>NW_028318614.1:10527000-10853500 GCF_062004578.1 Staurois parvus
GTGGGGGCAGTAAGGCAAATTATTTATGTTGAGGGTGGGCAGACCTGGGGGGGCAGTACATGTGACTACAGGGCTCAGCTGACGCAGTGATATGAATATAGGCAAGGACGTAAGACCAAGAATAGGACTGGGGACAGAATGTAGAAGAACTGGTATGGGGATACACCAAACTGTATACAAAGATATATAATATTTAAACAGGAAATGCAAAATAAAAAATAATAAAATATAGAGATACCTCATCTGGAATATGCAGTTAAATTTTGGGCACCAATTCACAAAAAGAACATTGGGGAACTGGAGAAAGTACAGAGAAGAACAACCAAACTGATAAGAGGCATGGAGGAGCTCAGCTATGAGGAAAGATTAGAGGAACTGAATTTATTCTCTCTTGAGAAGAGGAGATTAAGGGGGGATATGATCAACATGTATAAATACATCAGTGGTTCATATAGTGAACTCGATGTAGGACAGAGGACAAGGGGGCACTCTTTACATCTGGAGGAAAATAAAATTTAATATCCAAACACTGAAAGGTTTCTTCACAGTAAGAGCTGTGAAAATGTGGAATAGACTCCCTCAAGAGTTGGTTCTGGCCAGCTCAGTGGATTGCTTTAAAAAAGTCCTGGATTCTTTCTTAGATACACAGAATTTAACTGGATACTAACATTTATAGGTAAAGTTGATCCAGGGAATATCCAATTTGCCTCTCAGATCATGAAGAAATTTTTCCCCTGCAGGAGCAAATTAGATCATGCTTTGCTGGGTTTTTTTTTTGCCTTCCTCTGAATCAACTCTGGGTATAGGATTATAACTTTTTTTTTTTGTTTGAACTGGATGGGTTTTTGTCTTTTTTCAGCCAGACTAACTATGTAACTATAATAAAATTATGGAATAAAAGATGATAAAAAATGATGGATAATGATATAAAAATATATGTAAAAAAATATATACATTGAAAATCTATGGTGGAAATTAAAGAAAATGGTCCAACCTGCAAAGCTGATCTGGTAACTGCAATAAGAGAAATTTGGAGCCGGAATAATGAAGATCACCATTTGTAGGTAAATAGGTAAATCTATGAGTCAGAGAATTCACGCTGTTATAAAAGCCAGGGGTGGTGCAACAAAGTACTAGTAGTGTACTGTAGTGGGCTTTTTTATGGTTCCATAATATTTTCCTCAGAATTGCATGATTCCATATTTTTTTTGCTGCTTGATCTGCAAAACAGTTGCAATTGACTACATTTTTTTTTCTTTTTTATTTTTTTAAGAGTTTCTTAAAGCCAGAAGGTTGGAATGTTAAATGAAAAAAGTTTTGAGGCATGTTTGTGATTAGTTTTTTTTTCTACACAATTAAACAAATGAATGAACATTTTCCAAGAGTGGTGGTTCCATACTTTTTGTCAGGGGGTTGTATGCAGTAACTGTTAATTTGAAAGGAGATGGTACACTGGACGCCTCTTAACCCTACCCCCTGCATGGGGGAGGGAGAGGAAAGCTGGGCACTGGGCCAAACAGAGGGGCGAAAGAGGCGAAGGCCACCAACAACTGCCAGTGTTCTGCTGTAATGTATTACAAAGGTAACCATAGTTAGCATAGTATCATTAAATCTAAGGGATCGCATGGGGAAATACAAATTTGTCACTTTAAAGGATAAGTGCACTTTAAAACAAAATACTCTAATGCTTTTTACCCCTTTCCTTGAACTAACCTAACCCCCCTCCCACCCCTCCACTGATGCATACTTAAAGTGTTACTAAACCCACAACAGTAAAATCAGTTTGTAAATGCAGTAAAGCATGCTTGTTATACTCACTGAGGAGCCTAAAGGGTTCATCCTCTGCATTGTGTAAAAACGCTGTTTGATCCTGACTCCTCTGATCCTCCCCTTCTTCCAGTGTTCCCTTTTATTTCCTGATAAGACATATCGTGTGGAGACACTCTGCACATGCTCAGTTTGGTGTATATTGCTAGAGAGGTTTTTTTTTCTTGGGAGCATGCATGTGATCAGCACAAGGCCAATCAGCGCTGTCCAGACAGACGTCAGGGGTTCTGCATCCTCCTAGAGCAGAATGAAAACTCCTCCTACAAGCTTTAACCAGTGCTTGGCTGAACACTGATAGAAGCCACAAGACTGCTCTAACTGCTGATGAGAAAAGGTATTTAGCAGTTTATATTTACTAAAATAAATACACTTCCAAGTTCTATGTACTGTGGGAGACCAGATAGAGTGAATGCAGGGTCCTTGGTTTAGTAACACTTTGAGCTAAATTGGATTTCAGACAGTTACTGATGAACTGCCTGAAATTCGAGCTGTGGGTGGTTCTGTAGGCACCCTTCAATCTGAAAAATCGAAAAAACCAGGTGGAATATTGTCAATCGAATAATGGCTGCATCCAATCAGATTCAGCCAGTGTTAAGGTACTCTGACAGCTGAAGATTCTGGCTGTCAGAATACAACAGCTGACAGTTGAGATTCCTCTGTTCCTCCATCCATGCTTTTTAATGTGCATGGTCAAATTGATAGATTGCTTATGTTCAGCCTGAGGGGCCAAACTAAAAAAAATCTCAAAGCATTTAGCCAGCTTATCCGCAGTCCAATGACCACAGCCTGCACTGTTTGTGTACAGCCAGTGACATACGTTTTCACTGTCCTATCTCTGTCTGCACATTACAGCCCCATTCGCCCCTTTGGAGCTGTGTCCCCAGGCCAAAGATTGACTCATAGACATCTATTGGCCTGTAATACATAGGGGTGACTAGTACAACAAAAGACGTGTGTGTTGTTCAATAACAAGCAGAGGAGGCTGTGGTTGTCAAATTAGAGCAGTATTAAACCCAAAAGGAAGCATTTATTATATTGCAGCTTACCAATTCTTAGACTTGATGCCTTAGTTTCCTTTGTTTAGATTTTTTTTCTTCTATTTTCATCTGGTGAACAAGTCTGTTGTTTTTCAAAAGCACAAGTTCTCCAGCTCTCCAGCAGAATGTATAAGTTTACATAAATGAGACATACCACTTACCTCCGGCAGGGGTGATTAAAATGATCAGCATTTATTTATTCATGCAATACCTTTATCCCAAAAGGAAAAAAAAAATGTTTGCTGTAGCTGATTGTAAAGTGTCAGCTGGAGTTTGGCTTCCATTTGTTTGTGTATCTAAATTTACTAATACGTTTAACACTACCCTTTCCCCCCCAAACTGACAATGCTGCTGTCTGCTGTGCCTCCTATCTCATTCCTCCAGTGTTGTGTCTCACTAGTACAAGACGCATGTTACTGGCCAGATTGCCAAGTAAAAAGAGAGGGAAAAAAGCCAAGGAAAAGAAAACTGATGCAGCCACCACATCTAATAATTGCTAAGCTGCAATTTATTACATTTTTGATTTTGATTTTAATACCACTTTTTAAGATACGCATGGAATCGTGTAGGGGGGAAATGGGCAAAAAAGACAAATGTACTTTGTTTAACCCTTTCCGGACCACCTACTGTGGTTTTACTACTGGTGGCCTATCTGTGCTGGATCACGTACTGTACATATACATGATCCAGCATTTCCAGGCCCAACCTCCTGCAGCATTTTTTACTGACAAAAACATGGAAAATGTACTGAAACAGCATATTTTTTTACTGCCAACCTGAAAAATGACATTAAAAACAACAATGAAATTGGTTTTAAAGGCTCAAGGTTTTTTACCTTCATGCATTCTATGCATGAAGGTAAAAAACCTTCTGTGTGCAGCACAGGGGCGGACTGGCAACTCATGGGGCCCCTGGGCAATAGGGGATCATGGAGCCCATGTCCTTGCCCAAACTCCAAAAAACCTATGAAAAAGGTACCAGGTGCATCTCAAGGGGCCCCCTACTGACCACGGTCCCTCGGGCAGTGCCCAAGTTTCCAAATGGCCAGTCCGCCCCTAGTGCAGCATCCCCCCCCCCAATACTCACCTAAACTCCCTCTCGATCTCAGCTATCTCGGGACTTCCTCTCCTCTTTGCTGAGACAGAAGCGGGAGCCATTGACTCCCACTGCTGTCAATCACAGCCAGTGAGCCAATGAGAAGAGAGTAGGGGCGGGGCTGAGCAGCGGCTCCGTGTGTAAATGGACATATGGAGCAGCGGGTGCCCCCATAGTAAGCTGTTTGCTGTGGGGGCACCCGACAGGAGGGAGGGGCCAGGAGAACCTGCGGGGGACCCGAGAAGACTAAGATCCAGGCTGCTCTGTGCAAAAGTACAAAAAAAGCATAGACATGTTTATTATTTTTAGAATAAAAAAGCTAAGCCTTCACTATCACTTTAATATTAAAACAGTATAAAGACATTATGGAAACACTAACAATACCCAGTTACCCAGTGGAAACACTGACAGTAATTTGACTGGTTTACACTTACAAAAGTCAACACAGCATGACATTCTGTTATAAAATGTTGTGAATAAGTAATTTTTTTCCTTCACTGATGTGTGCTGATGAGACTGCACTGATAGACGGCACTGATGGGCACCGATAGGCAGCACTGATAGATGGCACTGATAGGTGACACTGATGGGTACTGGCAGGCATCATTGATGGGCACTGAAAAGCAGCACCGATGGGCACTGATATGTGACATTGATAGATGGCACTGATAGGCAGCACTGATGGGCACTGATAGGCAGCACTGACTGGCACTGATATGTGGCACTGATTGGCACTGATAGGTGGCACTGATGGACACTGACAGGCAGCACTGATTGACACTGATAGGTGGCACTTATTAGCACTGATTGGTACTGATAGACTGCACTGATGAGGAGGCACTAATAGGGAGCACTGATGAGTATTGACAGTCATCCCTGATGAGTATTGACAGGCATACCTGATGGGCACGGAAAGGCAGCACTGATGGGCACTGATATGTGGTACTGATAGGTGGCACTAATGGGCAGTGATAGGTGCCACTGATTGGCACTGATAGGTGGCATTCATGGGTACTGATAGACTGCACTGATGAGGAGGCACTGATAGGCGGCACAGATGGGCATTGACAGGCATCACTAATGGACGCTGAAAGGCAGCACTGGTGGGCACCGATATGTGGCATTGGTGGGCACTGATATGTGGCATTGATGTGCACTGATCGGCGTCAATGATGGGCACTGCAAGGCAGCACTGATGGGACTGCACTGATCATCAGGGCACTGATGATCAGTGCCCTGATTATTAGTGTACATATCCCCTCTGCGGAATGCTGATTACCAGTTCTCCTCTCCCAGAGCAAAAGAGCTACCGCCTGTCCATCATTTCCTTATACAGCGGGTGGGAAGCGGCTAAGGTGTGCTAACAAAAAAAGACTGTTGAGGTTCTGCTACAGGAAGCTCTGTTGAGGTAGGTGTCTGGATCAATGCCAATAATGTAAAAGTTGAATGGAGAAAAATATAGGAAGTTGTTTTTCCCTTTTTTTTTTTCAAATTCTAACCAAGAAATGTAAATGTATGTATTCAGTTTTCTTACAAAAGTAAAACTATAGATGTCCATAAAAGATTAACTAGAATGGAATGAACTGACTTGATCCTCTAAAAGAAAATCTATAAATCAGATTCTATTTCCAAAATACACATATCCACTTATGTTGTGGTGATTGTAAGTCATACAGCATAAAACTGTAACTAAACACATATACAGTAGGTCCTGAATGTGCTACAGATGAGAATTCCAGTGCTAGCAATATATCATAATGCAGTAGTTTAACTTCTTACCTTAGTTGAGCCTCTCTGTGCAGAGCAAGAACAGCAACTGTTTAATATGTAAGCTATTATGTTAACAGTTATGAGCAAGCATCCTCCTGAAATGTACCAACATCCCTATTGATCAATGTATACAGAGGCTCCATTTAGATGGGACTTTTCAGGTACATTCATTAATTAATATTATATTTTTTTTACATCACATAAAATTCAATCTAAATTTAAAAATGAAAGCTAGTACCATATGAAAGGTTCTTGCCAAACCAGTCTTTTAACATACTATGAGTAAGTGAGCTGCCATCTAGATAAGGTAAGGCCTGTGGATGTGGTGTATCTGGATTTTGCAAAAGCATTTGATACAGTCCCCCATAAACACCTAATTTACAAACTGAGGTGTGCAGGCATGGACCATAGGGTTTGATCATGGATAGAAACTGGTTACAGGGTCGTGTCCAAAGGGTGGTAATAAATAGCATGTACTCAGACTGGTCTGGAGTGGTAAGTGGAGTACCCCAGGGCTCTGTCCTGGGTCCAATTATGTTTAATTTATTCTTAAACGATATAGAGCAGGGCTTGAAATTTCCACACGCCTGCTCGCATTTGGCGAGTAGAAATAACATGGGGGGGCGTGTGTCCCAGGTGCCGCATCGGAGAGTGGGGAGGCGGGTGCTACCAGCAGCATCAACTTGCCCCAAGCACTGTGTTGAGGGGGGGGGGGCGCACTGCTGGTACCGCTCCTCAGTGACCGGAGTGATTGCAGTTTCATTCATGTCACAGGGAGCAGCTGCTGACACTTGCTGGAGGAAGGACTATGCTTTCTCCTCCCTCCTGCCTGCAGGGGGCGATAGACAGCCGACACTAAGGAGTGAAGGCAGAGTGTCCTTCCTCTCTCCCCTTGTCATTTGACCGAAGGAGGGAAGGAAGGAGAAACTGCATTCACAAGAAGATCTGTGAGTACAAGGGGGAAGGATGAGGTTACTCTTGTGGGGACACCTGATGTAAAGGAGGACTATGATGGGAACACCTGATATAAAGGGGGACACTGATGGGGACACCTGATGTGCAGGGGGGCTCTGATTGGGACACCTGATGTAAAGGTGGACACCTAATGTAAAGGAGGACTCTGATGGGGACACTTATTTTCTTTTTATGTCTACATTGTTTTATGTTAATATTGTAAATTTGTTGTTAATATTTATTTTTGTAACTTTATTCTGCATAAAACATTTAACAGCGTTATTTCATGAGATAATTTATGAGGATGTGTGTAGGAGCGGAATTAGGGGCAGGGCAGGGTAAGGGATGGGTGGGGAAACTGGTGGAGAGTAACTCTTAAAGCCTGGCTAGTAGCTCAGGCAGAGCCATCTTTAAAGAGGGACAAAAGGGGCAGCTGCCCTGGGCCCAGTCCATGGTGTTGGGCCCCAAGGCAGCTACCCCATACTTGCCAACTTTCCCGGTTTATATTCCCTTGTCCTTTGAAGCCTTCATCCTGTGCTGTCTCCTGATATCTCAGTATGAGGTGCTGTTACTTATGCTGCCCATTTCTGCCCTATTGCCATGTAGAGATGACTCACGTGCAGATGGTGTCAGCATTCACCTGTAAATAACCAGCATTGACATGTAAATAGTGACGGGGCGGCAGAATTCAAATGTATATTATGTCCCCCTGAGGTTCTAACCACCATCACCTCTGCTGAAGGCTGCTCACTGGGAAGGTAAATGGGTATGCTTATCCTGCCTGCAACTGTGGTCACTTAGCCTAACATCAGCCTGCTCTGCAAAGATAAGCAAAGGAGAAAAGGGGTGCAGAGGCAGGCAGAAAAGTAATAAAAGTTTGGGGTGCACAGGTGAGCAAGAAGGGGATGTACAGAGGTAAGGAAAGTGAGCGAGAAGATGAGCAGAGGAGGCATGTAGAGTGAGCGCAGAGAGAGAGCACATGGAGGCCGATTACACGAAACCCACATGCAGGCATTTATTGGGGAAACAGGATCCAGACAATAGAAAAACTAGCCCACAGAACAACACAAGACACAGCAATGAAGAACGTTCCTCAAGGTGACAATATGGGGCAGCAGAGAGTAGGTAGTCCACAGAGAAAACAGGGCAGAGCAGCAAGAGCACAGCTGGGTGGTAAGTCCTCAGCGCAGGCAGGGTGCAGGGGTTTAAGCCCTTGTGCAAAAGTTTTAGGCAGAGCAGGGTGCAGTCCAGCACACAGGGCAAAGGGTCCAGGCAGAGCACGGGGAAGTCCAGCCCACAAGGCAAAGGGTTCTGGGCAGTGCAAGGTTACTCCAGCACACAGGGCAAGTCCACCTCAGGGCAAAGATCCAGGGAGGAGAGGGTTAAATCCAGCACACAGGGCATGGCCAGAGGTATGGTCTCTAGGATGGGGTTGTGGGGTCTGGCTGCAGCTTCAAGACCACACAGGCAACAGTTGACGGAAGAGCAGAAGGTAGAATAAAGTCCCAGTGTCTGGAAACAGGGCCGTCTTTAAGGAAGGGAAAAAGGGGCAGCTGCCTGGGCTCAGTCATTGTTGGTGGGGCCCAAAGCAGCCCGCCCATACTTGCCAACTGTCCCGGTTTACATTTCCTTGTCCCTTGAAGTCTTCATCCCGTGCTTTGTCCTGATATCTCAGTGTGAAGTGCTGTCACTTATTCTGTCCAGCTCTGCCCTATTGCCATGTACAGATGACTCACATGTGCAGACTGTGCAAGCATTCACATGCAAATAAATTGCATACATATGCAAATAGCAGCAACATTCATATGTAAATAGTGGTGGCATTTCTGTGTTGATATTCTCGGCATTCATATTTATATTATGCCCCCTTCCTGAAGGTTCCAGTCCCCACTACCCCATTACCTAAATGGACAGGGACATGCTTGAAAGTCCTGCCTTCAACTGTGGTCACCGAGTCTACTATCAGCCTGTTCTGCAAATGTAAGCAAACTGGGGGGGGATGCGCAGAAGTAGGCAGAATAAACAGAAAAGGAATTACAGTTTGGGGTGCACAGGTGAGCAAGGAAGGGATGTGTGCAAAGAAAAAAACAGAGGGTGCACGGGCCTAGTGCATTACCTTCTAAAAATGAGATTTATTGAATAAAAAGTAGTATACCCCCAAATAATAAAATCAAAGGCACACCACAAAAAAGACAGCATGGTCCAATCTCACTAGATGGTTGCTGTTGGGGGACTGTAGGCCTCCTAAATTACTGACATGTTTCGAGGCAGAACCTCTTCCTCAGAGCCAAGAGGAAGAGGTTCTGCCTCGAAACGTGTCAGTAATTTGGAGGCCTACAGTCCCCCAACAGCAACCATCTAGGGAGATTGGAGTATACTACTTTTTATTCAATAAATCTCATTGTTAGAAGGTAATGCACTAGGCCCTTGTGCCCTCTGTTTGTTTCTTTGCACACAGCTCCTTTGGATCTCCTTGGTCCATTGAGGGCAGCATGGCTTGCATTTCCAAAAAGTACTCCATGTGGGGTTACTAACATTTTGGAGCTCATCGTCCAGCGCAGGATTTGCAGCATTCGTTTACTCATTGTTTTTTTTATCAAGCAAGGAGGGGATGTACAGAGGTAAGGAAGGTTGGTGCAAAGATGAGCAGAGGAGGCATGTAGAGCTAAGTTGGGGGAAAAGGTTGGAGTGGAAAGGATGGGGAGGTTTGGGGTGCAGAGGTTAGCAGAGAAAGTTAGGATGCAAAGGTGTACTGGCAGGGTGGATAAAGTTGTACGTCATGCGTAGGGCAGCCCAATAATTTCAATGGGCTGCTCTATGCACTAGAAATGTGGAAAAAAAGTCCCTGACCCTTTTTCAAAATAACATCAAGCCACACAGTGCCACAGCACCGTACATTTTGGTGCATGTGAAAACATGCATGTCAGCAGATATGTGAGGGTGCCATTAACAATTAATGGCAGAGCTGTGTATCTGCTAAAGGGCAGCATGTTTCTGTAGTGTCAGGAAAGCGATTTTGCATGCGTTCCCAACACGCACAAATGTGGACATAAGCTAAATGTCTCAATTACATTGGTTGTCTGTATATTTTCTCATTATATTGGGGCATGGTGTAGAATCCTTTCATTCACACTAGTGGTCAGTGTGAATGTCCCCCTTACATTGATGGTGAGTTTAAATCCCTGCTTACATTGGTGTTCACTGTGAATGGTTCTATTACCTTAGTGGTCAGTGTAAATCACCTTTACATTGGTGGCCAGTGTAGAAACTCCTGTTTATATTGGTAGCCTGTGATTTGTGGTCAGTGTCAAATTCTCCCTTACATTAGTGGTCAACGTAGAAGCCCCCCGTAAATTTGTGATCAGTGTAAACTCCCCCATACATTAGTGGCCAGTATAGAAATGTATTGGTTTTTGGTGTAAAATTTACCATTACATTGATTGTCAGTGTAAATTTCTCTTTACATTAGTGGTAGGTGCAGAATTGCCCTTACACTGGTGGTCAGTGTAAATCCCCGCTTACGCTGGTCATTACTGTGAATCCTCCCTAACATTGGTGGTCAGTGAAGAAAAGCCACCTCCCTTCCCCATCCACAAATGCCACTGATCCCATCCACCCCAAGCGCTGCCACTGTTCTCATCCCCCAACCACTGCCACTGATCACACCCTCCCCCTCAGCACTGCCACTGATATTAGGAGACCTAGGATCCCTAGGAGTTTTCTGTTTATTGGTGGGTCCCCTCACCTTCTCCGTCCATGGTGTGCAGGCAGTGAGGAGATGATAAACAAACTAAAAAAATCCCAGCGCCAATCAAAGAAAGTGTACAATTATGCAGCTGTGCACCAGTGAAAACCACCAATAATAAATAACACAAAAAACAGCGCAAAAATTAAATAAATAAAAATAATCACAAATAAATAAATGTCCGTGCAAAAATATATATATAATATTTCAAACATAAGTCCTTATTTTCCCAAAAGGATTTTCAAAACAATGTTCCAAAATGTGCTTCCACCTAATCACCACGTGAAAAATAATATTGACCGCACTCACCAGATGGAGGTGCGTAATAAGCCTCATAGGATATAAGGGATCCTATAGCCCCTCAGGAGGAACTCAAATCGCCTTCACCCTGCTTAGATACAGCAATCGACTCCACTCTACTTCTCCATGGAATCCTCAATAGTGTGCAAGGAAAGAAAGGCTACATAGTGTAATACTGCCACTCAATACCATATAAATCGATAGAATAAGGACACTCACATGTTTCAATAAAATAACAGGCCTTGTTTAATAGCCTCAAAGGCTTCAAAGGAACAAGTTTCCAAATTGTAAATATAGGGATCTCACGCTTTTGGGATCACTGTAGAGGATGACCAGCTTTCCACCTCAAAAATGGCTGCTTGAACCGCAAAAGTCAGCGTGCGTTCCAAATACCGGAAGTGACGTAGGCCAAGAAGTGCGTCAGCGCGTTTCACCCCACCCACAGGGCGTTTTCAAGACCAATGGTGAGGAGATGATGCTGTAACCTTCAGCAACCAATCAATGAGATGCAATTAAGTCCTGTAACCTCTAGCAACCTATCTGTGAGCTGTAATGATGTGCTGTAACCTCTAGCAATCAAAAAGTAAGTGGTAATGATGCACAGTAACCAATATCAACCAATCAGTGAGCAGTAATATTGTATAGTAATCTCTGGCAACCAATCAGTAGCGGTAATAATGTGCAGTAACCTCTAGCAACCAATATATGAACAGTAGTGATCTGCTGTAATCTCTAGCAACCAATCAGTGAGCAATATTGATGTTCTGTAACCTCTAGTAACCAGTTAGCAGTAATGATGTTCAGTAACCTCTTGCAGCCAATCAGAGAGTGGTAACAATGTGCAGTGACCTCTAGAAACCAATGGGTGAGCGGTAATGATGTGCAGGAACCCTAGCAACCAATCAGTGAGTGGTAATGATGTATTGTATCCTCTAGCAACCAATCAGCAAACAAAAATCATGCGCTGTAACCTCTAGCAACTAATCAGTGAGCCATGATGATATGCTGTAACCTCCAGCAACCAATCGCAATTGCTGCCTGATCTGCTGCACTAAACTGATTATGAGTCTAAAATAGTTGCTATATATTGTGTGTCATAGAGCAGGTAGAGAGCAGCCCTGTCCAGGAAGCCACACAGACAATGCAGAAGTCCAAGCAGTGCAAAAAGCAAAGCACAGTTCAATGAATCTCCTAGCAAGGCCTACAGCCATGAGCTGCTCTCTCCATTCTGACTTAAGCTCTGAACGTTCTAAGAGTTTTCTCCCAACATAGGGACATTATATTGTCCTTTCAATTTGACCAAACCTCAAGTCCCCCAGTGCCGACACGTCTGGCTTTTCCCTGCCGCAGGACACCATTCTGTCTGTGCCTGACATCAACCTCATCTCCCATTCCCCCCCACAGGAACTCATGGATTTAATTAAGCAGACAATCCGACTGCTTGACACACTTGTTGATTTCAACAAAACTACACAAAAATACAATAATATTTCTGATCTCTGTCACATAGAGTTAAGGAGTGCAGAGGTTAGCAGGGAAATTTAGGATGCAAAGGTGTACTGACAGGGTGATAAAGAGGTATTTAACGTGCAGGGCAGCCCATTCATTTCAATGGGCTGCTCTGTGTGCTAGATATGCAGGTAAAACAGTACCTGACCCTTTTATAAAATCACACCGAACCACACTGTGCCACATCACTGTGAATTTTGGTGTGAAAACACGCACATCATCACATGCGTGAGGGTGTCATTAACAGCTATGCATGCGTTCCCTACATGCACAAATGTGAACATAGGCTAAATTTCTCACTTACATTGGTGGTCAGTGTATATCACTGACCTCTCATTATATAATGGTCAGTGTGAATGTCCACCTTGCATTGGTGGTCAGTGTAAATCCCCTTTACATTGGTGGCCAGTGTAGAATTGTATTGGTTGTTGGCGCAAAATCCCCCATTACATTGGTGCTAAGTGCACAATTGCCCTTACACTGGTGGTAAGTGTAAATCCACCTTACTCTGGTCATCAGTGTAAATCCCCTCTTATATTGGAGGTCAGTGTAGAAATGTCACCTCCCATCCCCATCCAGCACTTCCACTGATCCCATCCAGCCCAAGCACTGCCACTGATCCCATCCACCCCCAGCACTGACACTGATCCCAGGAGTCCTAGGATCCCTAGGTGCTTTCTGGCTGTTGGTGGGTCCTCTCACCTTCCCAGTCCATGGTGTGCAGGCAGTGAGGAGATGGTGTGCTGTAACCTTCAACAACCAATCAGTGAAATGTAATGAAGTGCTGTAACCTCTAGAATCCCATCAATGAGCTGTAATGACTGTAACCTCTTGCAATCAATAAATAAGTGGCAATTATGCTTAGTAACCAAGAGCAACCAATTAATGAGCAGTAATAATGTGCAGTAACCTCTAGCAACCAATCAGTAAACAGTAGTGATCTGCTATAATCTCTAACAACCAATCAGTGAGCAATTATGATGTGCAGTAACCTCTAGCAACCATTCAGTTAGCAGTAATGATATGCAGTGACCTCTAGCAACCAATCAGTGAGCAGTACTCTCTAGTAGTCAATCAGTGAGTGGTAATAATGTGCAGTAACCTCTAGCAATCAATCAATGACTTGTAATGATGAGCAGTAACCTCTAGCAACCAATCAGTGAGTGGTAAGGATGTGCAGTAACCTCTAGCAAAAAATCAGTCAGCAGTAATGATGTGCAATAACCTCTAGCGACCAATCAGCAAGCAGAAATGATGTGCTGTAATATCTAGCAACTAATTGCTGCCTGATCAGTTGAAGTAAACTGGTTTTGAGTTTAGTTGCTATTTATTGTATGTCTCAGAGCAGGTGGAAATCGAAATTGCATGGGGGGGGCAAGAAAATGTTTGCCCAAGGTCCAATCAATATTAAAGATGGCCCTGAGTTCAGGACTTGAAATTTTGAGAACTGATATAGAGGTTGGTATAAATATCTCAATCTCAGTGTTTGCTGATGATACAAAGCTAAGTAGGGCAATTGACTTCAGAGAAAGTTATATAAACCTTACAAGAAGACCTCAATAAAATAAATGAGTGGGCAGCTACATGGCAATTGAGGTTAAATGTTGAAAAATGTAAAGAATTGCACTTGGGAGGGCTAAAAATGTAAATGCAAGGTGCAGGGGCAGAACCTTGGGGGGATCTAGGATGGAAGATGACAGACGCAGCAAAGGGATGCAATGCCAAGCTGCAGCAAGCAAAGCTAGCAGAATATTAGCATGCAAAAAAAGGGAATTTACTCAAGAGATAAAATGATATTCCCGCCAATTTATAAAACTCTGGTTCGGCAACATTTGGAGTTTGTTATCCACTTCTGGTCACCGGTCCTCAGGATGGATCTGCTGGAACTGGAGAGGGACCAGAGAAGAGCAGCACAGTTAATAAGGGGACTGGAGGACTTTAGTTATGAGGAATGACTACAAGCATTAAACTTATTCTCCCTGGAGAAGAGATGCTTGGGAGGAGATATGATAGCAATATACAAAGATCTTAATGGTATTTCTAGCATAGGGAATAAACTGCTCAGTATCAGAGAGTGTAAGAAGACACGGGGCCACTCAATGAAATTGGAGGAGAAGTGGTTTAACCTTAAACTGTATAAGGGGTTTTTCACTGTCAGGGCGGTAAGGCTGTGGAACTCCCTTCCACAATTGGTGTCAGCGGGAAGTATTGATAGTTTAAAAAAAATTCTTAGATGGGCATCTTAACAAACACAATATACAGGGATATAGGATATGATTTTTTTACATGAACGCACACACAGATTGAACTGGATGGACTGGTGTCTTAATTCAGCCTTACTAACTATGTAACTATGTACCTCTATCCATATTCATTCAGTTGTTTACTTCATTAACCACCTTTGGTTATTGCAGATTACAAATTATTAGATGTGATGGCTGCACTGGTTTTCTTTTTTAGGCTTTCTTTCTTTGATTTTCACCAGGTGATCAGCCAGAAAGTCTGTTGTTATTCAAAAGAACAGACTGTCCTGCAGATGTATGAGTTAGACTGTTGAGACAAACCATTTACCGCTGACAGGGGTGCTTACAAGTATCAGCTTGTTTTTATTTATGTAAAACCTTTATCCAATAAGGAAAAAACAAACTGTTACTGTAACTGATTATAAAGTATTAGCTGGAATGTGGCTTCAATTTGTAAGTGTATCTAAATATGTTTGTACATCTAACACTTTTTTCCCTCCAGACTGACCATGATGCTGTCCAAAGGTGCCCCCCATGCTCCTTTATCCAGAGTGGGGGCACTCTAATACAGGGAGGTGTGTTACTGGCCAGATCAACAGGTGAAAACAGAGGGGAAAAAGGAAAAAGAAAACGAATGCAACAACTACATCTAATGATAGACGCTGCAATATATCACATTTTTGGTTTGGGTTTAAAAGAGAAGTGGGGGAATACAAAAAAATAAAAATTTATACTCATCTAGACTACTGCAGCACTGACCCTAGCTGTCCCCCGCCCACCGCTGATCGTGGAATGCTTTTTAAACTGCATCCAATTCGCATGACATGTGAAATAACATTGGTTTCTATTGTGCCTGTTCACATATATGTGGTGCAACCAGAGTGCAGATTCAGGGTGAATTGAAAAAGAGTCCTGTCAGTTTCCTGAACAGTGCGGTTTGGCTCAGGTGCAAATTCAAGCTCATTGACTTCTATGGGGACACTTCTGAATCGCACATGTCATCAGTTGTGAACCGGATAAAACCCTGACCTGATCCTGTCCTGAACCTGGTGTAAACCTGACCTGAACCTCTGAACGACTACTTTTACTGTCAATTGTCTGTGAAAATGGAGCTCCAATTCGCACTACACATGTGAATCAACGCTTCTCCGGGTATTTGCTCTGCCCCTTCAGTTCTTACTGGAACACCGGGCTGTGAAAGGGGCAGGAGGGGCTGGCTCAGACTCTCAGTGGCATGCTGAGAGGCTAAGTTAGTTGCCGGTTCAGGCATCTTGGTGGATCCTGACTGTAAAGTTGGGATCTTTCCCGAGCTTGATCCACCTGAGTGATGTCAGCCGACATCGGGCTGAAGACAAGTCACAGGAGTGCAGAATACACTGCACTCCTGTAATCCATAGAAGAAGTACGGCTAAATGAGCTTTGGCTATATAGTGCTTCCCCTTTAACCACTTGCCCTCCTAAGGATTTACCCCCCCCTTTCCTGACCAGGCGCTGCGTTAATTTATCTGACAATTGTGTGGTCATGCAACACTGCACCCAAATGAAATTTACGTTTTTTCTTTCCCCACAAATAGAGCTTTCTTTTGGTGGTATTTGATCACCCGTGCGGTCTTTATTTGTTGCGCTATAGAAAAAAAAATGACTGACAATTTTGAGAAAAAACAATATTTCTAACTTTGTCCTATTAAGCATGTCCAGTAAAAAAAAAAAATCTAATTTCATCATAAATTTAGGCCAAAATGTATTCTGCGACATGTCTTTGCTACAAAAAATCCCAATATGTGTAAATGAATTGGTTTACGTGAAAGTTATAGTGTTTTCAAATGGCGGTATATATACTGGGATTTTTTATTTTATTTGTTATTTTTACTAGCAGTGGCGGCAATCAGCGACTTATGGGCAGGACTACGGTGGGCATTCTGACACTGGGGGGAACTGACTTGGTGTCACTGACAACCCCAGTGACACCAATACAATGATCAGTGCTAATAAAAAGCACTGGCAGTGTACTAATGGCACTGGGCAGGAAGGGGTTAACATCGGGGGCGATCAAAGGGTTAACTGTGTGCTGTTTTACTGTGGGGCTGTGTGTGTGTGTTTCAATGTAAGCACACTGCTTTGCATGGCTCTGCTATGCAAAGCCATGCATAGCAGTGTGCAGGAGCTGACAGGGGAGAAAACTGTATTGTTTACTTACAGTTCTCTCCCTCCATTGGTAATGCTCCTCCATCACCAGGTGACGACAAGCAATCACCTGCCAGGACCCGGTGATTGACAGCCGAGGCCACGAATAGCGGCGCAGGTAGGGCATGTGTACGGCTCGTAAGCACCCCCTACCCAGAAATGCAAAATTACGTATATACATGTGATTTTACGCACCCATGACGCCCTGTAGCTGTATTATTGCCATAGGGTGGACGGGAAGCAGTTAATAAAGCTTTAAAGGACCAACAGAGAAAATAGCCTAATATTATAGGACAAGAACATTTGACCAGCAGGGGAAATAATAGTAGGGAAACATCAGCACGGCACTGAGTAAACGGAGGTATAGCTGAGTGAACCTCTAAGTCCGGAGTTAAAGAAAAACTAAACATTGTAAAACTTACCTTTCTTCCAATTATCTCCATCCCTGGCCAGCGTCAACATCTTCTGCATGCCAGTCTTCATTGGCCGGTCTTTGCGCAGGAGCCAGTCATCGCAGCACACAGGGATTGGGCCAGTACTCTAAGCTAGGCTGCACATGCACAGCTCAGTTTTCATGCTGGAGAGCGCTACCAGCAGGCGGGTAGGTGCATTTTATTGCAGAAGACACACTGTATGAAAAAAGGAAATTAATAAAAGCTGATCATTGTAAGCACCCCTGAGGGTAATAAATGGTTTATCTCATCCCTGTGATACATCTGAAGTAGAGCTTGTTCTTTTGAAAAACAGACGCACTGGCTAAATCTCCTGGTGAAAATATGTAACAGAAAGAAAACCTAACAAAGAAAACTAATGCAGCCATCACATCTAACAATTGGTAAGCTGCAATATAATAAATGTTTAATTGTAGTTGATACCGCTTTAATGATGATGGAAGGTCAGTGAAGCTTATTTCCCTGTGCTATTTCTAGATATGATGTATAGATCCCTACCTAACCCCACTTACCTCTTGGAGATAGCTGAATATTGGGGACACTAGTATTGAAGGTAATAAAATAGCATTCCTGGAGGAGCATTCAATTCGTACGTATTCATGATGTTTTTTTCTCATTTTCATGCAGGGTACAGAGTGAAGATGTCAAACTATGCCTTGGTTAATTATGCATTAGGTAGTATCAGAGGAAGCAGAAAAGTGGTTTCAATAGAACACAAAACAATTATAGAGTGAAAATTATAGAATTCCTCAAGTGTGGCCCCAGACATTCCCAGAGGGCCGCACAAAAATATGTTTTCATGCATTAAGATCTTTTGCATTGAGTTAGGCAGTCCATTCAAAAGTAATGGGCTGTAACACACCATCAATTTTGGTTCTGCTGCACTTTTTGAAATATACAGCAACGAAAGCAGAAGAGAAAGTGACAATAAAATAAGCCCTATCATTAGTGTTGTCAGATGCATTAATAACCCCCTACACTAGTGTCTGTGGCTGCTGTAGTAACCCCCAGCATTGGTTACAGTGGGTGCAACATTAACAGCTGGTATCACTGGCCTCATAACCCCCCCAGCATTAGTGTCAGAAACCACAATAATAAGTCTGAGGATGTGTTAGTGTGCACAAAAGTTATTCCCAGCATTGATGTCAGTGATTGCAATATTACCCTTCAGCATTGGTGTAAGGGATCACAGTAATAACCCCAGCATCAGTTTCAAAAACCACAACAATTCTCAGCTTGTGTTACTAAATGAAATAATAGCCCCAGAATTGGCTTTAGGGACAAAAACATTAAACCCCAGCACTGCTGTCAGTGGGCATGCCAATAACCCCTCAGCATTGGTGGCAACAGCCATAATAATAACCCCCAGTATTAGTGTAAGAGGCTGCAGTAATATCCCCCAGCATTGTAGACTGAAAGGTATATTTAATATTAAGTGGGATTTTTGAGGCAAAACACTTCTGTTTTTAAATACATACTGTACTTGCCCTTTTATTCTATTACTTCTATCACATTAAAAAGAGTGTTAAATCATTTATATTTTACAAAACATTGACAGCAAAAAAACAATAAAATAGAATGAAACAATACACCCAGGGTTGGTTATAGACTATTTTGCGCCCTAGGCAAGACCAGCTACTCGCAACCCCCCCCCAAAATAAAACTGTACACACTGCTCCCCTTCCTGCACATAATGCCCCCCCTTTACCCCTACACCCCCCTTCCTGTATACTTTGCCCCCTTTCCTGCACACACTGTGCCCTTTAATGCTACACCCCCTTCCTGCACATACTTTCTCCATTTAATGCTAAAACCCACTTTAACCCTACACCCCCTTCCTGCACACACTGTCCCCTTTCAACGCTACGCCCCCCCTTCCTGTACACACTGGTCCCCTACCTGCACACACAACCCCCCTTTAACGCTACACTACCCCCTTCCTGCACACACTGTCCCCTTTTAACCCTACACCCTCTTCCTGTACACACAACCCCCCTTTAACGCTAAACCCCCCCCTTCCTGCACACACAACCCCCCTTTAACGCTACACCGCCCCTTCCTGCACACACTGTCCCCTTTTAACCCTACACCCCCTTCCTGTACACACTGGTCCCCTTCCTGCACACACAACCCCCCTTTAATGCTACACCCCCCCTTCCTGCACACACTGTCCCCTTTTAACGCTACACTAACCTTCCTGCACACACTGTCCCCTTTTAACGCTACACCCCCCTTCCTGCACACACTGTCCCCTTTTAACCCTACACCCCCTTCCTGTACACACTGTCCCCTTTTAACGCTACACCCCCCTACCTGCACACACTGGCCCCCTTTAACCCTACACCCCATTTCCTGCACACACTGCTCTCCTTCCTGCACACACTGTCCCCCTCTAATGCTAAACCCCTTTTAACCCTACACCCCCTTCCTGCACACACTGCTCCCCTTCCTGCACACACTGTCCACCTCTAATGTTAAACCCCTGCACACACTGGTCCCCATTAACTCTACACCCCCCTTCCTACACGCACTGCTTCCCTTTCTGCACACACTGCCCGTCTTTAATGCTACACGCCTCCTTTATGTACACAGTGCACCCCTTTAACCCTACACCCCCATCCTGCACACACTGCTCCTTTTCCTGCACACACTTCCCCTCAAAACGCTACACCTCCCCCTTCCTACACACACACTGCCACCCTTTAATGCTACATCCCCCCTTCCTGCTCACACTGCCCCCCTTAATCCTATGTCTTCCTTCCTGCACACACTGGCCCCCTTTAACCCTACACCCTCCTTCCTGCACACACTGCTCTCCTTCCTGTACACACTGCCCCCCCCCCCTTAACCCTACACCCTCCTTCCTGCACACACTGCTCCCCTTCCTGCACACACTGCCCCCCTTTAACCCTACACCCCCTTCCTGCACACACTGCTTCCCTTCCTGCACACACTGCCTCCCTTTAATACTACACGCCTCCTTTATGTACACACTGCCCTCCTTAACCCTATGTCTTCCTTTCTGCACACACTGGCCCCCTTTAACCCTACACCCTCCTTCCTGCACACTCTGCCCCCCTATAACCCTACACCCCCCTTCCTGCACACACTGCTTCCCTTCCTGCACACACTGCCCCCCTTTAACCCTACACCCCCCTTCCTGAACACAGTGCTCCCCTTCCTGCACACACTGCCCCCCTTTAACCCTACACACCCTTCCTGCACACACTGCTTCCCTTCCTGCACACACTGCCCCCCTTTAAATCTACACCCCCTTCCTGCACACACTGCTTCCCTTCCTGCACACACTGCTTCCCTTTAACCCTACACCCCCCTTCCTGCACACACTGCTTCCCTTCCTGCACACACTGCCTCCCATTAACCCTACACCCCCTTCCTGCACACACTGCCCCCCTTTAACCCTACACCCCCCTTCCTGAACACACTGCTCCCCTTCCTGCACACACTGCCCCCCTATAACCCTACACACCCTTCCTGCACACACTGCTTCCCTTCCTGCACACACTGCTTCCCTTTAACCCTACACCCCCCTTCCTGCACACACTGCTTCCCTTCCTGCACACACTGCTTCCCTTCCTGCACACACTGCCTCCCATTAACCCTACACCCCCTTCCTGCACACACTGCCCCCCTTTAATGCTACATGCCTTCTTTATGTACACACTGCCCCCTTCAACCCTATACCCGCTTCCAGCACACACTTCTTCTTTTCCTGCACACACTTCCCCCGATAACGCTATCCTCCCCCTTCCTGCACATGCTGCCCCCTTAACTCCACACCCTCCCTTCCTGCACACATTGCCCCCCTTAACCCTACGTCCTCCTTCCTGCACACACTGTCCCCCTTTAACCCTACGTCCTCCTTCCTGCACACACTGTCCCCCTTTAACCCTAGGGTTAAAGAGGGGTTTAGCATTAAAGGGGGGCAGTATGTGGAAGAAGGGGGTGTAGTGTTAAAGGGCACAGTGTGTGTAGGAAGGTAAGGAATCTAAAACAAAAGTCTACCTATCAAGCATACTATAATGGTAAGCAGCATACAGCTTGTTCAGAAAGCGCATATAATGCAATCCCTGCTAATTACCTTAATAGATGTATGCCACAGAAAAAAAGGCCTCCTACCGTCTTAAAAAGTCTAGATGATCCAAACACCAGATCTCCAAAAATTCCTTTACTGTGGTAGAAAAATCACCTTAGAGCACAAAACTCTAAAATAAAAAAAGGATGGCACAGAATAAAAAAGGCGCCCACTGATAAAGATTTACTTCCAGCCCAGCTAGTATAGTACTCTGGTACTCATCTGAGGTAACACGTGCAGGAACTTCACCAAATACTGCATGTATAGGGATAACATTACCACCTGCACTGGAGGAAAGGGTTGTCAGTAGGCGCAACAATAATAATAATAATACTCGGCACAATATAATCTTTAACCACTTCCCGACCGGCCGTTGTATATAAACGGCCGGACGGTGGCAGTGCAGGGTCGGGTGGCCGTTTATAAACGGCCGCCCGCATCCGAGGCTCGTGCGCGGCTCCTAGAGCGCGCACCCGCGAGCCCGGTGATCGCCGTGTCCCTCGGATACCGGCGATCACCTGACATGGTACAGGACCGTCCTGTACCATGTGACCAACTGTGTCCAATAAGGACACAGTCTAAATGTAAATAGAAGCCGCATGGTGCTGCTTCCGCCCCCCTGACCGCGCACGCGCGTGCCCAGAGATCGCCGGGTCCCTCAGATACAGGGGATCAGGTAACATGGTACAGGACCAATGAAATCGTCCTGTACCATGTGACCAATTAACTGTAAACAGAAGCCGCATGGTGCGGCTTCCGGCTCCTTCTCCTCACACGGAGTTCTGTCTGTGAGAGAAGGAGCCGGATAGCCTGAGCAAGAGCAAGCCTGACCGCAAGTGTCCCTAATTGTCCCTGATCACAGTGTCCCTGATCACAGTGTCCCTGATCACGTGTCCCTGACTGTCTGTCCCTGATCACAAGTGTCCCTGACTGTCTGTCCCTGACCACAAGTGTCCCTGATTGTCTGTCCCTGATCACAAGTGTCCTTGACTGTCTGTCCCTGACCACAAGTGTCCCTGATTGTCAGTGTCCCTGATCAAAAGTGTCCCTGATTGTCAGTGACCAGTGTCCCTAATTGTCAGTGTCCCTGATCGTCAGTGTCCCTGATCACAAGTGTCCCTGATCACAAGTGTCCCTGATTGTCAGTGACCAGTGTCCCTGATTGTCAGTGACCAGTGTCCCTGATTGTCAGTGACCAGTGTCCCTGATCGTCAGTGTCCCTGATCGTCAGTGTCCCTGATCGTCAGTGTCCCTGATCACAAGTGTCCCTGATCGTCAGTGTCCCTGATCACAAGTGTCCCTGATCGTCAGTGTCCCTGATCGTCAGTGTCCCTGATCACTAGTGTCCCTGATCACAAGTGTCCCTGATCACAAGTGTCCCTGATCGTCAGTGTCTCTGATCACCAGTGTCCCTGATCGTCAGTGTCCCTGATCGTCAGTGTCTCTGATCACCAGTGTCCCTGATCGTCAGTGTCCCTGATCACAAGTGTCCTTGATCGTCAGTGTCCCTGATCGTCAGTGTCTCTGATCACCAGTGTCCCTGATCGTCAGTGTCCCTGATCACAAGTGTCCTTGATCGTCAGTGTCCCTGATCGCCAGTGTCCCTGATCGCCAGTGTCCCTGATCGCCACACAGCGGCCCAGCTGTGTCCCTGATCACTGCATAGCGTCCCAGTGTCCCTGATCTCCACACCAGCAGGTCTTGATCACCTCCACACTACCAGGTCCTGATCATCATACCACCAAGTCTTGATCTCCGCCACACCTGCAGGTCCCAATCACAGCTATACCAGCGGGTCCTGATCGCCGCCACACTAGCAGATCCTGATCACAGCCATACCAGCAGGTCCTGATCACCACCCCAGCAGATCCTGATCACCACCAAACTAGTGGGTCCTGATCCCCACCATACCAGCGGGTTCTGATCGCCGCCACATCATTGAATCCTGATTGCTGCCAAACCCACGGGTCCTGATCACCACCATACCAGTCCTGATCACCTGAGATCCATTACAGCAAACTGTGAGTACTTTTTAGTCTTTGCACACAGTTTACACACACACTCACAAAACATTGCCTGCCAGCTCACGGTATCTCTGATCTTTGCCCAACAGCATCTTGTGTAAACCAACCGCAGACAGCCATCTGTCCCTCACTACAGTAACATCAGATATTCTGACTCAGATTGTTGTGATAGCAATTTATCCCTTGTGAGACCTCTCTGCCTAGCCTGTATAAGCAGATATAATCACTGTGGACAATCCTTATCAGAAAGCTTGAACTCACCAATACAGTGTTCATCCAGAAGTTGCTTTATTCTGTACATGTGAAACAGGATACAGCAGAATGAATGGTTTCCAGTATTATGCGGTCAAAAGATGATACTTTCTGTAGCGTACTATGCAGAATACATGTGTCCCTGTTACATGTGGTCTGTTAGCTGCCTCCATGACACAGGAAGTGCTGAACTCAAGAAGAAGGGAGGAGCTTCATATACAAAGGAATTGTGTCATAGATCTCAGGGAGGCAACATGAAAAACAAATGCATTACCAAATAAGACCACTGGATGGCAGCATAACTAACTATAGAAATGTCCATAGGAAATGGTACAAAAAATAAACTATATGAATTCTTATGTACATTAACATAAATATTAACTGTGTAACAGCATATCAGACCACTGTACACCAGCACCATCATCCTGATCACTGCCATTCCAGTAGTTCCTGATCACAGTGCCAAAAATATGGCCAAAAGATTATATTCAAGCGAGGAGGCATTTCAAATTCTGAGTATGACAGATGAGAGTGACGGAGAGCTCTCACTGTCAGACTCAGATTCTGTATATGAACCAGTACACAGCAGCGGTTCACTCTCTGAATCAGAAGAAGGTGTTCCAACAAAAAGAATGAGGAGCTCCAAGGACCAGCAAGCAACCACCAGCAGCTCAATACCTTCCTCTGACATGGCTAGTACCAGCAGTGTAAGTGCAAGTCCTAGTACTCGGGTGTCGCGTCAACGACCAAGGGTCCATACTGCTGTCCCAGATGCACTTTTAAACCCTGTGTGGCTACCTACAGGATCACGAGCACCTATAATTCCCCCATTCATAGCCCAGTCAGGCATTCAGGTAGAAACTCTAAATTTTACAGCCATTGATTTTTTCCATTTATTTTTCACTGAAGATTTTTTGAATTCATTTGTGCACCAATGCAATCTTTTTGCCCAGCAATTTATCATCCAAAATCCCAACTCCTTTTATGCCCGTCCATTTGAGTGGAAATGCCTCACAGTTGAAGAATTTAAAGTGTTTCTCGGCTTTGCATTTAATATGGGACTAACAAAAAAAATGAATTACATGCTTATTGGTCAACAAATCCCATTCATCACATGCCGGTCTTTTCTGCCACTATGTCCAGGACCCGCTATAAAACAATAATGCACTTTCTACATTTCAACGATAATTCCATGTGCCCCCCCAGAGATCACCCCGAGTATGACAAACTTTATAAAATTCGGCCACTGATCAATTATTTCAACCAAAGATTTTCAGAAATATATTGTCCTGAAAAAAACATCTGTGTCGATGAATCCCTAATCCATTTCACTGGGAGGCTGATCATAAAACAGTACATTCCAAGCAAACGGGCCAGATATGGTGTGAAAATGAACAAACTCTGCGAAAGGTCCACAGGATACGTGCACAAGTTCCGTATCTACCTAGGAAAGGACAGTCAGCTAGAGCCCCCTGAATGCCCAGCTTATATGGGGATTAGTGGAAAAATTGTCTGGGACCTGGTATACCCCCTCTTCAACCAGGGGTACCACCTTTACGTGGACAATTTCTACACAAGTCTGCTCCTTTTCCTCCACCTTTATCTCAAGGACATTGTAGCCTGTGGCACAGCTCGACCCAATCGGAAGGGCTTTCCACAACAATTGGTTGCCACCAGGCTAAACAGGGGCGAGTCAGCTAGCTTGCAAAATGAAGAGATCCTGGCCCTTAAGTGGCGAGACAAACGGGATGTTTATGTCCTTTCATCTATCCATAACAGCAGCTCATTGGAAATTCAAGGAAGACGCGGTACCATCCGAAAACCTCAATGCATACACGAATACAACCTGTTCATGGGGGGAGTAGATTTAAATGATCAAATGCTACAGCCCTACATACCCAACAGAAGATCAATCTACTGGTATAAAAAAGTATCCTTCTACCTTTTACATATGGCCCTGTACAATTCCTACATCGTTTACCAGAAGTCCACACAAAGACCTGTCACCTTCTTACAATATCAGGAAGAGATTATCACATCCCTCATCTATCAAGGAAGACCCGTACCTGAACAAATTCGCTCTGATGCAGTGAGCCGATTGCATGAAAGACATTTCCCCAATATCATCCCTACTACCCAAGCAGACCGCCATCCTCAAAAAAAATGTTGTGTATGCTCCAAAAATAGAATTCGACGTGACACCCGATACTATTGTCCCCAGTGTCCCTCAAAGCCTGGTCTCTGTATAGGAGATTGCTTCTGTATCTACCATACCGCACTACATTATTAGTGAAGTATGGTGAAGATATTTCTGTTTGTCCTCCTACCTGCTATTTCCCTGCCACGTTTCTGCCTGTATTCATTTTCCTGCTTTCCATCTGAATTGACCTCGGCCTGTTAATTGACCATGCCTCTGCCTTCTGCCTGAATTGACCTCGGCCTGTTAATTGACCATGCCTCTGCCTGCTACCTGAACTGACCTCAGCCTGTTAATCGATTTGCCTCTGCCTGAACTGACCTCAGCCTGTTAATCAATTCTGCCTCTGCCTGCTGCCTGAACTGACCTCAGCCTGTTAAATCGACCATGCCTCTGCCTGCTGCCTGAACTGACCTCGGCCTGTTAATCGACCATGCCTCTGCCTGCTGCCTGAACTGACCTCAGCCTGTTAATCGATTCTGCCTCTGCTTGCTGCCTAAACTGACTGTCAGGGCCTGGACTTGAACCTGGGACTTCTACTGTGTCAGGCAGTAACTCTACTCACTGAGCTACCTGGGATGCTGGACAACACTTTGCCTCATCTATTGGATAATCCTGCCTTGTGCCTTGTTTGCTCTTGAACCTTGAACTCCTTGCTCCTCCCATGAACTTCCTATATAAGCCATGTCCTTGGACTTCCTCCTTGCCAGATTACTGTGCCTTTCCAGCCAATATCCTGCTACTGTTCCTGCTGCTGTCTACACCTCCGCTACTGACCTTTGGCTTGTTCCTGACCACGATTGATCTGCTACCATTTGTGACCGACCCTTGGCTTGTGACCGACTCTGCTTTCGTCTGATCCCTAACCTGTTGATCCGCTATTGGTTCCCAGTCTGCTCATTCATTGGTGGGGTGATCCTGAGATCTGCGACCTGGTATTAACACGCAGCCCAATCCATCTCCACCATTAGGAGCTCTGGTGAATACCGGTTAATACTTAGACCCCGCACCTCAGGTGAGCCTGCGTCATTCCCAGGGGGATCCGCTGGTGTACCTATCCTGCTGGTTCCAGGTAAGCCTTTTACTGCTATAGCAACTGGTCTCTGAACCTGACCTTACACCGTGACAGAATAATCTGGCCCACACATGGAGGCCGCTATAGCAAATGCCATGGCTCCTGTCAGGCAGCAAATTTCAGAGCTACAAGAGTTTGGTGTTACCTACCAAAAGAAATTTGCTGAACTGCAAAGTGTAGTAGAGGGGCAACAGGAAGAGATCCATGCTCTGCAGACACGATTGCTGGACATGTGCTCCCGCGATGTTGCTAATACACGCATGCCTCTGCCACTCAAGTTCAATGGAGACCGCCGCCACTACAGGGGTTTCCTTAACCAATGCCACATTTACTTCCAGATGCAACCTGCTGCATTTAATACTGAGAGGCAGAAGGTATTGTTTGTTATAAACCTCCTGACTGAGGAAGCCCTAGCTTGGGCCTCTCCCTATATAGAGCAAAACAATGCAATGTTAAACAGTTTTGCGACTTTTGTGACTGCAATGAACCAGGTCTTTGATGATCCCAACCGCTGCGCTACCGCTGAAGCAAAGCTGCATAGTTTGAGGCAGGGTAGACGCCCTGTTGCGGAGTATACAACTGAATTTCGACGCTGGATCTCAGACACCACCTGGAACCCAGCAGCGCAAAAGAGTCAGTTCCGGCAGGGGCTCTCTGAACAGGTGAAGGATGAGCTCTCCAGAGGAGAGACTCCTAACGATCTTGAGGAGTTCATCCAATTATGCATTCGGATTGACCAAAGACTGACAGAAAGAAGAAAGGAGAGATTGGGAAGTAATGGTGGCATGCGTTTTTCTGCTAATCAGTTCAGTCAGAAGGATTTAAACATTTCTTCAGATTATAACACACCTGAACCTATGCAAGTAGATACTGTTAAAAGATCAATTTCTACTCAAGAGAAGGAGAGAAGACGTTTGGAGAATTTATGTTTATACTGTGGGGACTCTGGGCATTACGCAGTCAATTGTCCTAATAAAGCCAAAAGAACAATTGCTGCGACTGATGTTATCCTGCCTGAACGCATAAATTCAATTACCCAGTCTATCTCCCCATTGATCGATGAAGAAAATAAAGTTGGTCCTAAACAGTCTCATTTTGTTGTCCCTATCAAACTTTTTACTGAGGGCCATGAAATTCCTTGTTCTGCTATGCTGGACTCTGGGGCTGGGGGAAACTTTATGGACATAGAGTTTGCCCACAATAATAATATTCTCAGGAGAAACAAATCTGCCCCTATTGATATGGAGACAGTTGATGGTTCACCAGTTACTCATGAAACAGTTCCTCTAGTACTCCAATTTCAGGCTGACCATTTTGAGACCATCAGCTTTCAGCTGATTACATCACCTAAATTTCCTGTCATCCTGGGCATCCCTTGGTTTACTACCCATAATCCATTCATCAACTGGGGAGCACGGACCATAAATTTTACATCCCCCCATTGTGAGGAACATTGTAGGAAACCATGTGCTACAAGTTGTCTACCAATCAGGAAATCACAGGCTGATATGGTAACTACACAGTCATATGACAATCTGCCTCCACAATACCATGAGTTTCGAGACGTCTGTGATAAGAAAAATGCGGATCAACTACCTCCTCATCGTCCATATGATTGTCCCATTGAACTGCTTCCAGGAGCAGAAATACCATTCAGCCGCATTTTCAATTTATCAGAACCTGAGTTAAAGGTGCTAAGGGAGTGGCTTGATGAGAATTTGGAGAAGGGCTTTATCAGACCCTCAACATCTCCTGCAGGAGCAGCCCTGTTCTTTGTTGAGAAAAAGGACTCCACCTTGCGTCCATGCATTGATTTTAGGGGCTTGAATAAAATCACTGTTAAAAACCGTTACCCACTCCCTTTAATCGCAGAGATGTTGGAAAGACTCCGTCCTGCCAAAGTCTTCACAAAACTTGACTTACGGGGGGCATATAACCTGGTACGCATGCGTCAAGGCGACGAATGGAAGACTGCCTTTAGAACCAGATATGGACACTTTGAGTCCCTAGTTATGCCTTTTGGCCTATGTAATGCTCCCGCGACTTTTCAGCACTTCATAAATGATGTGTTTCGAGATTTGTTGGACCAGTTTGTTATTGCTTATCTGGACGATATCCTCATCTTTTCGGACAACCTGGTGGAGCATCGCAAGCATGTCTGCACTGTATTCAAAAGGTTAAGGATGAACCGACTCTACATCAAACTGGAGAAGTGTGAGTTTGAACAAGCCCAGATCCAGTTCTTGGGATATATCGTTTCTTCAGAAGGAGTGAGCATGGATCCTGAAAAGATCAAGGCAGTGGTGGATTGGACTGCCCCTGGAAACGTTAAGGAAATACAACGATTTATTGGATTTGCAAACTTTTACAGGAAATTCATAAGAAACTTCTCTAAGGTAATAGCACCAATTACACAGCTGACAAAGAAAGGAGTGCCCTTTGCATGGTCAACTGAGGCACAAACTGCTTTTAGTAAGCTAAAGACTCTCTTCACATCTGCACCAATATTGGTACATCCTGATCCTGAGCTACTTTTTATTGTGGAAGTGGATGCCTCAGACTCCGCCGTGGGAGCTATCATTTCTCAGCGACGAGGAGAAAAAATGCAGCTTCATCCCTGTGCTTATTTTTCTCGTTTGATGTCATCTGCTGAAAGGAATTATGACATTGGGAATAAGGAGTTGCTGGCAATTAGGGAAGCCTTTTCTGAATGGAGGCATCTGTTGGAAGGGGCTAAGCATCCTGTGACTGTCTTCACGGATCATAAAAATCTAGAATTCATCCGTTCTGCCAAGAGATTGTCTTCTAGACAAGCACGTTGGTCACTGTTCTTTTCCAGGTTCAATTTTATTATCTCATATCGACCTGGGTCCAGAAACGGAAAGGCTGATGCCTTATCACGAATGTCGTCTGGGCCTCTCCAGGAGAACACTTCTGAATGCACAATCCTGCCTCAAAAGAACTTTCTAGGGGCCACAAGTCCTAAGGCATTCTTGAATCTTCTTAAAGAGGGGTATGAGAATGACCCACTTCTCAATCATCCACCTACGGACATTAACCTGACTTATAAGAATGGCTTTTGGATTCAAGGACATCATCTTTATGTACCTGAATCTGTTCGGGTGGAAGCTCTCAAGTTGGTTCATGATTCCAAACTTGCTGGGCATTTTGGAGTCGCTAAGACCGAAGAACTATTATCACGTTCCTTTTGGTGGCCGGGGTACAAGAAAGATGTCAAACGCTATGTGACCTCATGCTTGACCTGTGCACGCAATAAGATTCCCCGAGCCTCCCCTTTGGGGTTGCTTCAGCCACTCCCTGTTCCATCAAGACCATGGGGGTCTATTTCTATGGATTTTGTGGTGGATTTACCTCCCTCAAATGGAATGACCACCATTTTGGTAGTGGTTGACCGTCTCACTAAAATGGCCCATTTTGTTCCAGTTAAGGGGGTGCCCACTGCTGAACAGACTGCTGAATTGATGGTTCGAGAAATTTTTAAACTACATGGAATCCCTGATGATGTGGTGTCTGACAGAGGTGTGCAGTTTACTTCGAAATTCTGGAGAAGTTTTTGCTCAGCCTTAGGTGTTACAATTAATCTGTCCTCTGCTTTTCATCCCCAGTCTAATGGTCAGACTGAGAGAACTAATCAAACAATGGAACAGTATCTTCGATGCTTTGTCACTTATCTTCAGGATGACTGGGTGGACTGTCTTCCCACTGCAGAGTTTGCATACAACAATTCTAAACATAGTTCCACCTCTCAAAGTCCTTTTTACTTAAACGCCGGTTACCATCCAGTTTTTATTCCTGATCTCCCTATCACAACTCCAATCCCTGCTGTTACCGATAGACTAACTACATTGCAGGAGATTCAAGAGAAATTGATTGAGACTTTGAGGGAAGCTCAGGAGTATTACAAAAAGTCTGCAGGCAGACACCGGAGAACACTTCCTACGTTTCATGTGGGTATAAAAGTTTGGTTATCAACAAAGAATTTGAAGGTCCAGGTGCCATCTGCTAAGTTGGGTCAAAAGTTTGTGGGTCCTTTTCAGATTTCTGCCCAAATCAACCCAGTCACCTTTCGCTTACAGCTTCCGGATAGTATGAGGATTCACCCTGTTTTTCATATATCACTACTCAAACCGTTTCAGGAAAATCCTTTCCCTGGAAGAATTTTTTCACCTCCTCCACCTGTTGAGGTACAGGGTGAAGAAGAATTTGTGGTGGAGAAAATCCTTGATTCCAGGATATTTAGGAATAAGTTACAGTATCTGGTTCAATGGGAAGGATATGGACCAGAAGAAAATTCTTGGGAGCCTGAGGAGAATGTTCATGCTCCTAGACTAACAAGAGAATTCCACCAGAGAATTCCACGCAAGCCTAGTCCTAAGACGTCCAGAGGACGTCCTGGGAGGAGGGGAGTACTGTCAGGGCCTGGACTTGAACCTGGGACTTCTACTGTGTCAGGCAGTAACTCTACTCACTGAGCTACCTGGGATGCTGGACAACACTTTGCCTCATCTATTGGATAATCCTGCCTTGTGCCTTGTTTGCTCTTGAACCTTGAACTCCTTGCTCCTCCCATGAACTTCCTATATAAGCCATGTCATTGGACTTCCTCCTTGCCAGATTACTGTGCCTTTCCAGCCAATATCCTGCTACTGTTCCTGCTGCTGTCTACACCTCCGCTACTGACCTTTGGCTTGTTCCTGACCACGATTGATCTGCTACCATTTGTGACCGACCCTTGGCTTGTGACCGACTCTGCTTTCGTCTGATCCCTAACCTGTTGATCCGCTATTGGTTCCCAGTCTGCTCATTCCCTGGTGGGGTGATCCTGAGATCTGCGACCTGGTATTAACACGCAGCCCAATCCATCTCCACCATTAGGAGCTCTGGTGAATACCGGTTAATACTTAGACCCCGCACCTCAGGTGAGCCTGCGTCATTCCCAGGGGGATCCGCTGGTGTACCTATCCTGCTGGTTCCAGGTAAGCCTTTTACTGCTATAGCAACTGGTCTCTGAACCTGACTTTACACCGTGACACTGACCTTGGCCTGTTAAATCGACCATGCCTCTGCCTGCTGCCTGAACTGACCTCGGCCTGTTAATCAACCATGTTTTCTGCCTGCCTCCTGGACTGATCTTTTTCCCTCCCACTTTAGTAATGGGATTCAAGACAACACAGGGGTCTCACTTATGTGAGGGGATCCAGAGTAGTGTTTCCAAGCAGAGAAAACTTTTTTGTTTTCTTTGGGTTTTGTAATTCCCGGATCAGGGTCTGGAGACCAGAGGCTTCGAAGAGATTTGGGTGGGACGAAGCCTCTACCCCTTTGTTCGGTCTTACCTAACCAAGGCCCTAAGCTTTATGTTTCTGCCTGGACCAATCCTTTGATCACGTCTCTGCTTGCTGTCTGTATCGACTGTGGCCTTTTTATGGACCATGTTCCTGTCCTCTTCCTGGACCACTGCTTTGCCTGTTTGCTCACCACATCTATGCATGACATCGGTACTGACCCATCTGCACATCCCACTGGCTACCTTCCTGCGAGACACTGGTGCCCCCATCCTATATAGACAACTGCACTGAAACCACAGGTACTCTTTGGTTTATCTTTTGTTCAACTTCTTGGTGAGTGAACATAGTGCTATGTGGGCAGCCACGTACCAGTAGATTGAGCTTTTAGGAACAGGCTGTAGGTGAAGCTACACTATGCTTTATGCTATGTTTATTTGCAAAATTTAGTAACATTGCGTTAAAAAAAATAAATTTCCACATTTTCTGAAAATTTGTGTAAAAAATTAAGTCTTCAGAAGACTCGGCTGCTCCAGGACCTCCAAAATTGTGATAGGTAGTCAAGAAATTTGATGTGTATTTTTTGCCCTTAGTATGCCTAAAGGTGCTTATTGTATGTGGGGCCCCTCTATGTGGCTAGGCTGTGAAAAAGTCTTGCATGTTTGGTATCGTTATATTCAGGAAGAGTTATAGAATGTGTTTTGGGGTGTCATTTTAAGTATGTCTATGCAGTGTATTAGAAATATTTTATAGATTGACAACTTTGTGTAAAAAAAAAATTAATTTTCATTTTCTTTTTACATTTTCCTTGTGGCAAAAAATTACGTCTTCAGAAGACTCCACATGCCTCTTAAAACATACCTTGGGGTGTTTGCTTTCCAAAATGGGGTCATTTTGTGGGTAATTCCATTGTCCTGATGCTCCAGGACCTCCAAAATGGCATTAGGTAGTCAAGAAATTAGATGTGTCATTTTTTCCCCTAGAACTCCAAAAGGTGCTTATTGGATGTGTAGCCCCCCTATGTGGCCAGACTGTGAAAAAGTCTCACACATTTGGTATCGCCATATTCAGAAAGAGTTATAGAATGTGTTTTGGGGTGTAATTTTAAGTATGCCTATGCTGTGTAATAGATATATCTCATAGACTGGCAACTTTGCATAGAAAAAAAATACATTTTCATCTTCTTTTCACATTTTCCAAAAACGTTTGGCAAAAAATGAAGTCTTCAGAAGACTCCCCATGCCTCTTAAAACATACCTTGGGGTGTTTTCTTTCCAAAATGGGGTCATTTTGTGGGTAATTCCTTTGTCCTGGTGCTCCAGGACCTCCAAAACTGTGATAGACAGTCAAGAAATTAGATGTGTAATTTTTGCCCTTAGAACGCCTAAGGGTGCTTATTGGATGTGGGGCCCTTCTATGTGGCTAGACTGTGAAAAAGTTTCACACATTTGGTATCACCAGACTCAGGAAGAGTAGCAGAATGTGTTTTGGGGTGTAACTGCAAGTATGCCTATGCTGTGTGAGAGAAAGAACTTGTTAAAATGACAACTTTGTGAAAGAAAAATTAAAATTATTTACTTTCATCATTTCCCCTTAAAAAATTGGCAAAAACTTACAACTTCAAAAAACTCTCCTTGCCTCTCATTAAATACCTCAGACTGTCTACTTTCCAAAAAGGGGTCATTTGGGGGGTATTTGTATTGTCCTGGCATTTTAGGGCCCTGAGAAACTATATAGGTAGTCAGTACATCAGGATTGATAAATTTTCAAATATATCAAATATATATATACCGTGGTCTGTGGACTCTATAACTTTAATACAGACTAAATAATACACACTGATTTGGGTTATTTCTACCAAACAAAGGTAGCACAATGGATTTTGGCCTAAATTAATGAAGAAAGTATATTTATTTGCAAAATCTAGTAACAAAAACGAAGAAAAACATGTTTATTTTCAAAATTTTCAGTCTTTTTCCACTTTTCTAGAAAAAAATAAAACCCCCAGTGGTGATTAAATACCACAAAATGAAAGCTCTATTTGTGTGAAAAAAATGATAAAAATTTCATTTGGATACAGTGTCGTATGCCTGAGTAACTGGCATTCACAATCTGAGAGCACTGAAAGCTGAAAATTAGCCTGGTCAGGAAGGGGGTAAAAAGTGTCCGGTCTGGAAGTGGTTAATAGTTTACCAAAATTTGTTGTAATATATTGTGATTGTGTGCTCTAAAATGAATAATAGTGTATATTTTATTGAAAATTTTTGCTTAATAAACTGTTGCACAAAATATTGGACACAGATACTCCTGGCCAGAAGTCCTCCTTTCTGGAGGCCTGTTTACAGGAATAAAGAATGTCTATTCAAGATGCTTTTCCAACGCTTTACTGAAAACGACTTGCTTAACCGGCAACACAACATTTTTACCTCTGTACAGTGCAAGACACCACATTTTCATTAATCCTCATTGTAGGCTGAGGGCTTGATATGTTGCTCAGAAATTACCGTATTTTTCGCTCCATAACACGCACCTAGATTTTAGAGAAGGAAAACAAGAAAAAAAATATTCTGAACCAATGGACTGCAGACATAGTACAGGAAATGACCAGAGACTGTAGACATAGTACAGGAGATGACCAGAGACTGCGGACATAGTACAGGAGATGACCAGAGACTGCGGACATAGTACAGGAGATGACCAGAGACTGCGGACATAGTACAGGAGATGACAAAAGACTGCGGACATAGTACAGGAGATGACAAAAGACTGCGGACATAGTACAGGAGATGACAAAAGACTGCGGACATAGTACAGGAGATGACAAAAGACTGCGGACATAGTACAGGAAATGACCAGAGACTGCGGACACAGTACAGGAGATGACCAGAGACTGCGGACACAGTACAGGAGATGACCAGAGACTGCGGACACAGTACAGGAGATGACCAGAGACTGCGGACATAGTACAGGAGATGACCAGAGTACAGGAGATGACCAGAGACTTCGGACACACTACAGGAGATGACCAGAGACTTCAGACACAGTACAGGAGATGACCAGAGACTGCGGACACAGTACAGGAGATGACCAGAGACTGCAGACATAGTACAGGAGATGACCAGAGACTTCAGACATACTACAGGAGATGACCAAAGACTGCAGACACAGTACAGGAGATGACCAGAGACTGCAGACACCGTACAGGAGATGACCAGAGACTGCGGACACAGTACAGGAGATGACCAGAGACTGCGGACATAGTACAGGAGATGACCAGAGACTGCGGACATAGTACAGGAGATGACCAGAGACTGCAGACATAGTACAGGAGATGACCAGAGACTGCAGACATAGTACAGGAGATGACCAGAGACTGCAGACATAGTACAGGAGATGAGGAGTCCTCCTCCCTTCCCTCTCCATAGTCTTGTGGGACACGTGACAGGTCCCAGAAGACTACGGGGCCATTCACAAAGTGCAGCACTTCTCGCGCATGCGCAGTGGGCACCTGGCTGTGAGCTGTCACAGCCGGGTGCCCACACTGAAGATGCCGGCGCCAGGGAGAGAAGATGGCCAGTGAAAGCAGGACTGAGGAACAGGTAGGACCGAGGAGCAGGTTTTTCTGCACAGTAGAGCCGAGTGGCTGGCCCGGTATTCTAACATGTCGGCGGCTCCATATTCGCTCCATAAAACGTGCAGACATTTTCCCTCACTTTTTTTGCATCTTATGGAGCGAAAAATACGGTAGATGGTTTCTCAGTACAGCTTTTTTCTGTTGAAAAGCTGCTGCAGATATGTCTCTTAACAGTCAAGATGTTTCTGGACCTGTGGCTGAGCATTTCTTGTTTTATTAGAAACAGGAACAGGGAGAGAATAATTCACATCTAAAACATGTCATTCCACTAAAAAGAGCATTACATTATACAACTGTAAAACACAACATAGCCCCTAGTGGCATAACTACTAATCACAGTATAAGATATGAAAATGGTTGTTGCACCTATGTCTGTATAAACAGCTTGCTATCATTTTGGCTCCATCAAGGTATACTGTATATTCAGCTCACGGCTATGTGTCCCCTATGATTAGACAGATAATTAGATAGGTAGAGATGCTAACTTTAACAGCCCATCACACTGGCATATTTGGATTGGTCAAAACCTGGGCTTCTCCAAGCTCTATACACTTTAGGCAGTCAGACCCATTTTCATATATACAGTGGATAAAAAAAGTCTAACCAAACCCCTGTTAAAATGTCAGGTTTCTGTGATGTAAAAAAAGGAGACAAAGATAAATCTTTTAGAACTTTTTCCACCTGTAATGTGACCTCAAAACTGTACAACTCAATTGACAAACAAACTGAAATCTTTGGGGGGTAAACATAAAAACTGCAAAAAGTTCTGAAATTATTTATCTTTGTCTAATTCTTTTACATCACGGAAACCTGACATTTTAACAGGGATGTGTAGACTTTTTATATCCACTGTATGTGATGAATACACTAATTCTGACCATTCTCACTGTAAATCTACTAGTTTATTCATATTAGATGTAAATTGTAGTTTTGGACGAACCTAATTTTAAGTGCTGATACCACGTTTTCTGTCTCACCTAAGCTTAACCACTTCCGTGCCACCCTATAGCAGAAATATTAATATAGGGCGGCACGGGTGCGCAAAATCACGTATATATACATGATTTTGCAGTTCCGGGTAGGGGGCGCTCGTGTGCTGTGCACACGTCCTACCCATGCCACCATTCGCTGTCAATCACCAGATCCCAGCGATTTCCGAGGATTTCCGACAGGGGAGAGACCTGTATGTAAACTATACAGATCTCTCCCTTGTCAGCTCCTGCACACTGCTTTGTATGGCTCTGCATAGCAGAGCCATACAAAGCAGTGTGCTTACAGTGACACACACACAGCCCCCATAGTAAAACAGCACACAGTTTGATCGCCCCGGATGTTAACCCCTTCCTGCCCAGTGTCATTAGTACAGTGCCAGTGCTTTTTATTAGCACTGATCAATGTATTGGTGTCACTGGGGATGTCAGTGACACCAAGTCAGTTCCCCCCAGTGTCAGAATGCCCGCCACAGTGCCGCTATAAGTCGCTGATTGCCGGCATTACTAGTACAAAAAAAAACAAATTTCAGTATATATACCACCAGTTGTAAACCAATTAATTTACACATACTGTATTGGGATTTCTTTTAGCAAAGACATGTAGCAGAATACATTTTGGCCTAAATTTATGACAAAATTAGATCTTTTATATTTTTTTACTGGACATGTTTAATAGTAAAAAAGTAAAAAATATTGTTTTTTTCTAAAAATTGTTGGTCTTTTTTTATAGCGAAAAAAATAAAAACCGCACAGGCGATCAAATAAAACAAAAGAAAGCTCTATTCATGGGAACAAAAGGACGTAAATTTCATTTGGGCGCAATTGCCAGTTAAAGTAATGCAGCGCCACGTCGCAAACAAATGGCCTGGTCAGGAAGGGGGGGGGGGTACATCCTCTGGAGGGCAAGTGGTTAAAGCCGGACTCAGGATAAATTAACAGGGGATCCCACGAAGGGGGAGCATAATACACTGCACAAAAAAAATTTAAGGAACACTTTTTGATCAGAGTACAGCATCAAGTCAATTAAACTCCTGGGATATTGATCTGGTCAGTTAACTACTTCCCCTCCAGAGTATTTACCCCCCTTCCTGACCAGGACATTTTTTGCGATATGGCTCTGTGTTACTTTGACAATTGCGCGGTTATGCAACGTTGTGCATACAGTGAAGGAAATAAGTATTTGATCCCCTGCTGATTTTGAATGTTTGCCCACTCACAAAGAAATGATCAGTCTAAAAATCAAATGGTAGGTGTATTGTAACACTGAAAGATAGAATAATGTAAAAAAATTCAAAAGAAATGCATGTCTAACAAATTATGCACTGATTTACATGTTCATGAGGGAAATAAGTATTTGATCCCCTATCATTCAGCAGGATTTCTGGCTACCAGGTGTCTTTCATACAGGTAACAAGCTGAGATTAGAAGCAGTCTCTTAAGGGGAGTGCTGCTAATCTCATTTTGTTACCTGTATAAAAGACACCTGTCCACAGGAGCAATCAAAGAATCAGATTCCAAACTCTCCACCATGGCAAAGACCAAAGAGCTGTCCAAGGATGTCAGGGACAAGATTGTAGACCTACACAAGGCTGGACTGGGCTACCAAACTATCGCCAAGCTTGGTGAGAAGGTGACAACAGTTGGTGCAATCATTCGCAAATGGAAGAAACACAAAACAACTGTCAGTTTCCCTAGGTCTGGTGCACCATGCAAGATCTCACCGCGTGCAATATCAATGATCATGAGCACAGGGAGGAATCTTCATCTATCTCCTATCTCCGCTCTTTTTTTTTTTTTATTTATTTTTTTTTAATTTAAATATTTATTAAATTTTTCATAGCAATACAAATACCCAAAAAGGGGAAATACTTCTCATACAGATAAACATTTATAACATTTCTCCCTTTCCCCCGCTAAAAACTCTTTTCTTTCCCATCCCACCACCCCCCCATCCCACCCCCCGTCCCCCTCCCCCCCCTCTGCAGACTCTGGCCCATTCTAGTCTCTCGAGGCTTAATGATTTTTTGCTAACATCCTAGTTTATATTTCCCTATATTTCTCTTTCAATCCTGCTCTTTCCCACTTTTCCCATCTCCTGTAATAGACTCTCATCCTATCTTCCTGCATATGGTATGATCTTTCCATTCTACCTATCTGGTTCACTCTTTTTATCCAGTCCTCCTCCCTCGGAACCTCAGATTTCCGCCAAAACTTGGGTATCAGCCCTTTCGCCGCATTCAAGAAATACCATATACCTGAGTCTTTATATTTATTTACCGATGTCTCCACATTGTGTAGGAGGCACGTCGTTGGGTCTAGCCCTATGTCGATTTCAGTTATTTCTTCAATCAATTTGACTATTCTCTTCCAAAAAATCTGAATTCTTGGACATTCCCACCATATGTGAAACACCGTGCCTATCTCTCCACATCCTCTCCAACACATATTTGAGTTTTCCCCATTCATCTTGTGCTCTACACTCGGAGTAATGTGCCATCGTGTCACACACTTATAATTAATCTCAACCTCTCTCATACTAACATTATCGTGTATCAATCTAAACATTTTTCTCTGTTTATCCTCATCAAACCCAACTCCCATATCCCTTTCCCATTTAGTTATAAAAATTAACTTTGTGTTTGTGTCTAATTCTGTGAGTATTCTGTACACTTTTGATATACCGTGCTTCCCATCCCTTCGTGTCTCCAACAACCTTTCAAACATGTTCCACTCCTGTTTTAATCTCAGGGGTTTCGGTAGATTTCCAATAAAACATTTCAATTGATGATATTTCCACTCATCTATTCTAATAAAAATGTCTCCCTTCTTCTCTATTAAATCTTTAAGTGATCTCAATTCCCCCTCCACCAAAACGTCTCTCAGTTGGGTATCCTCCTTTCTAAACCATCTCCCTGATATCTTATTCTTTCCCGGGGGAAAGAACTCAGTGTTTGTGAGAGGCATTAATATAGAGTTAAATTCCCATTTCATATTTTTGTGTAAATTGTCCCATATCCTTAAAACATTTAAAGTGTAGATACTTGTGCTTTCTTTAATTCCTCTAAACTGTGGTGGAACCCATATCACCTGACTCAATCTGATGCCACTAAGATCATTTTCTATTGTTGCCCAACTTTTCCCCTTATGGTTAAATGTCCAGTCATATATTCTTGCTAAAACCACTGCCTTGTAGTATCTCTTGACATCTGGTAGAGCCAATCCCCCTTTCTCTTTAGTCCTACTCAATGTTTCATATGCAATTCTAGGTTTTTTATTCTTCCATATGTATCTTGTTAACATTTTTTTCATTATCTTAAAGAAGGCCTCTGGAATTTTAATTGGTACCATTTGAAATCTATACAGTATTTTAGGCATAATTACCATTTTAACTAGGTTTATACGTCCTATCCAGGATGGGTTTCCTCCTTCTAGTCTTTTTAAATCTTCCCTGATCTCGTTTATCAAAGAGATATAGTTTAATCTATACAGATGCTTATATGAGGCAGTGAGTTTTATTCCTAGGTATTTTATCTCCTTTTCTCTCCATATAAAGGGGAATTCTTTTTGTAATTTTTCTTTTTCATTCTTTGATATATTAATATTCAGGATCTCTGTTTTCGTTGGATTAATTTTTAGATTTGATAGTTCACCGTACTCCTTCAGGATCTTCATTATATTTGGGAGAGTTATTCGGGGATTCCCCACATAGAACAATAAGTCGTCCGCAAAGGCCGCTACTCTATGTTCTATGGTTTCTATCTGAATTCCCTTCACTGATCCACTGTTCCTTATTGTTGACAACAGAGGTTCGAGTGACAACACATATAGTAAAGGGGACAGTGGGCAGCCCTGTCTTGTACCATTAGTCATTCCAATGGGTTCTGATCTCTCCCCATTTACCGTGATAATTGCAGTGGGCTCTCTATAAAGTTTACTTATCCATTCACGCATTCTATCACCTATCCCCAGCACTTTTAAGTTGTCCATCATAAAGCCCCAGTCCACTCTATCAAATGCCTTCTCTGCATCAATTGACAAGAGCACCACCGGGGCTTTCCCTTTTCTACTTTTCTGAATAAGCATCAGGGTTCTCAAGCCGTTATCTCTACCTTCTCTCCCTGGAACAAAGCCCACCTGGTCTCCATGGATCCATTCAGGCATTAGATCTTTCAACCTGTTTGCTAACACCTTTGCATACAGTTTAGTATCTGTGTTCAATAATGAGATAGGTCTATAGCTGGAGCACTGAGATGGATCTTTTCCCTCCTTGTGAATAAGTACCACATGGGCCTGTAGGGATTCTCTCCTCACCTCCATCCCACCTCCCAGAGCATTCATATATTTCTCCAACTTGGGTAGCAGTACTTCACTAAATTTCTTATAGTACCTAACTGTATAGCCATCCGGGCCTGGGCTTTTTCCCCCCCCTGTGCTTCTTAACGCTGTTTTAATTTCTTCCTGGGAAATTTCTGCGTCTAAGGAGTTCAACTGTACTTCACTTAGTTTTGGTAATCCCGCATTTTTTAAGTATATCATCTTTTTTTCATTACTTCCCTCTTGAGCTTCTTTTATCGGAGCATGGGGACTAATATTATATAACTTTTTGTAATACTCCGTAAACACTTTAATAATCTCTTTAGTTGAGTGGACCAACTCCCCCTTTGAACTTTTTATCTTTTCTATATAGTTCCTATTTTTCTTTTTATTCAAAGCTCTCATTAGATATCTTCCTGGCCTGTCTCCCCATCTATATCTCTCGTTCAAAACCCTGTTGTATACTCTTCTCTTCTCCTCATCCATCAACCTCTCAAGCTCATCTTTCTTGTCCAATAACTTCTGTCTCGTATCTTTTGTTATTTTCTTCTTATGGACCTGCTCCAAGTCCAATATTTCTTTTAAAAGCCCACTGACCCTCTCTCTTCTTTCCTTTTTTTTCCTTGCTCCTGCCGCAATCAAGATTCCTCTTATAAATACCTTGTGGCTTTCCCAGATTGTAGCGATCGACACTTCCTCTGTCTCGTTCTCCCTAAAGTATACCTTAATCTCTTTCTCGATTTTCTGAGCTAAATCCTCATCCAGAAGAAGAGCCTCATTCAACCTCCATCCCAATCCTCCAGTCCACCTGCTTCCCCATCCCATTTTCATTACAACCGGGGCATGATCCGAGAACGTCCTCGTCTCTATGTCAATTTTAACCAGGTGGTCTATAAGTTGATGGTCTATTAAGATGTAATCCAATCTCGAGTATATCTCATGTGCATTAGAGAAGAAGGTATAGTCTCTGTCTTTCATATGCATTATTCTCCAGATGTCCACCAGTTGATATTCATGCATCACTTTTTTCAAGGCTCTCAGAGACCTACTCCCCTCTCTTTGCACGGAAGAGGTATTATCCTTTTGTGGGTCCATACAGAAATTTAGATCTCCTGCTACTATCAAGCGCCCCTTTTTAAACTCCATTAATTTTCTCAACAGACCCTTCATATACGTCTCCGGGTTTTTATTAGGGCAGTATATATTGGCTAAAGTACACTCAATCCCCTGAAGTCTACCTTTTAAGAATAAAAACCTCCCCTCCGGGTCGGTTCTTCTATCCTCCAGCTCAAATCTCATATTCTTTGCTAAGCCTATTGCAACCCCTTTTGCTCTTTTAATTGGAGAATCTGCATAATACCATGTTGGAAAATATTTGGATTTCAATTTCACATTTGCCTCTATCTCAAAATGCGTCTCCTGCAAAAACACCACTGACGCAGCCCTATGATGTAACTCATTAAACAACCTAAATCTCTTCCCTGGACAACTCAGCCCATTCACATTATAGGTTATAAACTGTATATCTTCCATCTTTCCCAATTAACGCCATCTCTCTTCCAGATTGCCTCTTCCTCTTTATCCCATCTGTCATGCAGAGTGTTAACCCAATACCTCCTCCCCTCCCTCCCCCAGCCAACTCCCCTCCCCTCCTCCCACCCTCCTTTTCTCCCAACCCACCCCCCTCCCTCCCCCCCTCCAACCCCCTCCCCCCCCCCTCTTTTTAGGCCTAACATTTGCCTACTAATCATTTATGGATTACAAAGTCCACTTTTGATTTATTCCTTGGGCTAAGACTCCGTCCATGGACGACTTTCCCCTTATCTAACCTCCCCATTACCCCCCAAGCCCCTCCCATATTTATCATAGGCACCGAAAAGAATAACGAGGGTGATAGGGGGGGAACAGAAAAAGATAATGGAAACCTATTTCTCTTCCTCCATCCCTCTCCCCCTATCCCCTGCCCTCCATCTCCTCCCACCCACATATTGCCAGTCCTCTTTTCTCTTCATTCTATTTTCCCATTGTTCTTCTTCCCAACCAGGGATTTCCATTCTTTGGATTTTTAAACTATCACAGAAATTTTTCAAATCTTCTGGAAACCTGAGGTATGCTGTAGTCCCATTTTTCCATCCTATTAGGCACTCGGGAGTCCCCCATCTATATTGCACATTTTGTTCTTTCAACCTTTCCAATAGGGGTCTCAAAATTCTCCTTCTCCACAGAGTCTCTGGAGCCAGATCCGCATATATCTGTATATCTCCTCCTTCATACTTAATTACTGATTTTCCCTTGGACTTCTTCCAGATTTTTTCTTTATCCCGAAGTTCATAGAATTTAGCTATTATATCTCTCGGCCTTTCTTCCCCCAGGTTTCTCAGAGATTTTCCTTTTCTAAAGGTTCCTTCTATTTTAGACCCTTCCATTTCTGAGCTGTCTGTTATAGTGTTAAATATTTTACAAACCACCTCTTGCAGATTTTCTCCCTTTGAGTTTTCTGGGACCCCACGTATCAAGATGTTCCTCTTCCTATCTTTATTTTCTTGTAACTCAACCTTATACAGCAGTTTCTCTTGGGCTCTCCCTATATTGGTTAGTTTTTTTTCCAGTTCAGAGATAGCCTGGGCCTGACCTTTAACTTTCTCCTCCGTTTCCTCAACTCTCTCCAACAGGTGTCCCAGATCACTACGAATATTTACCATTTCTTGTTTTATTGTTTTCTCCAGTTCTTTAAACATTTCTGCCATTTCTTTTTTATTAGGTATTTGTAGATCTTTTTCCATCGCTGTATTGCCTGGTATTTGCTGATTACTAGTATCAAGGCCTAATGATACTCTAGGACTGCTTTCCGAACTGAGGTCTGCTTCTCCTCTTTCAGTCCTGCTCTGGGGTCTTTCTGGGGTTACGTTTCCTTGGAATGTATATTTTTTAATTGTAGCAGCCTGGGACCCTTTAAGCCCACTTCCTTTTACGTTTTTATTTTTCATTTTTCTCTATGGCACTTTTCCTTCTTATAGTCCTGTATAAATTCGTGGGTGAGGAGGGGAAATAGTTCTTTAAACTTTTCAAGTTTCTGCCCTGTCCCCTTGCTGATTTTCCTTTTTCTCCTTTTTTTTCCTCTTCTTCCTTCTCCCCTCACCCCCTCCTTCCCCTTAAGCCTCTCTTCTTCTCTCTGGGGGCGTCTTCCACCTTTTGAACATTCTCCAGGGGTCCCCCCTTTCACTTACACTCTGTTTCTTGGAGATCAACACACTAGTTCCTCCAAAGCAAATCACAGTTCATTCATAATCACTCACCCTCCTCCTGTATCCTCTTCCGGTGAGTGCCTTCTCGCTCAGTTCCTCTGAGGGTCCATTCATGGGGGGGGGACTCCCCAGGGTCTCTTCGGCCTGCTTGTCCAGTTCTCTGTAGATCTTCTTATAATTTCTTTTGGGCTCAAGGGGTACTAGTGGGATAGGGGGAGAATGAATCTGTCAGCGGCAAAGAGGTCGGCGTTGCTCTCTCACTGCAAAACGCCGGCCGGCCGGCTTCCCGATCTCCCAGTAATGCTTTGCGGCCGGTCACGTGATCGCACCGGCCCCCTTCGTCTCCCAGCGTCCAGGGACTCTCTCTCTGTCAGTCTCCAGACGCTCCTCTCACTCCCCTCGCCCGCGTCAAACTCTCCTCCAACGGGAGGCGCCAGGCCGGGTAAGTCCCACACCGCTGGGCTCTAACATGTCTCAGGGGCTAGGCTTGGAGGCTTGGGGAGGTCAGACAGCGGAGCTCCGTCCACGAGCTCCTACATTGAGCTCTCTCCTGCCGCCATGTTCAGGCCCCGCCCCCCAGGTCCTGCTCGAGGGTTAATAGGTGATTAAGCGGGGTCCTATCTCCGCTCTTAACCAGAAAAACGCATTGACTCCTGCTGTTCTTCTCTGGGTTACTTCATCTATCTCCTATCTCCGCTCTTAACAAGAAAAACGCATTGACTCCTGCTGTTCTTCTCTGGGTAACTTCATCTATCTCCTATCTCCGCTCTTAACCAGAAAAATGCATAGACTCCTGTTAAATTCTGAACAAATGATGTATTCATATTTGTGTATATGTTGACCAGTCCTCACCTCTAGGTACACTCAGGTTTACGACTGTAGCCTGGTTACTAAGAAACATCCCCCACTATTCATGTGAGCCTTGTCTTCATTCATGTGAGCTTCTAATTGGGGCGGAGTTGAATGCTCATTTGAGCATCTCCCTATAAATTTAGTTCAGCTCATGGGGGGAGATCACTGATGGGGGGCTAGTCTCTGATGGGGTTGCTGCTTATGATTGAGTGCGGCTTTGAACGAGTGCGATGCAGTTAAACACAGCAGTTGAACTTAAGCAGCAGGAAGACACAACAACAGCAAGAAACTCTACTGCACGCTGGACAGACTGCAAGCAAACACCCTGGGAAACCTCTCTTACATACCTGAGCACCACTCCGTGTACCTTTTATATAATACGCCCCCTCTTCTCCTTTCCATATTACTATCCTCTGCTCCCAAATCTCATTTCTTTACCCCTCTGCTCCACCCCAAAACTTGTACATCTCCCCCTCATTGCTATCATCTCCCTACTATTGCTCTCATCACCTCCCCAAAATGCCTCTTCCACTCCTCCTCATTTTCCTCTCCTCCATTCCCAAAATCCATTCACTATATCCCTCTGCCCCTCCCAAACAATTGTATATTGTGTCCTCACTGCTTCCTTCACCCTTCTACGGCACCTACCACCTCCTCCTATTACTCCACTCTCCCACTGACCCGAACACCTCCACTAGTCGTTTCTCATGCTCCTGCACATCCCGCTCCCATGCCACCTTTCTCACCCTTCTCCTCCTCATAACCGCGGGGGACATCTCCCCGAATCCTGGCCCTCTACCACCTCCCTCACCCGCACAACACCCTCCCGCCTCCACGTCCCGCCGCAATCCCCGCAACTTAGTATCTGTCCCCCTGCTCCCTAAAATCTCCCCCCCGTTTTCGTGTGCACTCCTGAACACCCGATCAGTGTGCAACAAGCTTACCGCCATCTACGACCTCTTTGTTTCCCGCTCCCTCAACCTCCTAGCGATCACAGAAACCTGGATCCAGCCCGCTGACTCTACCTCCCCTGCTGCTCTCTCCTACGGAGGTCTCACCTGGACCCACTCACCCAGACCTAACGGTCGTAAAGGTGGTGGGGTTGGTCTGCTCCTGTCACCGCAGAGCACCTTCCGAGTCCTCCCAAACACCCTTCCCTATCCTTCTCCTCCTTCAAGGCCCACTGCGTCAGACTATTCTCCCCAACCCCCCTGAAGATTGCTGTGATATACCGGCCTCCTGGATCCATACCCCGCTTCCTGGATGACTTCTCCTCCTGGCTACCCTTCTTCCTCTCCTCTGAGCTACCCACCATCATCCTTGGGGATTTCAACATCCCTGTCAACCTCGACAACCCGGACACAGCCCGTCTCCTCCACTTAACCTCCTCCTTTGCACTTGCACAGTGCATACAATCCATCACCCACTCTGGAGCGACTATGGCGCAAAACCAAATCCCAACAAGCCTTCACCCATACCCGCTTCACCCGCTACAAATCTGCCTTCCACACCTACACCTCCTCCCTCGATGCTGCCAAACAAGCCTACTTCCTGACCCTCATCAAGGCCCTCTCCTCCAATCCTTGCCGACTCTTCTCCACCTTCAACTCTCTACTCTCGCCACCCCCACTTCCACCCAGCACCTCACTCACTGCCCTTGAGATTGCCAATCACTTCAAAAACAAGATTGACACAATTCGCAAGGACATTGCCGCAACTCACACGCCCTCTCAACCCGTCCCCTCTCACACAGCTACCCCCTCATCCCCCCTCCCCCTCAACATAACCCGCAGGGACTTAGTCGCTGCTCAAACTCCCTCCAACCCCCTTCCCCCTCACTCAGCTACCCCCTCATCACCCCTCTCCCACGGCCCCACCACTGCTCTGACCTCCTCTTCCACCCCACCCTACATTCCTCTTACTGAAGCTCCCCCAACACTCCGCACCTTTGACCTTACTACCATCGAGGAAGTCTCCAAGATCCTCTCTGATGCCCGCCTCACCACCTACCCCCACATCTTCAATCTCTCCCTCTCCTCCAGCACTTTCCCCTCCCCTCTGAAACATGCACACATCACCCCCATACTTAAAAAGCCCTCCCTGGACCCCAATGACCCGAACAACCTCAGACCCATCTCCCTGCTCCCATTTACATCTAAACTCCTCGAGCGCCTAGTCTACACCCGCCTATGCTCTTACCTCAACGACAACAACCTCCTCGATCCCCTACAGTCCGGCTTCTGTCCCCTACACTCCACCGAAACTGCCTTACTCAAACTCTCCAACGACCTGCTAACTGCCAAAGCTAATGGCCACTATTCAGTGCTCCTACTCCTTGACCTCTCTGCGGCCTTCGACACAGTCGACCACCCCCTCCTCCTCAAAAACTACACTCTCTCGGCCTCAGAGATTCTGCTCTCTCCTGGCTCTCATTCTACCTGTCACAACGCTCTTTCAGCGTTACCTATAATGCTACCACCTCCCTCTCACTCCCCCTCTCTGTTGGGGTCCCTCAAGGCTCTGTCCTCAGGCCCCTTCTCTTCTCCATCTACACCTCCTCCCTTGGTCAACTCATACACTCTCACGGCTTCAAGTACCACCTCTATGCCGACGACACACAAATCTATCTCTCAACCCCCCACCTCACCCCCTCGGTCTCCGTCTGAATCACACACCTGCTGAGCGACATATCAGACTGGATGTTGCTCCACTTCCTTAAACTGAACCTCTCCAAAACCGAGTTTCTTGTCTTCCCCCCAGCCCGGACACCACCCCCCATTGACTTCTCTATCACATCGAACAACGCTACCATCAAACCCGCCCCGGAGGCCAGAGTACTTGGTGTCATTCTGGACTCCAACCTATCCTTCCAGCCCCTAGTCCAATCTTTAACAAACTCGTGCAGACTCCACCTCCGCAACATCGCCAAAATCCGCACGTTCCTAACTCCAGAAACCACTAAACAGCTCATCCACTCCCTCATCATATCACGACTCGACTACTGCAACTCCCTCCTCACTGGCCTGCCTCGCCGCTGGCTATCCCCGCTTCAGTCCATCCTGAATACGGCTGTCAGACTCATTCACCTTTCCAACCGCTCTGTCTCCGCCACCCCCCTCTGCCAATCCCTCCACTGGCTTCCAATTGCGCAACGGATCAAATTCAAAATCCTAACGCTGACGTACAAAGCTGTCCACCATACTGCCCCGAACTACATCACTGACCTTATATCCAAGTACCGCCCAGCATGCACACTCCGCTCCTCACAAGACCTCCTTCTCTCTAGTTCCCTGGTATCCTCCTCCCATGCCCGCCTCCAGGACTTCTCCAGGGTGTCACCCATCCTCTGGAACTCCCTGCCCCAACCCATCAGATTATCACCTACTCTCCTCTCCTTTAAACCCATCTCTTCAGGGAAGCCTACCCCCCCCCCTGCTAACTTGCCGACCTCCTCCACTCTTCCTACCACTCCATCCCCCACAGCTATCTCCTCCTGTGCCACCACCCCCTCCCTCCTAGATTGTAAGCTCGAAAGAGCAGGGCCCTCAATCCCCTCATGTTTTGCATTGTATTGGTATTGTTCTGTCACATGTTCTGTCCCCCTCTGTAATGTACAGCGCTGAGAGAACTATTGGCGCTTTATAAATACTGTATAATAATAATAATAATCCCAGTACTACACAAGAGGATCTTGTCAATGATCTCCAGGCAGCTGGGACCACAGTCACCAAGAAAACAATTGGTAGCACACTATGCAAACAAGGATTGAAATCCTGCAGGTCCCTCTGCTCAAGAAAGCACGTGTCCAGGCCTGTCTGAAGTTTGCCACTGAACATCTGAATGATGCAGAGGAGGACTGGTTGGAAGTGTTGTGGTCAGATGAGACCAAAATCAAGCTCTTTGGCATCAACTGAACTCACCATGTTTGGAGGAGGAATGCTGCCTATGACCCCAAGAACACCATCCCAACTGTCAAACATGGTGGTGGAAACATTCTGCTATGGGGGTGTTTTTCTAAGGGGACAGGACAACTGCACCGCATCAAAGGGACAATGGACAGGGCAATGTACTGTCAAATCTTGGGTGAGAACCTTCTTCTTTCAGCCAGGGCATTGAAAATGGGTCGTGGATGGATGTTTCAGCATGGCAGCAACCCAAAACACACAGCCAAGGCAACAAAGGAGTGGCTCAAGAAGAAGCACATTAAAGTCCTGGAGTGGCCTAGCCAGTCTCCAGACCTTAATCCGATTGAAAATCTGTGGAGGGAGGTGAAAGTTCGAGTTGCCAAATGTCAGCCACCAAACATTAAGGACTTGGGGAGGATCTGCCAAGAGGAGTGGGACAAAATCCCTCCTGAGATGTGTGCAAACCTGGTGGCCAACTACAGGAAACATCTGACCTCTGTGATTGCCAACAAGGGATTTGCCACCAAGTACTAAGTCATGTATTGTGAAGGGGATCAAATACTTATTTCCCTCATGAACATGCAAATCAGTGCATAATTTGTTAGACATTCATTTCTTTTGAATTTTTTTGTTGCTATTCTGTCTCTCAGTGTTACAATACACCTACCATTCAATTTTTAGACTGATCATTTCTTTGTGAGTGGGCAAACATTCAAAATCAGCAGGGGACAAAATACTTATTTCCTTCACTTTAAATGAAATTTATGTCCTTTTTCCCCTACAAATAGAGCTTTCTTTTGGTAGTATTTGATCACGATTTTGAAAAAAAAAAACATTTTTGACTTGAAAAAATTTTTAAAAAATCAAATATGGCATAAATTTAGGCTAAAAAGTATTCTGCTGCATTTCTGTGCTAATAAAAATCCCAATACATGTAAACTAATTGGTTTACCTGAAAGTGTTAGTGTTTACAAATGGCGGTATATATACTGACATTTTCTTTTTTATACTTGTAATGGCGGTGATCAGCAACTTATAGCGAGACTGCGGTGGGCAGAGAAAATACACAGCAGCATGTTTCTGCTGGCAGGAGAGAGACACACAAGTCTCCCCCCTGTCAGTGATACTTGGCGATTGCCGGGTGGAATCTCCGTCCGGGACCCGGTGATCGACATCTGTAGCCACCACGTATATATACATGATTTTGCACAGCCTTGCCACCCTGTAGCAGTAGTTATGCTATAGTGTGGTCGGGAAGTGGTTAAGCAGCAGAGGGGGTTGTTAATCAGCTTCAGCTGCTTTGGTGTTTATGAAATTAACAACAGGTGCACTAGATGGGCAACGATGAGACGACCCCCAAAACAGGAATGGTTTTACAGGTGGAGGCCAATTAAATTTTTTTCCCTACTCATCTTTTCTGACTGTTTTTCACTAGTTTTGCATTTGGCTAGGGTCAGTGTCACTACTGGTAGCATGAGGCGATACCTGGACCCTGCAGAGGTTGCACAGGCAGTCCAATTCCTCCAGGATGGCACATCAATACGTGCCATTGCCAGAAGGTTTGCTGTGTCTCACAGCACAGTCTCAAGAGCATGGAGAAGATTCCAGGAGACAGGCAGTTACTCTAGGAGAGCTGGACAGGGCCGTAGAAGGTCCTTAACCCATCAGCAGGACTGGTGTCTGCTTCTTTGTGCAAGGAGGAACAGGATGAACTCTGCCAGTACCCTACAAAATTACCTCTAGCAAGCCACTGGTGTGAATGTCTCTGACCAAGCAAACAGAAACAGACATCATGAGGGTGGCCTGAGGGCCCGACTTCCTCTAGTGGGCCCTGTGCTCACTGCCTGGCACCACAGAGCTCGGTTAGCATTTGCCATTGAACACCAGAATTGGCAGGTCCACCACTGGTGCCCTGTGCTTTTCACAGATGAGAGCAGGTTCACCCTGAGCACATGTGACAGACGTGAAAATGTCTAAAGAAGCCGTGGAGAAGGTTATGCTGCCTGTAACATCGTTCAGCATACCCGTTTTAGTGGTGGGTCAGTTATGGTCTGGGGAGGCATATCTATGGAGGGACGCACAGACCTCCACAGGCTAGATAATGGTACCCTGACTACCATTAGGTATCAGGATGAAATCCTTGGACCCATTGTCAAACCCTATTCTGGTGCAGTGGGTCCTGGCTTCCTCCTGGTGTATGACAATGCCCGGCCTTATGTGGTGAGAGTATGCAGGCAGCTCCTGGAGAGTGAAAAAATTTATACCATTGACTGGCCCCCACGCTTGCCTGACCTAAATCCAATAGATCACCTCTGGGATATCATGTTTTGGTCCATCTGACACCACCAGGTGGGACCTCAAACTGTCCAGCTCAGTGATGCCCTGGTCCAGATCTGAGAGGAAATACCCCAGGACAATGAAATTTCAGAAAAATGGACTAGCCTGCTGCATCATTTTTTTACTTTGATTTTCATGGTGTCTTTGAATTCAGTCCTCTTTGATCATTTTCATTTCCATCAAACGATGGGGCATCCTTACGTTCCTAACACATTACCCAGTCCATATCAGTATAGATATCCAGCATGAGATTTTTCCAGATTGAGATCTGATGTGTTTTCAAAGTGTCCCTTTAATTTTTTGAGCACTGCATGTTGCAACTACCTATAGATTATACTTGTGGTATGCTATGTTTTTCCGTGTTAATAAAACCTGGAGGACTTTTACAGGTGCAATTACCCAGTGTTGTTGGTCTTTAACCCTGTGCTTACACTTTGCTCATCTGCTTGGCATAAAAACTCTTCTCTTTTTATAACTTGCAAAAGGCCAAAAACCTGACCATGTTGTGTCCATTCATATAGTAGATGCCATCATCGCTGTGCAGCATCACTTCACATACCAGTGGTATTAAATACAAGGCAAGGGTCATAAAAGCATAAGGATGTGAATGTACGATATATATATGTAAAAGCGCTGCATAAATTGACGGTGCTATATAAGTACCTTAAATAAATAATATTAATAAAGAAAATTTAGACTCAGTCATTAAAGTCCCATGTAAGCTTCACCAGGTTTGTGATGACTGTTTCTCTCGTGATGACTGACCCCAAACTGAGTGAGGAGAATGGGTAAGTCACGTTTTACACAGTGCCTCCCTTACTTCTCCAAAATGTGCAAGTCAAAATTAAAGATCTGATAGAGAAAGTTACAAAAAGGCCACATACCAGATTAAAGCACCCTTGAAAAAATATTCCAGTTTACAGTACAACTGACAGAAACCAGCCCCAAGTTAGATGCAAAGCAGAAAACACTGGATCCTAGGCAACGGGTCATAAAACTTCTGGTGGTGTCATAAACAGTACTAAGCAGAATTTGAAAACACTCCAAGTGGAGTCAGGTCATAAATAGTCTGGTAGAACAGTTTAAAACAATACACATTTCTAATTTGTATTTCAACCTGAGACTGAGCTGCCAATGGCCAAACTCATCAATATTACGAGGGGCAGAAAGCTGAAGGGACACGGTACTCCTTCTAAGGAAGAAATACATATGATTATTGTCATGCTTGGTTAGGGGCAAATTGGTATTTAATTCTTAACAATTTCCTGATGGCTCCATGTCAGCACAGCTGGGTGAGGCCCCGCCCACCCCCTGCCTGATCAGGACGTAACTCAATAAATTTTTGACCCACCTCAGCCTAGGTGTTCCTTTTTCGTCCTCCTGCAATCAGGACAGGCGGCATCTCCCCTCCTAGCTGGTCTAATGGCTGGCTGTCCATCCAGAATTGCTCTCAAGGTTGGATGTGGTCCCTGTACTTCTCTGCTAACAGCAATTTGACCAGGGAGCCCCGGGGCTGGCCCTCAGGGCTACATCAGCACTGGTTTTCAGGATTCCTGCGGAGGCTGCTGGTAGGGGTAATCTCCTTCCCTTGCAGCTCCTGTCAGGGGTATCTCTTCCTCGGGCAGCTGCTGGTAGCAGCAACTGCTGGTAGGGGTAACCTCCGGTGGTGGTCTTCTTCCTGCTGTGGGTGATGGCTGCTCATTCGCTGTGCTGCTGTAAGGGGAGCAGCACCAGTTTCCCTGCTTCTTACCGGCACGACATGGTCAGTATGGAGAGCATGCTTCAGCCCGCTCTGAGCATGCACAGACCACTTGGCCAATCAGGAGAGGGGAGCCGGGGCCAGGCCCATAAGGAGCCAAAATTTTAAAGATGCTTTTGGCTGAAAGCATCTGCTCTGTGCCTGCTATTTCCTCACTCTCCTCCAGGTATGTATTGCACCTGCAAAGCTGTGTGCCTATGGTTTTATCCGCTGTGCTGGTCTGCCTCATGCTCTTGATTTTATCTTTTTGCAGCAGTGATAACATGCATACTTTAAAGACTAGAGTTCTCAGAGAAAGTAGGGGAGACGTCGCCAGATATGCATATTCTTTTTGGTATTTTTTTAAGTCATTGACTAATTTTGTTTTTTTTCTGTGCTACCCCAGCTCCTCGGGTCTTGGTCATTCCTGACAGTTAGAAGCAAGAAGCTCAGAAAGAAGTAAGAGACGGTGATTGGCAAGGGAGGACCGACATTCCCGGGAAAGGACAGACCTCATGTTCTCATTCAGCCTCTAGGGGTCAGTGCTCTCCATCACGATACAGCAGGTATTCGCATTATGACCAACCCAGACCAGGAGGATGCTGGGCATGCCCTAGAAGAGCCATGCCGGGCAAGATGGCTTGTGAGACATGCTTCAAACAAGCAACCAAGCACCAAGATCCCGATAAGGCGGAGATGGTATCGTTAATGAAGCAGGCATTTGAGGAGACGCTAAAAGCATTTGCATCACAGCCACAGCTGTCAGCCACTCCATTGCCGTCCACCTCACACTCCTTGTCTCCACAGATGCCGCTAGCTAGTCAAGCGATTCCAGAGGCCCAGGAACTTTTAGCCTCAGATGCTGTTTCCTCGAGAAGGATGAGGGCCATTATGACGGTTTTGATTTTGCCTTGGTCCAGCCTTTCATGAGAGATTAGGCAGGCCCTGCTTTGGAAAGATGCTAGGGAAGAACCGCAGAAGAAGCAGAGGAAGTTTTTCACGAAAATGAAAAGGAGGGGGTAAATTTCCCATGCATGGAAGAAATTCAGGGCATAATTACGGATGTGTGGAACCAAGTGGATAAGAAAATCTCTTTTAAGAATTAGTTCGCAAAGCTATACCCCTTCACGTCGGAGAGTATGAAGAGTTTGGAGGAGCCTCTGGTGGTGGACGCAGCACTTATGCGCCTCGCTAGATGATGCAGTGACATTCAGGGACATGTTGGATAGAAGAGTGGATGTGGATCTTAAAAAGATTTACACATTTGCTGGTGGGGCATGTAGACCTTCTATGGCAGTGGTTCTTAACCTTGTTGGAGGTACTGAACCCCACCAGTTTCATATGCGCATTCACTGAACCCTTCTTAATTGGAAAAATAAAATATGATTTTTAAAATTCAAAACATAGGTATATATTTAGGTATATATTTATACATAGGTGCACAAAATGAACAAAACCGTTAAGAACAAAGAACAAAACCATTAAAACATGATTTTCACACAAAAACAAAAACATAATAATGAATATTTACTGCACGAATCATATGAGTCGGGTGTGGGTCTTCACCTCCACCGAACCCGCGAGACTGACTCACCGAACCCCTGGGGTTCGATCGAACCCAGGTTAAGAACCACTGTTCTATGGCTTTGGCAGCTATTTCGAAGGCCATGGAGTCCTGGGTTCAGAAGTAGCAGTGGGAAGTGACCGAGCAAAGCCGAGGTCTTGGCCTCCTTTGACAATTTGAAGCTGACAGCTTCTTTTATGGTGGAAACATCCATTGACCTAATTAAGATGTTGGCCAGGATCAGGCTTAATGCAGTGACAGCCAGAAGAGCCCTATGCTGAGGCCCTGGATGGCGGACCCAGTCTCCAAGCAAGGATGGTGTAAGATACCATCTGAAGGGCAGTCCCTGTTTGGAAATAAATTAGACACTGCCGTCGCAAAAGCCATAGGGGGGCTTATTCCCCAGGATTAGAGGCTCCTGCGCAGAAGAGGTGCAGCTTACAAAAATTCACCAAGGAACAGAGGTAGAGACGCTAAGTCTTACAGGCCAGGAAGAGAATTTCGTCGTCAGTGGTCCAACTTGACTGCGAACTGCAAGTCAAAAAGGCCAACTTTGTCTCTGGGACAGGTGTCCCAGAAATCTTATTGACTATCTGCCAGCTCACACTTGTCGCGTAGGAGCCAGATTATTCAAGTTCCGTCAGACGTGGGCACAAGAGTTTTTCTGGAATCTACGTACCTCTATTCCTAGTACGGAAAAAGTCGGGAGCGTGGATGTGGCAAATTTGCTCATCCTTGTTGGAGCGGAGTCCCCCTTTACACTCTGTTTTTCATGTTCTGTCTGTCTATCTGAGGCATACCTTAAATCAATCCTCACATCCCCCCTGCATTCCTGTGAGGCAGACTTTATCTCCTGGCAAATGGTGTGGAACAACCAGGAAGACATGAGAAGTGGAGCCAGCCAGTTGGCGGAGGTGTCATTTTTATCACCCAAAACTATGTAAGCCCACTCATTATCAAACCGACCAGAATAAGTGCACAGTCCTGAGGTCAACTGTATGGTTCATATCACGGGATATGAAGCTAGTGTAGAGTTTCCCAATGACCACTCCCAAGTCAGAGCCCCCCTCCCCTTTTGAGAGGGACCTTTAAGACTTTTAAGTGAGTTAGAGAGACTAAGACACACACTCAGGGATCTCCCAGCAACATCGTAACAAGGGGAGATCAAAGAACCTTTCTGCTCTGCATCTTGAATTTGCTAAAACCAGGCAAGGCAAGTAACTTACCCTGTAATTTCCTCGCTATTCTATGTTTGCTGTGTCTTTATATACATATATATATATTCTTGTGATATCTCTTTGTACATATTTATTTTGCATCCAACGCTTTTAGTAATAAATCTTTCTTTCTGAAAGTGTTAAACTGTTTCTAAGCGCTTACTTGCAATTCACGAATCCCTGCCTTTGAAGAGACGCTACTGTGGTTATATCTCTGTATAGTAGGTCCGCGGGCCGTGCTATATAGATCAATATTTCAATCATTATAGTGTATATTTGGTAACGGGAGTTTCCCAGTCTCCGACAAAAGTGGTGGTGGCAGTAGAGGGTTAGTTGCGTAATTAACCCGACCCAGTAACAAGCGCATTCAGGCTGCAGGCACCGATTGTAGTCCATTAGCTGGGCAATCGCTGTGTAGGGTGCAGCTGGGTGGGGCCTTGTTACGTGCGTCACACCGCGGTTTTGGATCGGCCGGCCCTTCGGTCACGAGTTTGGTGAGAAGGTCTGGGGTCTGACGCCGTGGGCGTGACGTATTACTGTTAGTCGCGGCTGTGCGATTGTCGCCTGTTGGTGGCGGCGACCGCGGGTCGTGACATATTGTTGGCAGCGTACGTGGGATAATTGCATTAAGAGCTTCAGTGCAGTGTTAAAAGTTGGCTCTGCACTGAAGGATTGTAACCTTTGTGGAAACAATCCTTAGAAACAAGTGGTGCATATTTTATTTTATATATATGTGTGTATAGAGAGACACATAGCAACAGCTCCTTCTTTTCCTACTTTTTTCTTCTATCTTTGCTTGCAATTATGCCTGGTGAAGCAGATTACGAGAAAATGAGCAAAGGTGATTTGAAAGTTGAATGTGCCTCACGAGGACTGGACGTCGGTCGCAAAACTCGTGAAGATTTGATTAGTGATCTAGTGGAGTATGATATCCGAGCAAATCAGAACTCGGGGGAACTTGAACATGGAGGGGTTCCCGTTACCCACATTCCCAGTGGCTCAGAGACGGCCTCACAGGATGGGCATACAGAGACTGACACTGGAGGATCACCAAAGGTTAACGTCACACCACCACCTGAGTGCGCTAACACCGTGGGGCCTGGAACCAGCAGAGACTCTCCTCAGATGCAGGAAGCCCTGAAGCGTGTTATGGAGATGGATCCTATGGCATACTTGCAGTTCCTTGACCGCCAGACGGAGAGAGAGGAACGCCGAGCAGCGGCGGACAGAGAAACTGCAGAGCGCCAAGCTGAGAGGACGGCTGAGAGAGAGGCGGTGCAGAGGGAAGCTGATCGTCGGCATGAGCTGGAGATGGCAAGGCTCCAGCAGCGACCGGGTCAGAACCTCGGGTCCCTAGATCACAGGGACGGCACTCTTTCCGTGGGCGCAGCCAAGTTTCCAGTGATGGAAAAGGACAGTGACATTGACACGTACTTACTGTCCTTTGAAAAAACGTGCCATCAGTACCATGTGCCCCAAGCTCAATGGGTTCGGTACCTGACACCAGGGCTACAAGGCAAGGCCCTGGAAGCATTTGTTGAATTGCCAGAGGGGCAAGATGATGACTATGAACGTTTAAAAAATGCCATTATCGGGAAGTACCAGATGACCCCGGAAGTGTACCGCAAGCGGTTCAGGTCCATGCAGAAGGGACCTGGGGACTCTTACACGGATGCAAGTCGCTTACGTACCACATTCCCACAGTGGACTAAGGGACTGAAAGTTGATTCCTATGAATCTTTGGAGGATCTCATGATCCGAGATCAACTCCTGCACATTTGTCCAGCAGACGTCAGACAGTTCGTCTTGGAGAGGGAGCCAGCATCTACTACAGCTGCAGCAGACCTGGCAGATACCTTTGTCCACACGCGAGTGCCTGAACCTCGCAAGGCTCCTCCAAACAGCTGGAAAGGGGGGAAATCGTCCCTAGCAACCTCTCCTACTTCGGTGAGTCAAGCTTCACCTCCGCCCAACCCTGCAGCGCTTGGAGCCAAGGCATTCCTGCCTGACACCCGCAGATGTTTCACCTGTGGGAAAGCCGGACATCTCAGGACCCAGTGTCCTGAGCAGAAGCAGACGACATCACCTGGCCAGCCGGCCAGCAACTCTTCTTCTGTGCTGTTCGTTCGCAGGAAGATGCGGGTAACCCCCGACAACTTGCAGACCGTTACCGTGGGCAACCGGTCTGCAACTGGTTTCTGGGACACCGGGGCAGAAGTCACCTTGATCCGGCCAGAGCTGATTGAGCCACAGAACCTCATCCCAGGAAAGTTCCTGACCCTCACAGGAGTTGGGGGGACCCGTTCACGCATACTCTGTGCAAAGGTATTCCTAGATTAGGGTGCGGGGAGGGGGATGAGAGAGGTGGGGGTCTCGGATGAACTGCCCACCCCTGTTTTGTTGGGTGCTGACCTAGGCACTCTTCTTTCGTATTACGCTCCTGCCGAGAAGACCCGGAAGGGCCCTCTGGAACTCTCTGGACCAGCCAAGGAACTGGGGACAGATATTGGGGTAATGTCTGGGCCACCGGTGGATGGACAGAGGGAGGGGGCTGGGAATGGTGAGGGTCTACAGGATTCTCCATTAGCTGGAGAACAAGAAGAAATCCCCTTGCCTGGGGAGGTAATGAACTCATGTGTCACTGATATTATGAACATGACTGTTGAGGATCGTTGTGGTGACACTGATGGTGATCTTACTAATGTTAGTAACATTGGGAATACAGTCTGGAATGTCAGTAATAATATCAGTAGCATTGATAGGAATGTCATGGATCATATCAGTAGCATTGATGGTAATGTCATTGATAATGTTTGTATTGTTGACAGCAATGTTGGTAATGCTAACAATGAGTATGAGATTTGTGATGAAACAAAGGATGCATTTTCAGTGTTGGGGGCTGAGGTACAGTCTCTGGGGGCTGAGCAAGGGGATTGTCTGGATAGGCCTGTCCCTTGCCCAGGCTCAGAAGATTGTGCCTTGATAAGTGCCCAGCCGTTGGCCTTGCATAGGACTAGGCAGCTGGCTGAGACTTGTAGTTCCACACCTCAGGCATCAGTGAAAAGCGATTCCCAAAGGAGCTTCAGAGGTAAGTTGGCTGGGACTTGCAGTTTCACACTTCAGGCGGCCCTGAAAAGTGAGTCCCAAAGGACCTTCAGAGGTAAGCTGGCGGGTACTTGTAGTTCCACACTTCAGGCAGCCCTGAAAAGTGAGTCTCAAAGGACCTTCAGAGATAAGCTAACTGAGCTTTGTAGTCCCACAGGGGAGACTGCTCTGGAAAGCCATTCAGATGGAAATTTTAGTCCAGGGCTAGGTGTGAGCCCCCCTGCTGGGGAGAGTAAACAAACCAGCAAAGAGGCTAGAATGACTGGCCTAGTCAGTGGGGGCTGGGAGCCTGAAAGCCTGTCAGTTAATCCCACTTGTCAAGGTGTGTTCACAGGCAGACAGACAGAGGTCAGAGGCAGCAGGCCTGGATTACGAGTGGAAGGAAGGTTGATGCTTGGGTTACAGAGAGAGGGCCTCCGAGCCCTGACCCAATCACCCTTCCCTAGCACTTGGGGTCCGGAGCAGCTGCCCAGGCCTCTGATAGATGGTATCTGGATTCAGAAGGTGCTGGCTGATTGGGCCACAGAGGCAAAGGGAATGGCACAGTCAGGAATCCAGGGATCAGCTAGAGTCTGGGCAGTCCTAGTGGTCACGGTCCTCCAGCAGGATACGATGACCAGGCTTTCTGAGAACCTTGGGAAACTGAACACCAGCCCTGGGTTTGTGGCCTACCCCATGCCCAGGAGCCATGAGGCAATGGAGCATCCGGAAGGTGCCTACTGTTTTGCCATCATGGGCCTGAGCAAGGAGCATGGGCCACCATCTCTAACCCAGCAAGCTCCAGACGAGCCAGCCTTCACTACCCCATGTGGCTTGCCTGAATCCATGGGAAAGCTAGTTGGGGTTGAGAAGGCACTGACCGCCACTCCCGCGGTCAGGAGTGGCCCGCAATGCGCAGTGGACCTGGGTGCAGTTGTCCACTATAGGGGCCTCGCGGTGCTTGGCCCTGTCTGGGAAGAGCCACTTGGGCCCCTGTCACTAGGCTGGAACAAACCGCCTGTGCCCAGTCTGACAGCCAAGAAGGGTAACTGTCAGAGGGGCATGTCAGTGGTTCAGTTTAGGAACCCATCAGTAAAAAGAGACCCCCAGAGGTCTGGGCCTGGTCAGCTCCCCAGGCCAAAAAGCAGGTTACGTCAGTCGCGGGTACCGCTGGCTACGGTAAGACGCCTGGATGCGATGATCATGGCTCAGCTGGACCTGTAACTGACCTGGCAGACAGGAAACTGGAGGAACTGGTGTCCTGGATGCTAGCAGGTAACGAGGATTGTCCATCTTGGATGAAGGTACCTGTGGACATCACTGGGAGGCGAGGCCCAGAATTCACCTGTCCGGTTCCGGTGCCCACGGGCACTACTACCTTCAGGCCAGATGTAGTCCTAAGCCTGAGGAAGAAGGTAGGAGAGGGAAATCTTCTTCTCTACCTCGACAAGAAGCTACATATTAATATGTTAGCAAAGGACACCCCTGAGCCGAAGTGTTTTGTGAACAGGTGGGCACCCCGGCAGTTGCCACGGGATTCGGATAGCCACAGCCGACTGGTACCCACCCGTGACCACTCACTTGGTCGGCCCAGCAGTGCTGCTGGAGAGAATGGCTTCCTGTTCAGACGGACTTCGGTTCTCCCGCAGTACAGCAGTACCAGGACGTCCCAAGAGGAACCTCTGGACAGAGGTCGGTTGCGTCAGGAGAGAACTTGTAGCTCACTCCTTGGCAACCACTTAAGGGGGAGGTGTGGCAAACTTGCTCATCCTTGTTGGAGCGGAGTCCCCCTTTACACTCTGTTTTTCATGTTCTGTCTGTCTATCTGAGGCATGCCTTAAATCAATCCTCACATCCCCCCTGCATTCCTGTGGGGCAGACTTTATCTCCTGGCAAATGGTGTGGAACAACCAGGAAGACATGAGAAGTGGAGCCAGCCAGTTGGCGGAGGTGTCATTTTTATCACCCAAAACTATGTAAGCCCACTCATTATCAAACCGACCAGAATAAGTGCACAGTCCTGAGGTCAACTGTATGGTTCATATCACGGGATATGAAGCTAGTAATTTAGTGTAGAGTTTCCCAATGACCACTCCCAAGTCAGAGCCCCCCTCCCCTTTTGAGAGGGACCTTTAAGACTTTTAAGTGAGTTAGAGAGACTAAGACACACACTCAGGGATCTCCCAGCAACATCGTAACAAGGGGAGATCAAAGAACCTTTCTGCTCTGCATCTTGAATTTGCTAAAATCAGGCAAGGCAAGTAACTTACCCTGTAATTTCCTCGCTATTCTATGTTTGCTGTGTCTTTATATACATATATATATATTCTTGTGATATCTCTTTGTACATATTTATTTTGCATCCAACGCTTTTAGTAATAAATCTTTCTTTCTGAAAGTGTTAAACTGTTTCTAATGGCTTACTTGCAATTCACGAATCCCTGCCTTTGAAGAGACGCTACTGTGGTTATATCTCTGTATAGTAGGTCCGCGGGCCGTGCTATATAGATCAATATTTCAATCATTATAGTGTATATTTGGTAACGGGAGTTTCCCAGTCTCCGACAAAAGTGGTGGTGGCAGTAGAGGGTTAGTTGCGTAATTAACCCGACCCAGTAACAAGCGTAGTCAGGCTGCAGGCACCGATTGTAGTCCATTAGCTGGGCAATCGCTGTGTAGGGTGCAGCTGGGTGGGGCCTTGTTACGCGCGTCACACCGCGATTTTGGATCGGCCGGCCCTTCGGTCACGAGTTTGGTGAGAAGGTCTGGGGTCTGACGCCGTGGGCGTGACGTATTACTGTTAGTCGCGGCTGTGCGATTGTCGCCTGTTGGTGGCGGCGACCGCGGGTCGTGACAGTGGAGACCAGTGATAGACCTCAGGAGGCTCAACATGTACATCAAGAAAATCAGATTCAAAATGGAATCTCTCCAGACAATTCTGAAAATCTTTCAGCCAGGGGATTGGCTTCTATCAGTGGACCTCAAGCTGGTTTCCATGTACCAGTAGCTCCAGTCTGCCAGAAATTTCTACGGTTGGAAGTAGGGCAGCTCCACTTCCAGTTTGTATGCCTGGCTGACCACATCACCAAGAGTATTCTCAAAGAGTCCACTGGCCCTAGTGGCGTACATGAGGTTGCAGGGAGTATGAATATATCACTACTTGGATGACATTCTGCTCTTGAATCAAGACAGAGAGACGCTTCTGTCACACCAAAGGTTAACCATGGAGACACTAGAGAAATTAGGATGGTTAATCAACCAGGAGAAGAGTCACCTTGTGCCAACCCAGAACCTAGTATACCTAGGCGCAGAAGTGAACACTCGGGCAGCATCAGTGGCGTTACCAGAGGAAAAGATGTCAGGCATCCTGAAAACAATGTCAATTCCTTCCTGCAATAGAATGTATGCGGCTGTTAAGAAGTATGACGTCAGCTATTCCGATGGTCAAATGAGTGCAATGGAATTCACGTCCCCTTCAGGTGGGGCTCTTAGAACAATGGAGATTGGAGGATCTTGGGCAGAAGATACAAATCACTCCCCAGATGAGAATGAGCCTGGAATGGTGGTCGAGACGACAGAATCTCCTACAATGCCATTCGTTGCTTACGATACAGTGGCAGGTAGTCCAATCGGATGCCAGCGAAGTGGGCTGTGGAGCCCTGTGCGTAGGCCACTGGGCCCAGGGCTAGTGGCCATTTCGGGCTGTCAATATGGTTTCCAACATTCTAGAATTGAGGGCAGCATTCCAAGCACCATTCCAAGCACTCCTGGCTTTCAAGAAAATCATTCAGGGCTTCACCCGTTCTGATGAAGTTCGACAACACAACGGCAGTAGCCTACATAAGCAGACAGGGGGGCACCCGCAGCATTCCCCTCCTGAAGGAGGTTACTCCAATTATGGCATGGGCCCAGGCCAACTTACAACTGCTAACAGCAATGTATGTGCCCGGTCACTTGAATACCCAGGTGGATTATCTTTCTAGAACGAGTTTGGACAACAACGGGTCGAGGCTTTCACCTCACTTTTTTCGGAGTCTAGTGGAATGGTTCTTTCTGCCGGAGACAGACCTGTTTGCCTCCCTGGAGAACACCAAACTACCTCTTTTTTTTCTCCAGGATCAGCCACCCACAAGTTATGGAGGTGGATGCGTTAAGTATGGCATGGAACTTCAGGACTGCACACGCTTTCCCTCCAATTCCAGTAATTCTCAGCTTGCTGCACAGAATACACCAGGAGAGGGTGACGGTTCTATCAGTAATGCCAGGTTGGCCAAAGAGACCCTGGTACCTGCTACTCCATTCATTGAACATCAGAGAACCATACCCTCTGCCAGTAACACTGGATCTGCTCATGCAGGGACCCATTCGGCACCCCACTCCGGAGAAACTCAGGCCTGGGTCTTGAAAGGCAAAGACTGATCAATCTGGGCTACTCGGCTAAGGTCGCAGATACCTTGATGAGAGCCAGAAAGGACAGCACCAATATATAGCCTATAGCAGGATATGGGGCAAGTTCATGGAATATGCAATCAGGCATGGCTTTGCGCCAGATACCCCGAGAATCTGCCACTTATTGGAATTCCTCCAGTCAGGGCTGGATTTGGGTCTGTCCGTGAGTACTCTGAAGGCTCATGTTTCTGCCCTCTCGGCTTTTACAGGTACCCTATGGGCATAGGACTCTTTAGTGGTTCAGTTCTTTAAGGCAGCTATCTGCCAAAGACCAACCAAGCCTCTGATTTTCTGAAATGGGACTTACCACTGGTGTTGGATTTCCTCTCATCAGACACCTTCAGTCATCCTGTTTCACTATGGCATCTTACTCTGAAAACAGCATTTTTCGTGGCGATAACATCAGCTAGAAGAGTCTCAGAATTGGCAGCCTTAGGGTTTAAAGAACCCTTTCTGTCGTTCTTTCTGGATAGGGTCATGCTTAGACCGATGCTAGGATTTGTACCTAAAGTTGACTCCAGGTTTCGCATTACGCAAGACATTACACTCCCGATGCTCCTTTCAGAAAATTCCCAGGACCAAAGTCTATTGGATGTCAGGCGTTCATTGAGAGACTGTGTGGACGCTACTTCCAAGCTCAAGAAGTCAGAACATCTTTTCGCCATCCCCAACGGTGCACAGAAAGGCTTGAGGGCTTCTAGTAGAGTAATCACTACTTGGCTGGTCAAGACCATCTCTTTAGCTTACAGAGCAAGAGGCTTGCCTGTGCCTGAGGGGGTCACAGCGCATTCCACTAGAGGGGTTGCAACCTCATGGGCAGCAGTGGGCCAAGTTTCCCCGGAAACAATCTGCAGAGTGGCTACATGGTGTTCTGTCCATACCTTCAGGACTCATTATTGTATCGAACCTGCGGCTTTGACTACTGCTGATATCAGCAGGTGTGTCTTGGCATCTGCTTCCAGGCGAAATTAAATTGTTTTTGCATTACCCTCGCATGTGTGGCTAGTTAAATCCCAGCTGTGCTGACATGGAGCCATCAGGAAAAGGGAACATTTAATTCAAATACGTACCATAATTTTCCTTTCCTGATGAGCTCCATGGCAGCACGAATCCCACCCAGTTTAGTAGTACGAGTTACGGAATGCCTAGGCTGAGGTGGGTCAAAAATTTATTGAGTTACGTCTTGATCAGGCAGGGGTGGGCGTGGCCTCACCCGGCTGTGCTGCTATGGAGCTTGTCAGGAAAGGAAAATCATGGTAAGTATTTTAATTCAATTTTCTGTTTTCTTGTTGGTAGTCGGACTGTAAAACACAGTCAACTGGAAATATTGATGGGACTTTTTTGACACAATATAATGACAAACATGAGGCAATACAACAAATTTCGTGCAAACATTGGGGTATCCTTCTAATGACCCCAAACTGACTAACCACATCCCTGAAGAACCAAATCTTGTGTTCAAAAGAGCTTAAAACATCAAAAACCGCATAGCTTCTAGCAAGTTGCAGAGCAAGGAGTCCTCTTCCTTGGTTACCATCCCCACTTTCTTTTTCATCAAAAGGATGTTCCAATGTCACAAAAAGAAGTGCTTGACATATGACCACGTCCTACATTGGTAAAAGCACTTCACTGATAAAGATAGCTGAACTTATCTGATAGAGGATTTCCAGACATGTTCTTACAACTTTGTGGTCTACCTAATCACCTGCCCATGTAACCTTGGCTATGTGGGAGGCACAATAAGGCCTTTACACACCAGGTTTGGTGAGCACAGGAAAAATGTTGACAATAATGTCCCTCAATGTAGCATCTCTAGACATTTCACCAAATATCACAACGGTGATTCTTTCCTACTCTAGTTTAAGCTATACAATCTTTTCCAGCTATACTTGACGAGGGGGAAAAGATTTCAAAATTGTGCTCAGAAGATGTATTGGATTTTCAAGCTGGGTATTCTCAAGCCAGGAGGTCTTAATGAACAGTTAGAAGTCCATATCATCATTTGACCCCACTACTGTTTTTCCTATAATTGTTTTACATTAACACACACCACCCATCTTTTGTTTGTTCCTCTTTGGCATGTAGCTACTTTTGGGTACTTAATCCCACCTTTTTCCATCGTACCTTTCATATATAATTTTATAGTTTATTAGTCTACCATATTTACTTAAGGGTTGCATCACATCCCAGTTCCATACACGTATGCCAAGTATTTTATTTATGTTTAGTGGCACACATGCAGGGGTCTACATACGTATACACATGTGGACAGATTTATATGCATAGATTTGCACATGTGCATATGTGCGTGTTTACATATAGAGGTGTGCATACGTATATATTGGTCTTTCTTCAACTGTATATACACAAAATGAGCATTGGAGATTCTTGTACTTTCATTCTTCTCCTGGTTGAAACCATGGTCCTTCCTAATTTGGGGTTTGCATGATTTGTTTATTATAATTGTCCATATTTAATTTATTATCATTTAACATCATTGATATAAACTTTTATTATATCAATATTACCAATGAGGACTGTCAATGGCGGCGCAGGTAGGGCATGCGCGGCTTGCGCACGCACCCTACTCAGGGATACAATATCACACACACACACACACACATATATATATATATCATCTGGGGAGGGAGCCGCTCATCTGGCCACCAGCTCCAGTTCTTATGAGAACCAGCCAGGTTCACAGAGCAGCCACATCTATCAAAGCACCAGGCAGTGAGAGTCACGTGACCAGATCTGACCAGACCAGTTGGATGACACCAGATGTTCAGTGGTCTTTATTATAAATGCACATTAAGATTGCGTATCTGGTGAGCGCGCAATCTTTACATTATTTATCACCTCCTTTACGGTTCCACATATTGGACGTCTGAAGATCATCTGAGATCTCAATAGCACTCCTGTTTTGGACTCATTGATTTTATTGACACTTCCCTCACTTTACAGCCACTGTATAGTGGCCTTTTTACAAGCACATGGTCACTGTATTGTGATTTTGTGCACCCCTGCCGCCCTGTAGCAGTATATCTGCTATAGGGTGACGGGAAAGCGGTTAAACACTTCAGCTTGGGAAGATTTTACTCCCTTCATGACCAGGCCATTTTTGCTATACCGCACTGTGCTACTTTAACTGGTAATTGTGCAGTCATGCAATGCTGTACCCAAACAAATGTCTATAATTTTTTTTCACACAAATAGAGCTTTATTTTGGTGGTATTTGATTACCACCGTTTATTATTTTTTGCGGCATAAACGAAAAAAGACAAAAAAATTTGAAAAAAAACTATTTTTTTTTGCTTTCTGCTATAAAATATACCCAATAAAATATTTTTTTTAATCTAATTTTTTCATAAATTTTGGATTTTTTAAAATTTAATTTTACTAATGGCTGCGCTCAGCGACTTATAATAGGGCTGCGGGAGTGTGGTGGGCAATCTGACACTAACTGACATTGACTAACTGCCAATTACATCACCAGTGACATTAATGCAGTGATAATACTATACACTGTCACTGTATTAATGACACTGACTGGGAAGGGGTTAAAATCTAGGGTGATTAGGGGTTAAATGTGTGCCTAACTATGTGTAATCTGTGTAAAGTGTGCTGCTTTTACTAAGAGATCTATCAGTTTCTCCTCCCTGCTTTGCAGCCTGCCCAAAACCCGGAAGTAGGCAGCGACGTACCTGTACGTTACGTTGCCTACAGCGGCCACCTGTCCTCAGTACTATGCAGGCAGGCAGTTGTAAGGTGGTTAATATCATTATTTCCACTTCCCTCACTTATTCTTTTATTCACACTCAAATTGATGCATAGCTTTATTAACCACTTGAGCCCCAGAAAGGTTTTACCCCCTTCATGACCAGATAATTTTTTCTATTCAGCACTGAGCTACTTTAACTGGTAATTGCTTGGTCATGCAACACTGTATGCAAATTAAATTTACATCATTTTTTTCATGTAAATAGAGTTTTCTTTTGGTGGTATTTGATCACCACTGGGCTTTTTATATTTTATTACAAAAACAAAAAAGACCAGAAATTTAGGAAAAAACAGTATTTTCTACTTTCTGTCATAAAACATATCCATTAAAAAAAATAATAAAAAAAAATCAAATTTCATCATAAATTTAAGCCAAAATGTATTCTGCTACATGTCTTTGGTAAATAAAAAAAAAAGTACCAATAAGTGTATATTACTTGACTTGTGCAAAAGTTATAGCTTCCACAAACTGTTATATACAGTATACTGGAATTTACGCAGCTATAAAGCTATACTGGTAATGGTGCTGATCAGCAGTTTATAGTGGGACTGTGATAGTGTGGCAGGCAATCTGGCGCTAGCTGGCGGTGGTTGGGAGGTACACTACAGGAGTTATTTTACTAAAAGTGCATAGTGCAAAATCTGGTGCAGCTCTGCATAGAAACCAGTTTCTAGGTATTATTTTCAAAGACTAACTGAACAACCTGAAGTTAAAAGCTCATTGGCTACCATGTACAGCCCCATGAGATCCTGATTGCACCAGTTTTAGTAAATCTCCCCCAAACTGACTAACTGGCACTGACATCAACAGCGACACTAATATAGTGATCGGTGATAATACTGTACATTGTCACTGCACTAATGGCACTGGCTGGGAAGGAGTTAACATCTAGGGGCAATCAAGGGGTTAATTGTGTGCCTAACAGTGTGTAATGTGTGTAAAATGTGCTGCTTTTACTTTACTATGTGGCTGTTTTTCTATCTGCTTTGCAGGGAGAAAAAAACAGCCAGATCTCTATTCGCAGTACACAGAGTACTGTGTTCTGTAAACACAGCCGAGCAGTTGACTTCAGCTAATATCACTGGCTGAAATCAGCTGCCAAACTCGTACTGTGTCCAACATGTGCACACAATATAAGGTACAGGAGGGCAGTATTTTAAACACGAAACCAAAATCAAGAACACAGGGACATGACCTCAAACTAACGAGGAAAATTCAAAACTAATCTCAGTAAGTACTATTTTACTGAAAGAGTAGTTGATGCTTGGAATACACTTCCATCCAGGGGCGGGCTGACAACTCATGGGGCCCCCGGGCAATAGGGGATCATGGGGCCCCTATGTCCTTGCCCAAACTCAAAAAAGCCTATGAAAAAGGTACCAGGGGTATCTCATGGGGCCCCCTACTGACCCCGGGCCCTCGGGCAGTGCCCGAGTTTCCAAATGGTCAGTCTGCCCCTGCTTCCATCAGAGGTAGTGAGCCAGTCAACAGCAAATAGCTTCAAACATGCTTGGGACAGGCATAGATATATACTCAGACAAAAAAAGCTAATAAAAGAAAAAAAAAAAATGGGCAGACTTGATGGACCACTGGGTCTTTTTCTGCTGTCACTTTTCTCTATGTTTTTACCTTTCTATGTGCGCTCCCGCAGTACATGTGAGGCGGCAAGTGGATAATTTTTGGTTATCCTTTTTTTTTAATTTGTATTAATTTATTTCAATTCATATTTATTTTCATTTTGATTACCTGATGTCATTCAGATTAGTCCACATGATTCCATCATTATTTAATTTTGCTACATAATTAATATTTTATTATGAGATACACGTGTCTTATTGCAGCCCTATATGGCACAGATTGCATTCAGACATTTGCTACATGAATCTGAATGCAAAGGGTTAATCCCTTAGTCTACTACACTGCTCCAAAAAATTAAAGGAACACTTTTTAATCAGAGTGTAGCATCAAGTCAATTAAACTGCTGGGGTATTGATCTGGTCAGTTAAGTAGCAGAGGGGTTGTTAATCAGTTTCAGCTGCTTTGGTGTTAATGAAATCAACAACAGGTTCACTAGATCAGTAACAATGAGATGACGCCCAAAACAGGAATGGTTTTACAGGTGGAGGCCAATGACATTTTTTTCCCTACTCATCATTTCTGACTGTTTTTCACTAATTTTGCATTTGGCTAGGATCCGTGGCACTACTGGAAGCATGAGGCGATACCTGGACCCTGGACCCTACAGAGGTTGTGCAGGCAGTCCAACACCTCCAGGATGGCACATCAATACGTGCCATTGTCAGAAGGTTTGTTGTGTCTCCCAGCACAGTCTCAAGAGCATGGAGGAGATTCCAGGAGACAGGCAGTTACTCTAGGAGAGCTGGACAGGGCAATAGAAGGTCCTTAACCCATCAGCATGACCGGTATCTGCTTATTTGTGCAAGGAGGAACAGGATGAGCACTGCCAGAGCCCTACAAAATTACCTCCAGCAGGCCACTGGTGTGAATATCTCTGACCAAACAATCAGAAACAGACTTCATGAGAGTGGCCTGAGGGCCCAACATCCTCTAGTGGGCCCTGTGCTCACTACCCGGCACCATAGAGCTCGACTGGCATTTGCCATTGAACACCAGAATTTGCAAGTCCGTCACTGGCGCCCTGTGCTTTTCACAGATGAGAACAGGTTCACCCTGAGCACATGTGACAGACGTGATAGGGTCTTTCTTACCTCTTTTCTTCTCCCGCTGGCTGTAGCAGGCACACGGGGGATACATTCAGGTTGGAGAGTGGGGGAAGGAGACGGTAAATATGTCATATTTACCGTCTCCTTCCCTCCTGAATGAACACAGTGAGTGATTGATACTAATCACTCACTGTGTTCATTCATAACAGAAGCCTAATAAACAGAGTTTACTATGTTTGTTTATGAATGAACAGAAGCTTCTATACAGAGCACTTTATGTTCATTCACTCCTCGGTGCAGCTGAGACTACAGAAAGTGAGACTGGGGAATATACAGTATATCCTCGGTCCCTTTCTCTGTCTCAAAAGTGAGACATCAGGGTTCTGTTTAGACCCATGATATTTCACCAAAGCCCACAACATTGTGAAAAAATAAATACAAATTATTAAAAAAATGGTGAAAATAATTAAAAAAATGTAAAAAATTATTTTAAAAAATTATTTAAAAAAATTAAGGGCTCACTCACATGGGTTATGTCACGTGCCTGAGAGGAGACTGAAATTACAAGATTAACCTCTCTCCAGCCCAGACCCCCCTGAGAGTGGAACAGAGGGTGCCGAGAGACAGAAGGAACACAAGCACCAGCAGATGTTGATAGGAGATCCTGCAGTAGGAGATGCAGTCCCAAGGAGACTGGTAAACCATCAGGTCAGGAACAGCAGCCATGCTCAGTAGTCTAGCTGACGTTAAAGGGGCACTCCACTTCCCGGACTTGTGGCCTGTCAAAGCTGTCAGCAGACTGGGGGCCAGAACACTCAGCAAGGTGCAGAGCTGCAACAGCAGACATGCACTTAAACAGGCTGGGAAACCAAGATTGGAGACAGAAGCAAGGTCACAGGATTAGCAAGGGTCATCAACAGGCGGGCAGCGAAGTACCAAAACAGAAGTAGAGCCGAAGTCAGGAACAAGCCAGGTCAGTAACTGGCAACAATGTGCCAGTGGCCATACTGGAATTTCTTTAGAACTTCCCCCCTGGAATCCCTGCAAGGTTCTCTGGCCCATAGAGTGGGAATGAGCAATTTGTTTGTGTGTCTGGAGTTATTCTATGATTTCAACAAGGGATAACAAGGGAACACACTAGAAGAATACTATGTGCATGCGCATATTTATGTGCCAGTGGCCATACTGGAATTCCTTTAGAACGTCTCACTGGAATTCCGTGACAGGTTCTCTGGGCCATACATTGGGAATGAGCAATTTGTTTGTGTGTCTGGAGTTAGTCTATGATTTCTAACAGCAACCCTAGTTGTAGATCATAGATTTAGTAGCAGATTGAAGGTTGTAGATTATAAATCTAGAAGGAGCTTTTACTATATTAAAATCACTTAGACACAATTTTGCCCCTGTAAGAAGCATTTGTATTAACTAATTTAATTATGTAATTTATGGTACTATTAAAAAAAATTTACTCTTCAAAGAAAATGAATGTCAAAAAGAAGAACTGGATTTTTAAAGAAGACCTATCATCATATGAATTAATTAATATTTAGGGATGAGTACAGATGAGCTGAATGTTCAGTCTGAATGTAAGTTCAGAACAAACATTCACTGTTTGGACATTAGTCACAAATACTCCCCTCCCAATCCCTCCTTCTAGCACAAATCCTCCTATGCCAATCTTAAATAAATCCCCCCCCCCCAGTACAAATCCCCCATCACAGCATAAATTCTCCTCTCCCCACAGACCCCTTCATTTAGCACGAATCCTCTTACCACCCCAAACTACTGCCTCCCAGCATAAATCCTCCCCCTTCTAGCACAAACCCTCTTGTCCTCTCAGCTACTCCCCCATAATCTTTAAGCCCCCCATCCTAGCACAAATCCTCTTCTTTTATCCCCCCTCCCTCCCCAATCCTCCTACAAGCATACATTTCCTTATTCTGACTCCAGTTGTTGTGATAGTGACTATCCCTTCCTGAGACAATCACTGTAGGCAATCTTCATCAGATAGCTGAACTCAGTAAACGCTTGGCATTCACAAATGTCTTATTGCATGCAGAAGAACATTGATGCAATAGACTTGGTATTCAAGCATTTTAGGAGGTCAAAATGAGTTTTGGCTTTCCTAGCCCCAATGTCTGTCTTGTAGGGGTAAAAGAAAACACACACAACACATAAAATAGTCACAAGATGGCAGCATAACTGAAAACAACTAAACAACTACACAAATACAACTACATTTCCAGCATTTCTAATATACTGCAGAGACAGCACACTTACTCCTCAATATGAATGCCTCTGCCTCCCAGTACAAATCCTCCTAGTCCCTCCCATCATAAATTCTCTCCCCGTCCCTCCTAGCACAAATCCCCTCACCCCCCATAGTGTACTTAGTGCAAATGCTCTTCCTCCAAATAACTCCCCCCCCCCCCAGCACAAATCCTCCTCCTAATCCCAGTATCTTACCCCTCCTCTTCTAGCACAAATCCTCTCATTCCCTTTGACACGGTCCCCCCCTCCCCTGCTCCCTCTCTTCCCCCCTCTCCGGATCTCTGCACCCACCCCTTTCCCATTGTATGCCCCTGCGCCCGCACATAGCCCACATAAAGTGGTGTGCTGGGCGCTAGGGAGCTGCCTCCTGCTGAGAATCCTTACACCTCTCCTCGGCCAGGCAACAAGGAGTCTGCCGCCCCACTGTGCTTGCATGTAGATTCTCCTGGATTCTGCTGGATTCTCCACATGCAGGCCACCTAGATGTCTCCGCGCGCCCCTTCCCCATGTCTCGGTAGGCACAGTGCGGCCCAGAGGTTCCCATGCTCTGCACCTGCCAGAGACAAAGGCCATGCTCCCTGTGTGCGGCCGGAGTGAAGGGGCGGGGCTTGTTGCCATGCCAGGTTGGCCATTGCCTGGCAACCTGAGAGTGTCCTGCTCCGGAGATAAAAGACTGGCTCAGGGCCTGGGCAGGATATCTTTCCCTGCTCGTAACCCAGGGTGCTGTGAGAGGTCTTGTGCTGCGGCCAGACCCTACAGCCAAGTGGACTTAACCATTGCCTGCCAGAGTCTGCCCTTCTACTGTGTGCCCGTACTTAACCATTGCCTGCCAGTCTGACCTTCTGCTGTGTGCCCAGACTTAACCATTGCCTGCCAGTCTGACCTTCTGCTGAGTGCCCCCTGGACTTAACCATTACCTGCCAGAGCTGTCCTTCTGCTGTGTGCCCGGACTTAACCATTGCCTGCCACAGTCTGCCATTCTGCTGTGTGCCCACCAGACTTAACCATTGCCTGCCAGAGTCTGCCCTTCTGCTGTGTGCCCGGACTTAACCATTGCCTGCCAGAGTCTGCCCTTCTGCTGTGTGCTCCTGGACTTAATCCTTCCTGCCAAAATTGCCCCTCTGTTGTGTGCCCCCCTGGACTTAACCATTGCCTGCCAGAACTGCCCCTCTGCTGTGTGCACCTTGGACTTAATCCTTGCCTGTCAGAACTGCCTTCTTCTGTGTGCCCCTGGACTTAACCCTTGCCTGCCAGAACTGCCTTCTGCCGTTTGCCCCTGGACTTAACCATTGCCTGCCAGAACTGCCCCTCTGCTGTGTGTCCCGTTGACCTAATCCTTGCCTGCCAGAACTGCCTTCTGCTATGTGCCCCTGGATTTAACCATTGCCTGCCAGAACTGCCCCTCTGCTGTGTGTCCCCTGAACTTAATCATTGCCTTCCAGAACTGCCTTCTTCTGTGTACCCCTGGACTTAACCCTTGCCTGCCAGAGTCTGCCCTTCTGCTGTGTGCCTCCTGGACTTAACCCTTGCTATACCTATCGTGCACCCTCCAAATCACTCAATAAAAGCCTTGTGTGCCCCACTGCTCTCCGCGTGTGTTCTGTCCCACCTACAACTCTGTCACACTCCTCCATAAGCACAACCCCCCCCCCAGCATAAATTCTCTTAATTTCTTCCATCATAAATTCCACCCCTCCCACTTCCTTTCTAGCACAAATCCTCTTATTCCCTTCCCCAAACACAAATAGTGCAAATGCCCTTAGTGCAAATGCTCATCCTCCAAGTATCACTCTATCATGAATCTTACTCCTTTGCAGCATCAATCCCCTCCCCCTTAGTGCAAATGCTCTTCCTCCAAATATCCCTCCAACACAAATCCTCCTAATCCCCCCCATAGCATAAATTCCCCCCCCCCCCCCACCACACCTAGCACAAATCCTCTTATTCCCTTTCCCAAACACAAATCCACCCCTTAGTGCAAATGCTCTCCTTTTCTATATCCCCCCAGCACAAATTAATTGTGATGAAGACCTAGGGGCACCCTGCAGGAGATGTGGGTAAGTGTCCTGTGTGCTAGCGAGTGCAAGGGTCAGGAGTACACAATGCACAGAGTGCAAGGGCAGGAGTAAGTAATGCACAACACACAGTGTCCGGGAGTTTGCACAGGGAGCAGGAGACAGTATAAAACACATAAAAATCATGGGTCAGGAGTATGCAATGCATAAATACAGAAGACAGGAGTACAAAATGCACAACGCAAAGGGGTAAAACACAAAGTGCAGGAGGCAGGAGCACATAGTGCATGGAACACAGGGGTCAGGAGTATGAAACAGAGTGCAAGAGACAGGAGTACATAATGCAGGGAGCACAGGGTCAGGGTTACATATTGCAAGGGTCAGGAGTAAGTAATGCACAAAGTGCAGGGATCAGGAGTACATAACAAATAAAGCTCAGGAGTAAGTAACACAACAGATTTCAGGGGTCAAAACTAAGTAATGCAGAGAGTGCAAGGGTCAAGAGTGAGTAACACACAAAGCATTGGGGTCAAGAGTAAGTCAGGCACAAGTGTAGGGGTCAAAACAAGTATTACACAAAGTACAGGGGTCAAAACTAAGTAACATGGGGATCAGACAAATTCCTTCTCCAAATGTTCTCCTCCCAAAGCATTCCCCCGGGATAAAACCTCCCTAGCGAAATCCCTTCTTTCTTCCTGAAATTATTATATAGGTTTTTCGTGCATCGTTAGTACTGGCTAATCTCTGCAAGCAGGGTCCAACTGACAACTCATGGGGTCCCTGGGCAGTATGAGATCATGGGACCCCTGTGTCCTTGCCCATACTCAAAGCACACCCAAAAAAGCCTATAAAAGGTACCAGGGACATCTCATGGGGCCCCTTACTGACCCTGGGCCCTCGGGCAGCGCCCGAGAGCCCAAAATGGTCAGTCCGCCCCTGGTATCAAGAGATCCCCGAACTTTCCACTTCATATTAGGTGATTTAACAGTACTGATTGGCATATTCAAGGCTTTGGACATCTTTTTATGCCCTTTTCCATCTTTATAAATTCCATTACCTTGTTACTGGGAAGAAGATAAATGTTTGGGAAGTCTCTGACCTGGGAGCTGTTGCTGTTAGGCCTCAGCATGTGCTTGGCTTAGTGCCTTGAAGGAATCCGGACCTAAAGAAACTTGCTGGAAAACTTCACCTGTGAAAGCTGGGCTGGAGAGTGTTGCAGGGGAGCTGTCTGTGGACAATGCAAGTAGGACCTTTTGCCTAGAGTTCCAGGTGTGACTGTGCTTTGAGAGTTAGATGTTGGAGGTTGTTACAAGGACTGTGGTTGCTCTTACAATGTCTTAGAATAACTGGTTGTCCCCTCTGACGCAAAAGCGTGCATCAGAGATGGATGCGGTTCAACCATTTTGGTTTCAACCTCCATCTTGGCGAAGGGACTAACCATCCTGAAATATATTTTCCCTCATCCTCCCCCCTTTCCTCTCTGTTCAGACACAGCGACATCTGGTTGTGGGTCACTGGCAGGCTAGAGCAGCAGGGGGCCCAGAGCTACAAAGCCCCCCAAGAGAGACAGAACCTCTCTGCCCAAGAACCTGTGTAATTTCTCACCTCGTAACAGAGATAAGGTAGCTTTCCCAGGAATTGAAAGAGGTTTTAACCTCATAAAACCTAGCAGCGTAGGTGACAGAATTAAATGAACATTCCTCAAATCAATTTTTATCCTATGCCTCATATCTTGGAATATGAGAGACATACATAAAAGCCAGACATATCATCGGATGGGTGATGAGCAGGCGAATCGTTTAATAGGTCACTCAACTTGTTTCGCACGCTCAGGGAAGCAGAAACATAGATCTCGTGAACCATGCAGCATATAATTTCATAATTCATATCTAAATAATCCTCAGACTTGTCTGTGTAATAATATACCCACGAGGGGACTATCGCTCGTGCAGCTGAGAAGTTATAGACCAGAATATGAATTATGAAAGATGTTGGTTCTAATTTAGGGTTCCGCCGATGAACCCTCCGTAAACAGAGTATTGGTCAGTTACTCAGAGCCACCCCCCTGCTGGGACATTTTAAAAACAGGCTAGCAGGCCTCAGTGAGTTAAGTTAAAGACATCTCCCATTTTAACATCAATACCACCTGGGGAGACCCTTTCGCTCTGCAACTTGGATCTGCTTACATACCAAGGCGTACTGGCAAGTAACTTAACCCTTTAACTTCCTTCCTATTATCTCTTTGCTGTGCTATGGTTCTTTATATACAGTATGTATATATATATTTTAGTTACATCTTTTTCTGTAAATATTTTTATTGCACCCGTTTGACCTTTTAGTAATAAATCTTTCCTTCTGAAAGTGTTGAACTGTTTCTATAAGCTCTCAATTGCAATTTACGAATCCCTGCCTTTTAAAAGAATGCTACTGTTTGTTTTAACCTCTGTATAACCGGCCTGTGGACCGTTTTATACAGACAATTATTTCAATCATTATAGTGTTATAGCTGTACCCCGAGTTTCCTCTTTCTCTGAGAAAAAGGAGGTGGTGGCAGTGTGAAGAAGGGTTAGTTGCGTAATTAACCTGACCCAGTAACAAGCGCATTCAGGCTGCCGGTACATAGATTGTTGTCCATTAGCTGGAAAATCGTGCAGGGTGCAGCTGGGTGTGGCATTGTTATGCACGTGACATCACGGCTTTATATCGGCCAGTCCTTCAGTCACGAGTTTGGTGAGAAGGTCTGGGGTCTGACGCTGCGATCATGACGTATTTGGTGGTCGCGATCGTGAGATTGTTGCATGTTGGTGGCGGCGATCTTGCGATCCGTGACACCCTCTACATCCAGTGATTTTTAAGGTTGCTACTAAAGTGGTTGCTTGAGAATCTGGCCTTTAATGCCTTTGTGTGTTTTGAAGTATCCTGCACTGTCATCCTTCTACCTGTGTTCAGTTACTGCAATAAATTATTATTATTATACAGGATTTATATAGCACCAACAGTTTGCGCAGCACTTTACAAAATGGAGGTAGACATTACAGTTACAATACAATTTGGTACAAGAGGAAACAGAGGGCCCTGCTCGTTAAAGCTTACAATCTAGGAAAAATCCAGCTTTGGAACTGGTATTTGGGTTGGCAGCATCTGAACAGGGGTTAGCACTACATTATGTTTGTATTTGCATCTCATTTGGTTTACGTTTAGACACATTCACACATAAGCATCACTTAGGACCCATGCACGCTGGGTGTTTAGCCCTGTTGCATGGGTCTCTGATGTTTAGCTGCAAGCAGAGGGCACAGGTGTGGCAGCCTGTCAAAATCTGTGAGAGGCAACAGCATCTGTGAATGGATGGGGCACCTAATGACACAAAAGTTTAGGATAGTATGCGCTCAGGGACAAATGCTCAGAACACAAGAAGTCGGCTCCAATCTTTTCTACTGCTAGATGCACTATCCAGCCTCATGCAGCCGCAGCAGCTGTCAGCCTCTCATAGAGTTTGACAGGCTGCCAGCAGTAGAGTACGGCGAGACACCTCTGCCCTCCACTTTCCGCTAAATGCCAGAGCCCTGTGTTCCAGTGTGCAAGGGGCTTAAAGTGGTTGAAAAGGCTGAAGATTTTTTACCTTCATGCATTCTATGCATGAAGGTAAAAAACCTTCTGTGTGCAGCAGCTCCCCCAGCCCCCTCAATACATACCTGAGCCTCATCGTGACCCAGCAATGTGAATGACAGCCTCGGCTGTCCCGGGTCTCTGCCTCCTCATTGGCTGAGACAGCAAGCACGAGCCAGTGGCTCCCACTGCTGTCAATTACTGCCAGTCAGCCAATGAGGACAGAGAGGGTGCAGGGCCAAGCTGCGGCTGCGTGTGTGAATGGGCACATGCAGAAGTGGGTGCCCCCATAGCAAGCTGCTTGTTGTGCGGGCACCCGACAGACAGGAGGAGCCAGGAGACCTTGCGGAGGACCCAAGAAGAGGAGGATCCAGGCTGCTCTGTGCAAAACCACTGCACACAGCAGGTAAAAAAAATGAACCTTTAGAATTGCTTTAATTATCTTTCTCCTGCTTTACCATTATGTTAGTGCACCAGTTTCTTATTATTATATCAAGATCTTCTAAACATTATTCCTGTTGCAAGGATCTTCCCCATTCCTCTTTGGTTTGATACAGCACATAACAAATTTGTCAACTCATTGTTGGCATATTGGGATATACTCAAATTTTTATTTTTTAAGCATGCCATTGTTAAGAATATTGCAAAACCACAATAACAAACAGAAAACAGTTCTAACCAAGAAAGTGTTGCCAAAGAAAACAAGTTGTGAAACAACTGTTACAATGAGATATAAAGCCAACAAAGCCAACCTTTTGCCATACTTCATCAAATTAAAATTTAGAATTTAAAAGTTAGGATTACAGAAAAATGAAAGTAGTATTCATCTTAATACACCAACCAAACAGAACAAACTAACTTCTGATTGTCATGATTTTACAACACACAGCCTTTCTTACTGAATATGCAACATTTTGTTAAAATACAATAGAATTTGTATCAAAAATACATATTTTCTTGGAAAAGCTGCAAAGTCTGAAGAAAACTATCATGCATTTATGAAAATAGCACTTTGAAGATACAAGTTTATTATCAGTTTTATTTTTAAGCAAATAGAAAAACATTTGGTACATTGACCTCTTTATGTATGTAAAAGGTGATGACCAACAGCCATTAAACTTTGGTTATAAAGAAAGATAAAATAAAGTACATCAAAAACTTTAAAACAACCGTTGGATTAGAACAAAGTTGCAAACAACTTTTATAAAGGGATATAAAGAAAAAGAAGAGGCGGAGTCTATATTTTTCATCATACTAACTATTACTTTTCAGCACACCAGTATTCTGATTTAAACTTTAAAAGTCTTGCCTATACACAGATATTACAAAATGGCAATTATTACATTTAGTAAGCAAAGACAAATATTTTTAGCTAGTTTTAATTGTACTTCATTGATATCTGATTTAGCCTGGCTTGGTGACATAGGGTCACTGGTTGCCTTCTTGCTGCCCAATTAGAACAGTGGCTTTTGCGGCAGACATATTAAAGGCAGTTGGCTAAGCCATCAATTCAGGCCTCATGGTACAACATAAAACTAAATCCAAGAGAGGCACAGAAGCTTTTTTAGTAATATAGCACATCTTTTGTTAGTTCACTTTAAAGAAGTAGAACAGTATGGTCCACTGAATTAGATTGACATGAATGAGCTGGGTAACTGGCATGTTTATTTGCTCTTTTTTTTACTGGTGTGAAGGAAACCAATAAGTGCTTTCAGGACATCTGTATTTCATAGGCAATAAATCCATGCAGGTCTATTACCAATCTCTCAGATCTGAGTAGATGGATGCTCACGGGGTCCATTCACATGAGGAAATGTCTCTAGATGGGGGACACTGCTGTTACCCTTCACCACAGTTAGACCAGCTTCAACAGCTGTGAGTCCCCATACAGATAGCATCATGCAGTGCACATCTAACCCCCAAGCCCCATCCATAAATTAATCCCTAACATGCCTGAATGATTTCTCCAGTCAGTCATAGAAATTAATCGAGGCTCTGACAGCTGCTTTGAAACTTGTTCAGCTGCATGTTCAGACCACATGTGAATGGATCCTAAGGAGCTAAGGAGACAGCATTAGCTATTCATTGTTGTCACATTTGTCACCTTTTCCATTATAAAGTGAATGCCAAACTAACATTATACCCTTTTACAGATTATAAACCTCGCAGCTAGTGTAATAACATTTTGATCCAACATTCAGAGGTATAAAAAGAGGAGATAGAATTGAAAAGAAAAAGAGGCCAAAAGATGTTTAGGAATTACAGCCTTTGAGCTGTTACCAATTTCTATATCTGTATCCATATGCGTAGCTGTATGATGCAGTTGAAGAAACAATAAAAGCGATTGCTATGATAATACCAATGAAAATAAAAACCGCAGTGGTAGCGATGTTTAATTTCCGGGCCATGGAACTATAGCCGGTTGCACCATTCATGTCTTTCAGCAGCTTCCTGTCCCGGGACTGCAAAACATAAAAAAGAAAAATAGGAAAATGAAAAGCACATCTGATATTTGCTATGATAAAGCAAGAATCAAGTGTCATATTAGAATATTGTGAATGTTAATAGGCACTAGGGAACTTCCGTAAAAATAGAGAGTGGAGGAACTTCCGTAAAAATAGAGAGTAGAAAGCCTGTTATAAAAGTGACCTGCCATATAAAATTGCAACACTGCCAATATGCATTGCAGCCTAAGGCGAATTTTCACAGCATGAACTGAGCAAAGTAATTGCACGCCAGGGGCAAAAGAGAGTTTATAAAGTGTCTGAAATTTGCTATAAAGATTTACAGGGCTGTATCCCAAGTTAAATGAAATTATGCAAAAAACCACTTAAGCAATACAATTTTACGTGTCTGTGGAATGGCACAACAACAAACATGCACTATATTGTCTGTAGGTCTTACAGGTCATCGGTTTACAGTTAATCATAAATAATGGCCCTACAATTAATTATCTCTGGTGTGTGCGGCAATATATAACATATAATATAATATATTCCACCATGAGTAGAAGGAAACAAATTGCTCGATTTCCCCATCAACACAGTCAGTGTTGATATGGGGGAATCCCTCCTGCAGTGCTATTGTGTTCTGCTGGCAGGGAGCCTTCCCTGCCAGCAGAACACAATGATTAGTGTTGCCGGCTATAGCACTAATTGTTCAGGAAAAATCCAACAGGCGGTTGTACACAAGTCGATTGATAGAGCGACTTTTGTACAACTAGGGTGCCCATACATGTATTGAAATTAGGCCAGTTCCTGCTGAACTATTTGGATTTTAATCCATGTATGGATGGCTTTACATTGGTGACAGCAAAAGGATTAGGGAGACACTGGGCTCCATTCACTAAAGCAGACCACATGCAGTATTTTGGTGTCCAGACACATTTTTGCTAAATACCGCATGCGATCCTGAAGTTGTCAATTTACTATGGTATTTACCACATGAAAAGGCATTAAAATCAATTCACAAAAGGAAATAAATAATTAAATGCATGTGGTAATTAAGTAGTGGCCTAGGCATGCAGTATTTAAGGAATGTAAAATTACAATTGCCAATCTGGAGTCTCTACCTGTTTGGATAATTTAGTTCAACAGTAATGCATAGAAACCTAAATATGATAATATGAAAATCATTGGGATTGATTAACTAAAGGAATTTTCTTTGGCTTTAGATAAGAGAGGAGGTGGATTAGAACACCTGTGAGGTTTTTATTGTTGTCTGTGCCCCCATTAGGGAGAATCACCCTCTCTATTTGTCTTGTTTATTGACAGTGAAAGTAAAATAAAATCCCAAATGTTCGGTTGTCCTCTGGACAGTAATAAACAGTAATAAAGTGGAAATTTTCTAGTGGGTACACTGGTTCTGGAAACCTGGGGGGGGGCCCAAGAGATTCAATGAATTGGTAGGGATTTCCTCTCACTTCCTGTTTTGACTATGGGAGAAAAAGTAAAGGTAAACTTCCCCAATGGGAAAGATGGGCAGCACTCCAGGATGGCAGGGGATAAGTCCTCGGCATGATTCACTGGGTCCTGGAGGGGAGGGGGGGGTCAGTGTGGGCCCGGCCATAGCCTAGGACCACACACAGACTGGCAACAGAATGAGAGGATGGAGAGAGAGAGAACAGGGAGATCTCTAGTGCCTTGGCTCTGCTCCTCCAGGTCTGGATTGTAAAGTGGAACCCCACGCCAAAATGTTTTTAAAAAATGCCCCCCCAAAAAAACATTCTACAACAGACCCTTATTCAAGCATGCAGCCTAGCTGAGCGAGCATCCCCCCAAACCATACCAGGCCACATGGGGGGGTGTTTAGGGGAAGGGCCCCCCCCTTCTCAAAGCACTTTGTGTCATGTTGATGGGAACAAGGGCCTCTTCCCCACAAACCTGGGCGATGGTTGTGGGGGTCTGCAGGAGGTGACTTTTTGGAATCTGGCAGCCCCCTTTAACAAGGGGGCCCCCAGATCCTGGCCCCTCCTATGTGAATGAGTATGAGGTACACAGTACCCCTACTTATTCACCCCCAAAAAATAATCAAAGTTAATAAAAACACAACAGTTTTTGACAAGTTCTTTATTAAAAAAAAAAATGTCGACCTGAAAAAAAATAACCTGCCATCCGGCGAACACGACTGTTGCCGTCCAGGTGACGTAACCGGATGGCCCCCGTCCACATGTCTACCCCTTTTTGGGCGAGTGTCATTACAGGGCGTAAACAAAATATAACATACACACAATACATTGTAATCTGTTAGGAGTACATTACTGTATCAAACCATTTCACCTCAGTTTTGCCCCTAGTGCTTTGTCCAGTGCCCTGCCTGCACTTTCACTGTTCTTTCTGCCTGGAAACTTTAGAACGTCCATGGCATCCAAAAAGCATCCCTTTAGATCAAAAGTGTTTTTAGACCAGCAAGAAAACAGCGACAGTGAATTAGAATCACTTGCAGAATTGAGCAATAGTGATTCGTGGGGAAATTTGTCATTAGACACTGAAAGTGAAGACAGCGACGATTCTGCGACTGAGCTCAGTGATGTGCAAACTTGGTGCTCTATTTGAAATTTCAGTGTTTTTGGTTTGATTACATTATTGAATTAAATTTATTATTATATTTTATAAATATTTATTACATTATAATTTATGATTGTGTTTCAAACTTTATCATACCCGGGATGATTACTAGGCTCTTGTTTGGACAGATTTAAGTGAGTTATTCCTAAAAATTACAGGCCCACAATAAAAACAACTTTACATGAAAAACTATGTACCGCTTTGACATTCAAAAATATTGACATAATTAGACCGCCAGGGAGGTTAAACAAACATTCTAAGTGTGAATGTGATTTTCATTCAGGAAGAAATCATACACATTGTAATGAAACCTGTTTAAATTGTCTGTGTGTACAAAACTGCTCTATATGAGCCAAAAGAACTTGCGTTTTTGTAAGCCCAGCATGCATGGACCCTTAAGGGCTTCCAAATGAAATTAAATTAGTTGAATCAATGATGGGAAGAAAGAATATTCAAACTTTACATCGGTCACAACATGAAAAAAGTTTTAAAACATGGAAAAACAAGCAAGTGCTTATTATCCTCTACTGATTAAAGGATTCATTTAACAATTGAGGTCTGGTGACAGGTTCCCTTTATATTTCAATGTATTTATTAAGAATTTTTAGAAACATTATACGGAAAGATGGAGATGAAACCCACCAACATGATGAGTTGCAAAACATAAACAATAAGACAATAAATTCAAGTACAATGTGTAGCAACTAATAACAGAATCGACCAATATTATTATACAATATTTATATAGCGCCAACAGTTTGCTCAGCGCTGTACATTACAATGGGAGACAGTACACGAGACAGTACAGTAACAATACAGTACAATACACGAGGGGTTCGAGGGCCCTGCTCCTTGGAGCTTACAATCTAGGAGAGCGTAATGAGAAATACACTGGTAGCATAAACAAAGTTTGGTCGATTATGAGCAAATTGCTCCATAAACAAGGTGGTATGAATAATATCATTAAAATAATAGACAAAAATATAGAGAACAAAAAAATGAGGAAAGAACTGAAGAAGAAAGTAAAGAATAAAACCCAGAAAAAAAAATAAGAGAGAGGGCCAGCCAAGAGTCCGTTACATAGCAGAAATATACCGAATGCATGGATCCCAAGTGCTCTTAAATTTAGAAGTATTGTTGTTAAGTATACTAGTAAGTTTATCATTAATCATAATCCAATTAAGTTTCTGCTTAACTAATACCAGCGAAATTGTTGACTGTTTCCTACGTTTTGGCTATCGTAATGCTCGCCGCCAACAGGATATAAAGAATCAGTTTAACCTATTTCTTAGGAATATCAGTGGGCAATAAATGAAATAGGGGATCGACGCATATTTACCCCCTTTACCAAATAAAGGAAGTTAAATAAACAGATCCAAAACCTAGTCACCACAGGGCATTTCCACCATATGTGGAGCATAGTACACTCTTGTCCACAATGTTGAAAACAGCTGGGTGACACAGAAGGGTACATTTTAGCAAGATGTGTAGGAACCAAATACCACGGAAGAAGCGTTTTGTAGTTAGATTCAATGAGTGTAGTGTTAATCGAGATTTTAGATTTTAGCATCAGCCATGATCCGCCAAGTGTCTAGCTCCAGAGAAATATTTAAATCCCTTTCCCAATGTACCATATAAGGGAGCTTAATATTTGGATCAACAAGGGAAGCATATATATTAGACAGACGACCTTTCACCGTCCCCATAGCCCCACAGGAGACCTCGAGAGGGGTGAGCGTACAGGGTTCCGTTAGTAATTTAAGTTTGCTAGTGACAAAAGACATAATTTGATGATAACTAAAGATTGATTCTACCAAACCAGGATAAAGGGAGATCTGCCCAATTATGTAAATCGGTCCTGAGTCGTTTAAAAAGAGGGGGGTAGTTAGCACGATATATCGATGAACTAGAGCTCGTGAGATGGATCACCAAATAGGGAAGAGAGCGGGGGGCCCATTGAAAATCGAAATTGTCCCGAAGATACCAAACCTCCGAAGTGGGCAAAGAAATTGTTTTAGAGGAATTCAGAGTAAGACCTGAGGCAATAGAAAAACGGTGAAGTAAATGGAGGAGACTAGGTAAAGACACATACATAAGGACATCATCATCAGCAAATAAGGCACATTTATGATCTAGTTGGCCACAGTAGATACCAGAGATAGCAGGGTCAGAACGGATAGCAATAGCAAGTGGTTCCATTGCTAATGCAAAAAGTAAAGGGGAAAGGGGGCATCCCTGTCTAGTACCTCTCCCAATAGACAGAGGAGCAATTTGTATCCATGAATAGAGACCCGGGCTGAAGAATTACAATACAGAGCCAACAACAAAGTAAAAAAGGAGGAGCTGAACCCAAATGCACCTAACATCTGAAATAAATAATCCCAAGGCAGGCTGTCGAAAGCTTTATGGAGATCTAAAGACAACAGCAGAACTTCCCTCAACAAGCAATTGTCCCAATTAGATTGTACAGCTGACAATAGTGCCAAAGTTCGACGAATTTGATCAAGTGTTTGTCGACCGCTAATAAATCCTGATTGATCATCATGAATATAATGAGCTAAAACTTTATGAAGGTGTAAAGCCAAAACGTTAGTGAGAATCTTGAGATCACAATTAATCAAGGAGATAGGATGATTATTAGAGACAGCAGTAGTTTCTTTATTGGACTTAGGAATGACACTAATGAACACTTTATTTTCGTCAGAAGGCACCACTCCCGCGTCTCGTAAATAATTAAAATAATGGGTCATATGTGGAATCAGGAAGGCCATCCGGTCCTGGGGATTTATGTGGAGCTAAGGTTTTTAAGGCGTTCTGAATCTCCTTGCAAGCGATAGGCTGATCCATTAATTCTCAATGGGCCTCCTGAAAAGAAGAAAGAGTCATGGAATTCAGGAAACTGTTGGTAGATGAGGAAATGTCCCCTCGAGGTGAACGGTAAAGATCAGTATAAAAGGAATGAAACTCTTGGAGGATCTTACTGTGATCCTGAGATAAAGCACCAGTAGTCAGTCTGATTTTAGGAAGAGCCATATGAGAATGTTTAGGAGACAGCTTGCGCGCTAATAGGGTGCCTGGTCTGTCCCTCCAAGTGAAAAATGTGTGATTAGCCCAACGTAACTGTTTATCCGCCGTTGTAGTAAGGCACAAATTAAGTTCCAATTGGGCCTGGTCAAGTTTAACCAATAGAGCAGGATCAGGAGTCTGTTTATGTTGGGCAACAAAATCAGTATACACTTGAGATTTAGTCTTTTTAAGTCGTGAAGACAGTTGAATAAGAAACCCCCTGGCCGATGCTTTATAAGCCGCCCAATTAACAGCTGGAGTCGTGTCATCTGCCTTATTCATTTCAAAATTCAATTTCAAATGTGTGGAGATATCAAGACAATAAGAAGCGTTACCCAAGAGAGATTCATTAAGGCGCCAATGAGGAGCAGTTCTCCCATGTGTCCAAGACGAAAGTATCAAAAGAACCGGGTCATGGTCGGACCAAGGTGTAAAAAGAATTTTAACTGTAAAAAGTCTAGAAAGTGAACGTGTATGGAGGAATATATGATCAATACGGGAATAACATTTATGAGCCCTAGAGAAATGAGAGTAGTCTCGAGAAGTCGGGTTAGCTTCTCCCCAGGGACAGGTTCCCTTTAAAGCACCCCCATTAAAGTGTGTATTTAACAAGTCCAGTCTGCAGCTGAAGAATGCTTTAAGAAACCTATTTAAAGCATGTTTAAAATGTTTTATAAACGTTTGCTAAATTGAGTGATCTGGGACTAGTGTTAAAATCAAAGAATAACCATTATTTATGTGTATGGTCATTGAGTTGCTTTGAGATCTGGTGCCATTTTGATTCTTGCACATTAGTGTGCACATTCAGTATTTTATTCTTCCCATCCAAGGATCATCAGGCCTGATCAGAGGAAAATGTTCCAACAAGCTGTAAACTCTCTTTGATTAGTGTTGCCGACTGCCAGAAACCAAGGAAATCACATATGGTTCAATCATGAGCAAAATCAGGACTTATCATCATCAAGTCATTTATGGCCAACCTAACTGTATGACTGTAACTTTTCTGCAGTATGAGTTAGGTGGAAGAGATCTTAAATCAAAGGTGATTTGTTCACTGAAAACAAATATGAATTGGTAATCACCACCCACTTTAATCAGAATGATGAATTGCCAAGTTTCAAAGTTGCTCAATTAAATCAAATCTGTTTCCGCAGAATGTGGGCAAAACAAAAACTTTAAATTCTTGACATGAAGCCTGAAGACTCCATCTTACCTTGACAGAATATACAAGAGCGATGAATCCGAGGCAGAAGACGTTCATATACATGGCATTGAAGAGCGACCATATAATGTGATCTCGGACAGGGGGCTCCTCTAGCGCTATTGTCACCACAGTGGATTGGATCTGCTGGCTTGGGCTGTTCTGTAACTCCGTCCCTCCTGTCACCTGCTCATAGCCATGGCTGGTGTGCATAGGTGTAGAGTGTAGTCTAGCAGTGTAACCACTGGTTTCCATCACTCCCGGATAGCAGAGGAAAGAATAAAAGACTCTCTGCAAAATACTGGAGAGGATTTAGTAATGTGAGCTGTTGGGAACAAAATGAGTCTGATGAGAAGGTTTAATTTCTTTCCTACATGTTACTAATGCACGAAAAAAGAATGTAACTAGAGCTGTAAGGTAATAAGAAATATGCAGTAAAAGAATAAGAAGATACATTAAAACATGTTCTGTTGGATCAAAATGAGACCAACACAAGTATTAGATTTGTAAAAATCTCTAAGGCTAGGTTCACATCTGTGCGGGTGGTTCCTGCTTCGGGTCTGCAACTGTTTCCACAGCCACAACCACCCACACAGAAAAATGTGCTGGATGCACACGGGTGTTATTAATCATGACATGCTGCATGCACTGGAAATAGCTCTCGCACTGAGAACTGCAAATGCACTTGCAGTTCCAGTGCGAGCTGCGATTTCTAAAATGCTACAGGGACCCTTTCCATGTGTTTCAGGAGGCACGGAAGCCCATTCAAATGAATGGGCTGCCGTGTCCACGCAAAATGCGCCTGAATGTGTTAACCTAGCCTAAAACCTGCCTGGAGTTTGCATGTTCTTACTGTGCCTGCATGGGTTTCCTCCGGGTGCTCCAGTTTCCTCCCACACTTCAAGGACATGCTGCTAGGTTAATTTTCTCCTATATAAATTGGCCCTAGTATGTGTATGTATGAATGAGAGTTAACAGCCTTAGATTGTAAGCTCCTGAGAGCTGGGACTGATGTGAATGTAATATATACTGGAGCTCTAACGAGCAGGGCCCTCTGTTTCCTCTTGTACCAAATTGTATTGTAACTGTAATGTCTACCTTAATTTTGTAAAGCGCTGCGCAAACTGTTGGCGCTATATAAATCCTGTATTATAATAATAATAATAATATACTGTAATATTCTGTATGTAAAGCACTGTATAAATTGCTGATGATATATACCATTCCCTACTCTATCCAAAATTAATAACAATGTTAACTTTAGATATACTTTGAAAGCAAGCATAAAGGAACACAATAAGTAATTAACCCCACCATATTTATAAAGCTGATAATTAGAGATGCGCATATCTGCCTAGGTTTGGTTCGTTAACAAAATTCAAGCTGTGGGTGGCCCTGCCAGCATCCTATCACTCCACATTCTTCAATGTGAAAATCAAGGAAGCCAGTTGGAAGAATGTTGGCCAAACAATGTCTACATTCAATCAGAAGCACCGATTGTTCAGGTATTCTAACAGCCACAGGTTCCACCTGTCAGAATACAATAGTGTATAGCCAATTTATCCTCAATCTGACAAAATCAGCTGCACAGTTTGCATCCAGCTATGTAAGTCTTCTCTGTCCTGTCTGCGCTTGCACATTACAGCCCCATTGACCTTTAAGAGGCTGTTTTCCCAGGCTGGAGATGATCAAAGTTTGATCCACAAAGATCTATTGGGCTATAAAGCTCAGGGCTGGATATAAACAAACAGCGGAAACTATGGATACCGAATTGAGGTAAGTATGCATCTGTGGAGGAGGAAAGGAGGTAAAAAGGATAAATTCACTTTGTTTTAAAGTAAATTTATCCATTAAGGAATGTTAATTACAAAAAAATATATTTTTGGCTGTATAGTGTGAACAGTTTTAAAAATATTCTGCATTCATTGAAAGAAAGTCTATGTCCCGCAGGTTGTGTGCTGAAGGTTCCGCGCATCTGGATATTCTTCTATTTTATGCTTTGTTTTCTGTTAGAACAGTGCAGTTTCTTATTGCTGAAAAACTTTAACTATTCTACTTCCAGTTGACACTTTTAAACAGTATGTATCAGCAAATCTCTGCTCTAACACATTTTTAAAACAGAACCAGGTCTCAACAGGTGTTGGTGCTGGTCAAGGAGTTCAGTGCCAAGCCAAGAGGAATGTTCTGGTTCTCTTACAGGGAGCTCTATTGGGGTAGATGTCTAGATCTAAGCCAATATCGTAAAAGTTGCATGAGGAAAATTACAGGAAGCTTTTTTCTAACTAGTCCATTTTCTTCCAAATAATAACCAAGAATTAAAATGTAACTATTAAGTAGAATGTAATGTAAATTTTCAGTTCTGTTGCAAAATTGAAGCTATATCTCTTCAGATAAGATGAATTAGGATGAAATGGACTGGTGTAACCTCTAATAAAATAGAATAAATCAAACTCGTTTTTCAAAATACAAATACCAACTTGTGGCCATTATAAGTATAGTAATATAACATGAATTTCTAAATTAACAAATTACCACATGGAGGTCCTAGATGTGCTACAGATGAGAATACCAATATTATATCAATGTCATAGTCCAGTATGTTAGCGTCTTACCTTATCCGTGCCTCTCTGTGCAGAGCATGGACAGCAACTGTTTAATATTTCTCTGCAAAAAAACCCATCTCTCAAGCCAGGAAGATGTGTAGACCACTTTATATACCCAGCAAAGACCACAGGTTCTGAGCTAAGATTCTAAGAAAAAAAAAGCCTAACTGCAGGCAAAAACACAAATGAAGAAATCAGCATAAGGGATATAACTTACAGTTAGTATGATGTGTCCCTTGTGTTGACTCTTCTTGTTTCAGTAATAATCCTCCTTGGTCCTGCACCTCCTACCCTCACTACTGTAATATTCCAGTGTAGGGGGGGTTAATACACTTAAAGGGCTGTTAGGAGCTCTCATCGAGAAAACGTGGCTATTACCACCCTTTCCTGCCAGATCAGCCCTTCACAGAAGCCATACTACATCTTCTATAAATGACTATGCCTGTCCTTTCTGCCTAATCCATCTTTCATAGAACAGAATCTATGCATGCTGGACAGGCAGATGATTGATAGGTCATGTCCACACCCTTCATTCAGAGATCCTGTCTCATTCATATATGCTGTAGAATGGCTTCTGTGAATGGCAGATCTGGCAGGAAATGGTGGTAATAGGCAGGCTCGATTGATGAGAGTTTCTAATAGCTCTTTAGTTGAACTAACCCCCACCACACCAAAAGATTATGGCAGCAGGGGTGGGGGAGTGCAGGACTGAGGAGGATTACTACTGAAACCAGAAGAATCAACACAAGGGACATCATACTAGGTAAGATTTTTCTATTTGTGTGTAGCACCTTGTCAGGGCTCCCAGGTGTGACCAGAGGTGTGTGACTGATGCAGGGAAACACAGACTTCAGATATGTGATAAACAATATAATTTATTAACACTAACCATACAAACATAAACGCAGTGCAATACTAAAACATAATACAGTGCAAACAAACCAAACCAACCACCCGCAGATAACAGTACATACAAGCAAGCGTCGTCAGGCAGGCCGGGTCAATATCAATAGGGCAGGTAGGTACAGGGGGAGCAAGCGGAGATGGGTCGGGGTAACAGGCCAGGTTCAGCAGGTAGCTAGCAGCATAGTACAGAGGGTCAGGCAGAGGGATGGTCAGGGTCACAAGCCAGGGATCAGAACAGGTAGCAAGCAGTGTGGTACAGAGGGTCAGGCAGAGGGATGGTCAGGAGCGAGCCGGGATCAGAGCAGGAGAAGTCAGCAGCGGTTCAGATCAGGCAGGGTCAGCAAAGGAACAGAAACAGGATGCAGGACAGATACAGGGCCCAGGACAAACACAACACCAAGGCAGAGTCTGCAAGTCTGGCCATCCCTTAAATACACCAGTATCATCAGTTCCAGGTGTTAGCTGGCTGAAAGGTTGAGTCTCTGATTGCTGGGAGCACCCGCTGGCCAGCCCTGGTACTGCAGATCAAAAGGCAGGTGAGTCCCACCATTGCTGGCCAGTCCATTCCTGACACACCTTCTTTAGTCAGGCTGCTAGGTTAAGTTTGGTTTTTGTCTTCACTGTAGTGAGTAGAGCATTGATTCATTGTTTTTGTCTGTTCAAGGTTTCCTGAGCTTGGTGTTTGATTTCTCTCACCTGCTTCTGGAAGAAGCTTCCAGAATATAGGACAGGGAGATGAAAATATCCAGCATAAATATTTATCATACTCCAGCCAATCCCTGAAAGGAGGCCTTCAGAAGGTGGCTAGGGAGGTGATAAATGTTCAGGAGGCCTGGCAGAGTGTTCTTTCCTCTCCAGGGAGGGTGTCACGTACCTGGTGTGAGAGGCCAATGGAGAGAGGGCATCCCTTGTGGCTAAGTTCCAGACTTCCCTGAGAGTGGGACAGCAGGAGTCAGGCCCAAAGTGGCACAGGTCGACTGTAGGAGTGCTTGTTGGTGGTCCACCCAGGAGCACAGCTGATGCACTGAGATGAGGTCTGCAGACAGGTGGCGCCTGTGCGAGGTATGCAAGCCCTTCCGGGGAACAGAGGATTACTGGATAGCCGGTTCAAAGCCAAGGTCAGGTACCAGGTGGGAATCAGAGCAGACGCAGTCAGATGGGATAGCCAAGGTCATACACAGAGGAGCAAAGAGGGAATATCTGTTAGCCAAGCCAAGGTCAGATCAGGGGTTAAGTAGAGCAGACAGGTCCAATAGCAAGCTGAGTCTGTATCAGGAAATCACAGATCACAATAGCACAGGAAACAGGAACAAGGTACTTGGAAGCCAGAGATCAACCAGCACCTGAGAGTAGGGCAGGGATTTCTTATAAAGGCCGTTTGGAACCAAATTTGAGCCAATGTGAACTTCTGCGGCCATGCAAGGTACTGGCAGGGTTGCCAGGTCTCCTAACACCTCTGCCAAGGACAGAGCCCTAACAGAGGGTTCCAGTTCTCGTGAGGCTGCTGCCCTTAGGAAAGAGTTATAGAGACAAGAGATTGCAGTTTGGGCCTCAGCAGGAGCTGGGCTGAAATGTCCGGAGAAGACTGCTTTAGGATATTTTTGCTGGTGGACATTGTCCTGAAGTCCTGCCAGAAGGGAACTAAGTACCAAAGATTGCTATATGGACTGGAGCTGCTCTGACAGTCCTAGATGTACGGTCATTCCCTATTGCCTCCAGCAGAGGTTGCTATACAGGAGATTTGTGAGACGTTTGTTCTCCCATTGACTGCTATTTCCCTTTTAGAGTATCCTGTGACCTTAAACCCCTCTCATGTTCAAGGTATTTAGCAATAAATGGTAAAAAGACATCCCCTCAGACTGAGCCTGAATTGTGGAACCATACGTGTGACTGACTCTGTGTTAGCAAGGGAGACTTGGGCATTTTCTCAGTGGCCCCTTCAGGGGTAATCACTACACGTGCTTGTGGCTGCACTTAGACCTTAATCTTTATTTTCAGAATGAAATTGGTAGAATGGAAGTAAGGGGGAGCCTGTTTTAAGGCCCCCCCGCACTCATGGGATTGTGATAGCTGAGATGAGGCAGTTTCAAGGCCCCTTCCCCTTCTTGCTCCTCGGGCACTCAGGAGGTCAAGAGGTCAGATCACACCTGGTCCAGCTGTGGGAAATCTGCCCAGCAACATTTCCTGTCAGGTGGCACAGGTGTGATCTGCCCGGAGATAAGATGACCCTGGGGAATATTCTAGAAGGTCACATGACCTTTAACCTAGGGTCAGCTGACCTTTTGGAACCTTCCAGAAGGGGGTTAACCCCTATAAAAAGGGGCTCTGAGCCAGTCCTTAGACCCCTGTCTGATAGCTCCAGAGGCTATAATACAGGAGCTGTCAGCTGGGATTGTGGACATGAAGAGCCTGATGCGCCGTCTGATCAAGAGAGCCGGGGATGAAGATGGCGAAGAATGGATGATGAGGTGCCTGTCCTTACCAGGACCATCAGGACTGCCTGCTGCTGCCGCTGGGTCCGTCTTTGCTGCCTCCAATTATTCAGCAGCTCCAGCAAGCACCCGGCAAAGGTCTGCTCAGATCGAGGATGCCGGGGGAAGTGACATTGCAGCCCAGGAAAGAGGAACCTTCTCAGAGATGGTCAATTGGCGGAGCAGAGGAAGGACATCCAGCCAAGCGCAGGAGGAGCCAGAGCCGGCGCTACCTCCCTGAACCGCCCAATCAGCATGTCCCACCCTCCTCCTCCGGCGAGTGTCAGGAGCATCCAGGAGGGGCGGGGATTCTATGGCTGCAGGCGAGGCTTCCCTTACTGGTCACCAAAAAGCGGCTCTGCCCCCAGTGATGTCACCACCAGCTTGGTCACCATGGCAACTGAACGCTACAGCCCTGCAGAACCAGGAACAACCCCACACTCACCACATAGACAGCGCTTTGCAGCCACACTGCATGAACACTGATGCTTCTTCACTCCAGGAACACCAAGGCACACAAGCAGCTGATGAAGACAGCACCCTACGTCTAGAGGAACAACAGATTCCGGTTGTGTGCTCCCCTGAAGCAGCTCATCTCACTCTGCAGAACGATGGTGAGTCTACTGGAATACAATGCCTTTCTGTCTTAACAACATCCTTAGATTCCCTTATTAATAGCTTTAATGTTAATACTCCTGCTATGCATATTTCGGCGCCTCCTGTCACTGCTGCAGCTGTTTGGAATCCGGCTGTCCTTCCTAACATCTGTTAGATCCAGTTAGCAATGACGTCTCACACGTTTCGGAAGTTAACGTTTCTATACCCGCTCAAGATTTATCTAATATCCCTGAAACAACTTTGAAAGAAACAATGCCTTGTGTCCTATCACCATTGGGTTTTCACTTAGTGTCAGTAATTAAAGAAAACATTTGCCGCAGAGATTTTGTCGATTTATTATCCCTCCTTCCTTCTGCCAAAGATGACGGGTCTGAAGACAGGCACAGGCCTGTCTCTTGTAATTTTAATAATTGGTTACAGGCCTTTTGTATTTATGCTAGCATTATTTGTGAAAAGCATCCGGAAAAAGTATGGGTCTGTTTCAACATGTTGACATAATATTAGAGGCCAATAAAAATTTTGGAGGTATAGCATGATTCTTATATGACGAATCATTTCGCCAAAATTGTCAATCCACCCCAGCTTACATTGGGGTGACAAAGATATTGGATTGTGGTTGAATCTTTTTCTACCCCAACACCAATTAACCAAACAAAATCCCACAGCAACAAATACACCAAGTTATAAAAAAGGGATCTGGTTTGCGTTTTCTACACTGTAAATGGCCCGGCTCCTGCTGGCACCGAGACAAATGTGCATTCTGTTCAAGATTGCATCCTGTTACCAAGTGTTTTAAGAAATTGGCGTCCAGGAACCAGCAGCCAGGTAATGTGTAGTTTCAAAAAAGCATCCTCCCCGTTGAACCTGCAAAGAATGCTTCCATGGCTTAAACAGTACCCAGACAAGAAGATGGCCCAGCTGCTTTTTGAAGGTTTTATTAAAGGATTTTTACTCTCCCCTTTTCAAGGCATTGGCTGTACTGTTGAAAAAATTTTAAAATCAGTCTCGAGATTCCTGGAAGTAGTAAGGGAAAAAATATTTAGGGAAATACAAGAGGGTAGAGTGGAGGGTCCATTTACTGCCCCCCCCACCCCCCAATTCTGCAATTTTAGAATTTATCCTCTTGGGATTGTTCTAAAAAAGGAACCCAATTCTTTCAGGCAGATTCACCACTTATCTGTTCCCAAGGGAAACTGGTTAAATGATCAAACAAGTGAAGAGTCAGCCTCGGTACATTATTCAATTTTTGAGGATGCCTTAAAAATAATTCAAGAGGTGAGTTTTGATTCCTTTTTGGCAAAGGCGGATTTTATATCAGCTTTCCATTTCTTTCTGTTACATCCAATGTCCTTTAATTCCCTAGGTTTCTATTTTGATGAATGCTTCTTCTTTGACAAATGCCTCCCAATGGGGTATTCAGTTTCTTGCCACTATATTGAGGCTTTTGCGACTTTCCTGGATTGGGTGGTTCAGACTCGTTCTAAATCATCTAATATTCTGCAGTACTTAGATGATTTTCTTTTTCTTCCAGGAACGCCACAATATCTTAACTACATTTTTGAATATGTGTGAAGAATTCAATATATCACTAGCACAAGAAAAAACTATATTGCCTACAACTAACATTATTTTTCTAGGTATCGCCATAGATACGATATCTATGGAATTTAGTCTGTTGAGAGATAAGATTGTTAAGTTATCTTTGTTGTTAAATAGATTGATAAGAAGAAAAAAGGTCTCCTTAAAGGACATGCAGAGCCTGCTTGGCCTATTGGCTTTTGCTGCCAGAATTTTGTCTACTGGCCATGTTTTTTCCAGACGTTTTTATTTGGAAATTTCTGGGCTAAAATCTCCTTCCTCTCATATCAGACTGACTTTAGATTTAAGAGAAGACCTTCTAGTGTGGTCACAATTCTTAGAACACTTCAATGGTAGAGCTATTTTTCAAGATCCTTTTGTTTGTGATCAGGATTTCCTTTTATTTACTGACACAGCAGGATCAGTGGGTTTTGCGGCATTGTGGAGAACCCACTGGTGTGCAGAGTCATGGTCCCCCGCATGGTGTACTAAAGGATATATTAAAAACTTAGTTCCTTTGGAATTATTCCCTATTTTGGTAGCCATAGAAATTTGGGGTGAAGATTTTCGGAACAAGCATATTGTTTTTAGCATCGACAATAGGGGGGAGTTTTATTCGTCCTTAATTGTCTATCATCAAAGTCCCCCCCCACCCCGTAATTTCCCATTTTCAAATGTCTTAACCTTAACATGTGTGTTAAAGCTAATTATCTTCCAGGAAAACAAAATGAGATTGCGGACTCTATCTCGTTTGCAGATGCACAGATTCAGGTTCCTGTTTCCTGCTGCGGATGAGAAGGGAGCCCCTTGCCCACCATTTATATGGGATCTAATTTAAGTTTGGTTGGAAACAGCATAAGGAGATCCATTGCCTCTTCCACGCTGGATGTCTATTCGGCGATGTGGTTGCAATGGCAGAATTTTCTACGCGACTTAGATTTGCCTTCTTCAGATTATTCAGAACAGCTTCTACTGCATTTCCTGGAAACTTTCATGTCCCGATCCTTATCATGGACCCATATCAATAAAACTTTGGCAGGTATTTCCTTCTTTCAAAAAATGCGCAGTCACCCAGCTTGCAATTACTTCTCTGTTAAGCAGGCCCTAAAAGGATATATAAAAAAGCTCATGTTCATAGAGATTCCAGAATAGCAGTTACACCGGCAATATTGCAACAACTGCTTCAAACAACCCAGACGGTATGTTTTTCTTCTTATGAATCTTTGATGTTTAGGTCAGTTTTCTCACTACTTTTCTTTTAGAAATTAGAAATTTTAGAATCTCTGAACTGTTACCGCCCAGCAAGTCTTCTCAGGTAGGTATGTTTTTTACTAATGTTTTTATTGACCAAACCAGATTAAGAATTTTTCTCCCCAGGTCTAAGACAGACCAAGTTGCAACAGGTAGTTGTTTATGGTTAAATTCATTTCCAGATTCTCCTGTTTGCTCCATAGCTCAATTAGCAGATTACTTAAAACTAAGGACGGATACAGGTAAGTTATTGTTTATTCATGAAAATGGTTCACCCCTATCTAAATTTCAATTCGTAAATGTTTGCACATTTTAAATTTGAATGACAAGCATTTCACATCACATTCATTCCGTATAGGAACTACCACAGAAGCAGCTAGAATAGACATTGATGCTAATAACATTAAATAAAATGGGAGATGGAAGTCTGACTCTTATAAATTATATATTCGGCCTAACACTTTATTTTAATTTCAGGACAATTCTCATCCGTCTGGATTGTCGGCCATTCTTTCATATTTTGGGCTGAAAGGAGAGCTTTGCGATGAATCTATACTGAAAATTTTAATTTCGATCCTTCTTTGGTATACGTTTTCTGGCAAGGCAGGAGAGGAATGCATTGACAGGATTTAATTTTAGATCTGAGTTTGATATTTCAGAATTGGCCAGTCCCAGATGTTCTAATTCTCCATGTAGGAGGATATGATATAGGAAAGGTAAAAACACTGGATCTCATCTTCAAGATGACCTGCATCGTTTACGGATGTCCTGCCCGGATACGATGTTGGTCTTTTCAGAAATTATTCCTAGACTAGTCTGGCTTAATTCTCCTTTTGAAAAAGTCAGAAGGAGAGTTATTTGAGCAATCAAAAAGTTTTTGTCATCCATTAGTGGCTTTTCTTTTCGACATGTCGACTTAGAAGGAGGTGTGCCAGGTTTATATAGAGAAGATGGAGTTCATCTGTCAAAAATTGTTCTTGATATATTGAACTCCAATCTTCAAACAGCAGTGGAGAAGGCTGCAGTGTGGGGTGGTTGAGCCAGTTTTGTTGGTTGAACAAAACTGGCCATTTGGGGACAGTTGATTTAAATGTCTTTGGATATATTTTCAACTCGAGTCATAGTGGCTGGATTGTCCTCAATGGTTGATGTTATTTAAAGTAAGTTTAAATGGTTATTGATAACATGATGTAAGTTGTTTACATATTTTATACCAGTAATAAAGAGGTCGCAGCCAATTAACCTCCAATGCTGTTTGTGTTGATTTAATACATTTCTGACATGCTGGCTACAATGCCATAACCACAATAACCACACACACTCACACACTTCTATAAATATACAGTATTTTCAAAGAATGTGTAGTTGGTGTAGTAGGCTTAGTTTCATATCAATATAAGTAAATGTTTGAAAAATGCCCATTGACCCTGCCAGTTTATGCTCCCTCAGAGGTCTTCTTTAATAGGGTGACCATTGGCTCCCAGTGCTGCAGGAAAGTGGTCATCTTTGTGTCCATCCATACATCAATCTGCTGCAGTCAATGCCTGCTAGTTGATTGACAGTTGTTCTGACTATTTAGCAGCTAAAACAGGGGCTAAGTATTGTAGCTACCACTTTTGCTGGATAGTATGGCCTGTTACAGAAAGCATAGCTCCTAACTGTCCCTGGTTTGGAGGAACTGTCCCTCTTTTGGAAAAAATCCTTCTGTCCTTCTTTCCTCCTTGTTTGTCCCTTATTTTGATCTGATGTATGGACCTGTATTAAAATGCATTATTTATGTATCAAAAAGTGTTTTATTGTTCTAAAGCTTTCATCCATTTTCGAAATTGTTTCATTCATACATTTCGAAAGCCAGTATAAAGGAACGGTAGTGGTACAAAAACACTTTTCGGTTTAACCAATAATTGTTTGCGCTTTAATTCCTCATGTAAAAGGGTGTGCCCTTTTTTTTTTTATACTTTTTTGGTGTCCCTCTTTCCCATCTCAGAAATTTGGAAGGTATACAGAAAGTTGTAATGGATCTACTGGCAAGATCAACATGTAATAAAACAATGCTACAGGAGGACACAGAAAAGCAAAAATTGCCATGTTATGCTAGGTAACGTGTTTGCTGTGGCTCGCGTTTGCACGGGTACACTAGCCCATTCATTTGAATGGGCTGCTGTACCTGCAGGAAACAGGTCCCTGCACCTTTATAAAAATGCAGACACAGGGAAATCACATTTTGCTTTTGCACCTTGCGATTTCCTGTACCCAGAAACACGGTGCATTTTCAGATGCATGGGGGTACCATTAACAATGAATGGCAGCCCTACGTGTCTGCAAAAAAGCAGCACATTTTGTCTGTAGGTGGTTGCAGGTGCAGAAATAGATGCGATTTACATGCTGTCCCGCACTTGCAACCCCCTGCAACAGTGTGAACCTAGCCTTAATACTAGTAGCAGACTGAAGCTGGTATGTAACTTTTATATTTTACCTATAGTCACACTTTAAAGCAGCCTTTTTCAACCAGGGTGCTCAGGCACCTTGGGGTACCTTGAGGCTTCTTGTATACAAGCCAGCGGGTGGAACAAGCCTGCCTTTTAGTTACACAAAGCCACAGGTTTTCATTGTGCTCCATGACAACAATCTAGCTGCGTCCTGACAACCAATTACATCATCAGTGGATAAGGAGGATGTCGGTAGCCTGCACAGCATCATTTTTTGACTTTCACCTGCCCCTCTCTGTCAGTGCTGGGGTCACATTAGCTCAGCGATGGGAAAAAACTGAGGGAGAGGAGAAACCGTGGGATACTAGCCAGTACCAGTGTGCAAAAGTGTATTTGCTTTGGAAGAATAAATCACCTCTAATGTTGGGTGTCCTACGTTTGTGGATGTTGCTGCTTTATATAAAACTATTACTACAGTTTTTTACATTATAGAATGGAGTGCCTCAAGACTGTCCATATTTTTAAAGGGTACCTCGGGATTTTCCATAGTCTTAGAGGATTCCTTGACTTTGTCCTTAATTTTAAAGGCTGCTTTGACTAAAAAAAGGTTGAGAAACACTGCTTTGCATTGCAGTTTACCAGTCACCAGATGTGGTGGCTGCATTAGTTTACTTTCTTCAGTTTCTTTTTTTCACCTAGTGATTCTGCCGGTAATACACATTCAGTCCTACGATGACCTCTCTCACTTATCCTTCTGTGTCATGACAACAGAAACAAGATAAGACTACTTAATGCGGAGCTCCACCCAAAAGTTCCACTTTAATGCTCTGTCCCCCGATTCCCATTAAGGATTGGCACCTTTGGGGAGTGGGTACCCGAATTTGACAGGTACCCGCTCCCACTTCCGCTGCGATCGCCTAGGTGATCGAAGCGGAAGATGTCCTCCCCCCTCCCTCCCTGTAGTCTTCTGGGACACGTGATAGGTCCCTGAAGTCTATGGGTCCATTCACAAAGCGCAGCGCTTCTCTCGCATGCTGAAGCCGCAAGCTGTCACAGCTGAGTGCCCACACTAAAGATGCCGGTGCCAGGGAAAGAAGACGGCTGGTGAAATTAGCGGTGGTGAGGACACCGCTGGACCGAGGGACAGGTAAGTGGCTGTAATTTAAAAGTCAGCAGATACAGTTTTTGTAGCTTCTGACTTTAATTTTTTTTTTCAGCTGGAACTCCGCTGTAAGCCTGTCCTCTCATATTCTATATATCAGGGGTTGGCAACCCATTGGTCGCGGGCAGGTGACGGGTAGATTACGATCCTTCCTTGCCGACCCCCAGAACCTTGACAGGAGGGGTTGCCGGGCTGCATTTTCTGAAACCAATCCTCTGTATTTTCCTCCTGCAGAAGCTGAAAATCGGCTTCTTCTCCTCTTCCACCAGCATTCAGCTGCTGGCGAGGGGAAAATATAGGGGATCGATACCAGTAAATTATGCTTCTACTATGCCTCCTGTCCCTGTTTCTCTTCTTGCTGCTGCCCAGGCCCCCCATGTGCTCCCTTGGTCCCCCTCTTCCCCCACAGCGCTACAGACTTTCCTCTTCCTCTCTTCTGCCGGCTGCTACAGGGGATCATTTGAGGATAGAGAGTGGGGGAAGGGGCCAGAAAAGATGTAATTTACCAGCCACTTCCTTTTCTGAATGAGCACAGTAAGTGATCAGTATTGAGCACTCATTGTGTTCATTCATAACTGAAAACTTATGCACAGTAAATGGTGTTTACTATGGTTCAGTTTGTGAATGAACAGGAAGTTGCTGAGCAAAAAATGCTTCCTATTCATTTACTGTCCAGTGCAGCTGAGAGTGCAGAAAAAGGGACTGGTGAATCTTTGTGAGAAATCAGGGGTCTGTTTAGAAACCTGATATTTCACCAAAGCCTTCCAACAGGGCTCCTAAAAAAATGTAAAAAAAAATAAAAATAATATGTAAATAATGATAAAAAAATAAAATAATAAAAATAAAATACTACTGACACCATCCACTGCCTTACTGACACCATCCACTGCCCTACTGACACCAACCCCTGCCCTACTGACACCGTCCACTGCCCTACTGACTGACACCATCCATTGTCATACTGGCAACAACCTCTACCCTACTGACACCATCCTCTGCCCTACTGACACCAACCTCTGTCCTACTGACACTGTCCACTGCTCTACTAAATGACACTGTAGACTTTTAAGGTTGAATAAGTTTATTTTTTTACAGTGACATTTGTTATATTATATTTTTCCAAATTTTCCTTACTATTTAGTTTGGCCTTGCTAATTTATTTGCTAAAAAGGGCACCAAAACCTGGTGATCTTTGATCTTTTTCATGTTGTTCAGGTAGATGTCCTCCTCTCAAAGGTTGCCTACCCCTGGTCTAAGGAGACCAAACTATGCCCAGGCAGAAATGGGATAAAGAGAATGGGTGCTCCCCCACTACATGGTTGTTAGTGCATGTGGAGGACATGCAGCCCAGCATGCAAATAGTCTGCTATATAACAACTATACCATTAACCATTTCATTGCCAGGCCCTTTTAAACACTTTTAAACTCAGGTGGCCAGACCAGTTTAGCAGTTTTTCCATTGCTTTTTTATTTTTCCCTTACAGATTGCAGAGTTTGTGAAAGACCCCCCCCCCCCAATCCATATATGTTCTGAAAGTATATGACCTATAGAATTAAAGAAATGTGCTACTGTTTTTTAGTCCCCGCGATATTTGTGCAAATGTTTATCACATCGCTATTTTCACTAAAAATACACTATAATCATTATTAGTGGAAACATGTATGGCAAAATTTACAAACTTCCCACTAAATAAAAATTTAAAACTGTACTGAGGTAATAAATAACAAATATTTGTAAATTTTAAATTGTACCTTTTTGTGAAATAGTGAAAAACTGTAAAGAGAAACAATTTAAACTAAAAATCTGAGGTTATCATTTTCACTTATAGCTATCAGAATTTGTAAAAGACCCCCCCCAAGACATACATTTTTTGAAAGCACATGACCTGTAGAATAAAAAAAAAATGCTACTGATTTTTTAGGCCCCACAATAGTTGCACTTGTTGTTGAAGAGTTGTTCATCAAATGACATGAACTCGGACCCACATGAATGTCAAATTGGGAGCAACAGCTGTGTCTCTGCAGTTTCTACATCCCAAATGACATCAATGGGACTGCCGGCACGGAAATGCACAGAACACCTGTGCTTCCCTGTACAGGTAAACAAGGCCTTGCAGGGGCATACGCTGTAGTATGCCCTGTGTGAGCAAGGCCTTCTATGGGTTTTTTTATTATTTTATTTTTTATTTTTATATTTGTTTTTCAATTCTATTTTTTTATATTTTGTATTTTTTGGGAGGTGGGGGATGTGGGGGCTGTGGTGAGATATCAGAAGTCTAAACATACCCATGATGTCTCTTTTTTGAGGCAGAGAAAGGGACTGAAGACAGTACCTTTCTCTGCAGCATGAGCTGCACTATACATGATTGAATAAGGGTCTGTCTAGATGTTCCTATTCATTTACAATTCACAGCCAGCAGCACAGAGGGAGCAGGACCAGAGTGGGCCCTGGGTACGAGCTGGACTGGAGTGGGACAAGAGCAGATGCCAGGGGATCAGTGGGGGGGTACTGTGGGGAGTCAGAGCTAGGCGAAAGGCTAGATGAAAGCTAAAGAAGCCAGCTGCCGGCAGGATGACAGAGCCGGTACTGGCAATAGGGACATTTGCAGTGATTAGGGATAGAGGCAGGGCCATCTTTAACAGGGGGAAAAAGGTGCAGCTGCCCTGGGCCCAGTCATTGTTGTAGGGTCCAAACCAGCTGTCCCTTGAGCCCCTTGTGTTAGAGGGTGGGTCCCGATCCCAGTGGCAGCAGGAGCAGGGGAAGGCAAGCATCAAGGGTGGCTAGGATTGAGAGCCTGGGAGGGAGAAGACCTCCGCCACCTCTCTGACCCCCAGAGAGGTGATTAGCATGGACTCCCAGAGCATGGACTCCTCCAACCTCCCAGCTCGTGACTCCGACAACAACAGCAACGGCTGCCTAGAGGACAAGGGAGGGCGGGAGCACAGGCAGCCAGGGACAGCACAGCAGAGGAAGGAGCCGATCACCCCTTCTCTCTGACCCTCCTTTCTCCCCTTGTCTCTGATCCCCGTCTCGCTCCCCCTCTCTCTTATCTCTCACTCATCCCCTTCTCTCTCTCCCCTCACTGGTCTCTCTCTCTCACCTACCTTCTCTCTCTCACCCCCACCCCTCTCCCCCCTTCTCTCTTTCACCTCTCACCCCTTCTCTCTCTCTAATCCCTTATCTCACCCCATCCTTCTCTCTCTCACCCCCCATTCTCTCACCTCTCCTCTCCCTTTCACTCCCTCTCTCTTTCTCACCCCCTTCTGTCTCTCTCACCCCATCTCTCTCTCACCCTTTATCTCTCTTACTCCCCTCCTTCTCTCACCCCCCCCCATCCTCCCTTTCTCTCACCCCCACCCCTTTCTCACCTCTTCTATCTCTTTCGCCCCATTCTGTCTCTCTCAGCCCCTTTTCTCTCTCACCCCCTCTCTCACACCCCCTTTCTCTCACCCCTCTCTCTCTCACCCCCTCTCTCTTCCGCCCTCCCATACAGGCAGGGGGAACTGATTGGACACTAACTGACAGATGAAAGTGAGTGTCACTGATCCCATCCACCTCAAGCACTGTCACTGATCCCATCTTCCCCAAGCACTGCCACTGAACCCATGCCCCCAACTACTGCCACTGATCCCATCCCCCCCACCAGCACTGCCACTCATCCCATCCTTCTTCTCTCACAGCACTGACACTAATTCCATCCCCCACCCCCCAATCTGCCACTGATGCCATCCCCCCTCCCCCCAGCGGTGCCACTGATTCCATTAACCCTCCAGAACTGTCAATGATCACACCCTCCACTAGCACTGCCACTGAACCCAACCCCCCCAGAACTGCCTCTCAGCCCATCACTGCAGCGCTGTCACTCATTCCATCCCCCCAGCACTGCCACTCATCCCACCCCCCCCCCCCCCACCATTGCCACTGATCACACTCTAGACAACACAATAGAATGTCAACTGACCTGTGACTTGTTAACAATTTATACTAGTTCAAGAATACTAATTAGCTCTATCCTTCTTATCTTGGAACTGAAAATGATTAGCCCTTATTGTTGTGGAGAAGGGAGTGTGGATGGACCTAAGTAGTAGCAAGAAATAAAACTGGGCAGGTCTGACAGTACTGAGTCAACAAAAATAAAGTGGGCTATCAAGGACGACCACCAGGAAAGTATCCAAAAGTACATACAATTCACACTTTTTATTATATAGACAAAAATTACTAGATAAGATTATATAGATAAAAATATATCTCAAAGTCATATAAAAGTTAAAATATAAATGCATGTCCAAAAATTCTTTATCCTTAGAAATCTATGCGTTTCACAAGTTATCCTTTTCTTCAGGACGGAATCCAAGGATTTGCAGATATTGTGGACTTTATCTTTTTTTTAAATTCTTTTTATTGTGGACTTTATCTTAAACAACAATCAAAGAGAAGTTCCTTTACTATCATACAACAATAAACGTATGGATTAATACTTGCACCTCATTATCTGTCTCAAAAAAAAATTAGAAACATTAATCAGTAAATTGCTGTCCACAAGGAGGATGAATGACAAACCCCCCAAGAAAAACCCACATGTACACACACCACTCACCAAGAAAAACCTGGTGGACTGGTCAGGCCGTTCTGGGCTGTGGGGAGACTGAGGAGAGCAGTAAGGAGGGACACCAAAACCAGAGACTTATACAAACTTGCACATAACAATATGCCACAGTGAACCTATAGGTAGACAACCAAAAACAAGAGCAAATATATATTGGCTAAACAAACGAATGCAGTAAAAATTCTCTTGCATGAAAAAGAACGGATATTTCTATATCAGTAAGGGATGCCCAGAACTACATCAACTGCAAAAAATGGTAGCAAGAGCAAGTATGAATAATATATTAATTTGTGACTTCCCCCCAAAAACAATATTATGAAATAATAATGTTATTTTACCATCAAATAAAAATCTATATATAAAATTAGACGTGCCACCCTGTGAATGTACTGACTCATCCACCTCACCAACCGCTCCACCTCTGCCACCCCCCTTTGCCTATCCCTCCACTGGCTCCCGGTTGCCCAACGCATCAAATTTAAACTACTAACTCTGACCTACAAAGCCATTCACAACACTGCCCCTAACTACCTAACCGACCTGATACCCAAATACCACCCTACCCGTACCCTTCGCTCCTCACAGGACCTCCTTCTATCTTGCTCCCTGGTCTCCTCCTCCCACGCACGACTGCAAGACTTCTCCAGGTCCTCCCCCATCCTCTGGAACTCACTACCCCAATCCATCAGACTGTCACCTTCCCTCCTCACCTTCAGGCACTCCCTCAAAACCCACCTCTTCAGGGAAGCCTACCCCACTCTCGCCTAACAGCCGTTCCCCTTCATTCCTCTCACCACTCCATCCCCCACAGCCACTTCCTCCTGTACCACTACCCCCTCCCTCCTAAATTGAAAGCTCGAAAGAGTAGGGCCCTCTAACCCCTCGTGTGCTGTTTGTTGTTGCTGTACTGTTTCATGTATTGTCCCCCCCTCTATTGTACAGCACTGAGCAAACCCTTTGGCGCTATATAAACTCGATGTAAGGTAATGTAATGTAATGTACTGTAATAAATACACTCTGTGTGCTTGTGGGGTTTTTTTGTCATCCATCCTCCTTGTGAACAGCAATTTATTGATTGATGTTTCTTCTATTTTAATCTGAGACAGATAATGAGGTGCAAGTATAAATCCATGTTTATTGTTGTATGATACTAAAGGAACTTCTCTGTGATTGTTGTTTAAGATAAAGTCCACAATATACACAAATCCTTGGATTCAGTCCTGAAGAAGTGAACAACCCGTGAAATGAGTAGACTTCTAAGGATAAGACATTTTTGGACATGCTTTCATATTGGAACTTTTAAATGACTGAGATATATTTTTATACCTATATATTAAAAAAAAGTGTGAACTTTATGTAGTTTAGGATACTTTCCTGGTGGTCATCCTTGATAGTCCCCTTTCTTTTTCATTTTTCTTTATTGATTAGTACCTTGGGGAATGACCCCTGGATTTTATATTAACCTTTTGGTTTGTTCTATCCTCCACATTACTTATATTTAGATGATGAGTTTTGTCAGCACACAACAGGATATGCATTTCTGGCAGATCATAATATTCTGTAACTGCAGGGTCTTTAAAGGGATGAACCATGGGAATGAAGGCTCCTCCATACTGTAATGTACTGTACTACTGTAACCTATAATGAGGGAGCAAGCTTCTACTAATGCTTTAGTTTCTTTGGAGGAATTTTCACTTACCACGTTTGAAGCAAGTGCCTTCAAAATTCCTGAAATAAAAGGCAAATTACAAAATGTGTTATTTTTGTAGACACTTTGTGATTTTATTGGCTACATCTTTTGAATTTTATTGTTTCCATTGACCCAAAAAGCATACTGTACAAAGGAAACTGAAAAACAGAATGATAATTTGAGATATTATTATTATTATACAGGATTTATATAGCGCCAACAGTTTGCGCATCAAAATGAAGGTAGACATTACAATTACAATACAATATGGTACAAGAGAAAACAGAGGGTTCTGCTCGTTAGAGCTTACAATCTAAGAGATAGATACAAAACATTAAAACTCAGACTTACAGGAACTATGTGGTCATTTTAAATTCTGAGTGTTGTAAGATAAACTAGGTCACACTAAATATGCTTTGCACGCTACATGTGGGGAGGTGCAGCATGATGCGGTAAAACTTGTAGAACTTGTAATAAACAGAATGCCAACGTTACAAACACTCAGGTGGGAGAGTACGGCTAAATAACTCACAGTTCAATGTAGTCAGATGTAAAAGAGGAGAGGTGCCAACAGCAACTGTTTCAGAGGGTGAAGCGTGGCCTGGCCAGTTCCAAGTTCCAAGAGGGAAGCTCCCTTCCAGGATAGCGAGTCCCTAATCTTTCCCTCCTCATCAGAAACCTTTCCCTACCTCTAGTTACTTTCCCTAACAAGTTGGGTCTCTCTCCCTACACTACCCACACACCATAATCATGGCAAAACCCAGGGCAGGGACTTAAATAGACTCCGCTGACCCAAGATGGCCACAAAGGGTCGCATGGGTGCAGCATAGCCAACCAGAACACTGCTCCGTTGACCCAGGAAACCATAGAGAAACATTGTTTCTCTTGGACATCCTTTCCAGGCTGAGGTGCCACTCGATATAAGTGCTATCTGCAGTGATGAAAACAAACCGAACCTGCCTTAACTCCTCCCTCTTTAACAGATGCTGTCCTCGGCATCACAGCACAATAGAATGTCAACAGTAGGCAACCAAAACAAGTGAAAACAGACCTAGTAAACACAGTTAAGTAATATAGTCAGAGAATCTTGCAGGTAGTTGCCCACGGTTAGGTCGTACAGGGCAGCAGATGGCTGGGCTCTCATCAGAGTTACTTGGTAAAGGTTCACCTTCAGGTAGTGACTCGGGGGTCACAGGTGGTAAGGTGTCATTGATGTGTTCTGGCTGCTCCTCATCTGGGCTCCATGTGGGATTTTTTCCCCAGACCAGTACAGTGTGTGGCATTAATCGAGGTGGCCATTTCAGCTGGATTCTCATCTCCAGAGCCTTAGGGCTCAGGGTCATTGAGGATTGGAGGTTCAAGCTTAAGAGGTGGCAAGAACTAGTCCAGGGGTGCCTCTTGTACCGATGGGAGGTCGGCATGGTTGAAAGCTTTCGGGTCCTGTCACGTACCTGATGGTAGAACCTGAGATGTAGAGAAGGGCTTACCTTGCGGCTCTGGCTCAGGGGCCCTGGTAAAGTGACAGGGAGCACCAGAGCACAGAGGTGCCTGATGGGATTTCCGTGGGAATGATGAGCGTCAGGAATGCAGGAGCTGCTGGAGGATGGCACACTGGCAAAGGTGCAGGGGTGGTTAGGAAGCTGGCGCTCAGGCAGATGTGCAGGTGCAGGATACTGGCAGGGTAAGCTGATTAGGAGCAGGATCAGCGTAAGCAAGGTCAGGCTGTCCATTTCAGCAACAAGCGGGCAAGTCAGACAGATTCGGCAGGCAGAAGAATAGTCCAGAGGGCAGGCAGAGGTTGAGGCAGGCGGCATTCTAGCAAGGTCAATGACAGATCGGATCAGCAATAGCAAAACAGGTAGCAGGATACACAGATGCACAGGGTTAAATATCAAACGGCATTGAGGCAGAGTTCTAGTTCAGTTTACATAGCCCGCCTGGTGCCAAAGTGCCGTTGCACATGCTCAACAGCGTGCACACGCGCATGCGCACCTGCCGACCGACCATGAACGAAGCTGACAGCCCTGTGCCAACTGGGCACGTTTTTCAGGATGCCTGCAGAAAAATGCTCTAATTAATTCTTTGGCAAGAAACCTGGTTCCTTCTTTTCCTGCAGTCCAAGATGGTCTCCACCTCATATTCCTCTTCACCATCAACGATTACTGGTTCCGGGGGACCTGTATTGCGACCTGGAAAAGGATCAGGGACTATGGGTTTTAGCAGAGAGACATGAAATACGGGGCAAACCTTCAAAGAATCAGGCAATACAAGTTCATAAGAGACATTATTAATTCTCTTCTTGACGGAAAAGGGTCCTATGAATCTAGGTCCTAGCTTCTTCATTGGGCATGCCAATCTTAGGTTAGTTGTGGATAGCCAGACCCATTCTCCAGGTTCCAGAATTAATTCATCCCTTTGTTTCCTGTCAAAGACTCTTTTTCTGTCCTCCTGTGCCTCCGCTACAGTTTCCTGTAGAATCATATTGTTCTGCCGGAAGAAATTCAGGGTGTCTTGGACAGCTGGAATTGCAGATTCAGGCAGCTCATTGGAGAGGAATGATGGATGAAAACCATAATTTGAAAAAAAACGGGGATTGCTTGGTTGCTGAGTGGATGGCGTTATTTTAGGCAAACTCAGCCAAGGGCAACAAGGATACTCAATCACCCTAGGAGAGAGATGTGAAGCAGTGGATATATTGCTCCAGGGTTTCTCTCTGTCTGCCCATTGGTTTGCGGGTGGTATGCAGATGAAAAAGAAAGTTCAATTCTTAGGGTTTCACAGAATCGGGATGTGAACTGGACCCCACAATCACTACACTACCAGGTCGGTAGGTAATATGGAACACAAATCTAGAGAAAAATAGTGCCCACCTGGCTTGATGGGGTCTGTCAGGGACCATCACGACGCATGGGTCTACACAGGCGTAGGTGTCTGCCAAGATGTGTAGGTGGCAGGGCACTAGGACCCAGGTGCACCCGTCGCCTTGACAGTACTAGGCAGGCACTAGGACCTAGGCTGCGCCTGTCAGGTGCAGAGCGGGCTATTTAAATCAGCTCTGCACAAACACTTGTTGCCGAATGGTCTTTGTATGCTGTTACCTGTGTTGTGAGTATCTTGATCTGGATTGTTTGACCTTGCTGCCTTCTCCTGTCCTGACCCTTGGCCTGCCTGACTCTGCTCCTGGATGTTCCCCTTTAAATCTGATCTTTTGGTATTGACCCTACGTGTGACCCGACTATCCTTTGCCTACCGTTTTGTACCTCACCGACCCGCTAGTTACCGACCCGGCCTGTATGACTCTGATTTAGCTCATCCATCCATCCATCACTAGGCTCCCTCACATCAGACTCTTAGCCCCCTGGAGCTCCTGTCAGACTCCTCTATACCTAGCAGCTGCGACCTGGTACTGAAGCGCTCCAAGTCCATCCCCACCATCAGGGGCCCTGGTGAACAAGTGCTCCGGTGCTTAGACTCCGCACTCTGGGGAGGCTCTGCCAGGGGATTGATAGAGGTGCTGTCAGGCGGTCCATTACAATACCATTCGGCCATGACTGAGTCTGGAGGGAATCCTTCCCCCTTTGAAGTGATGTGTCAACATTTGTCCGCCCTGACGCAGGCAGTAACTGCCCTGCAGGACAAATGCGCCCGATTGGAAGATCAGTTTGACACTTTAACTGTGTCCGGGGATCCCCCTCAGAGCCAGGCCTTAGCTGTTGACGCTGAGGTAACTTCTGGATCGCCCATAGGGACTGTGGCTGCAGCTCCAAAAGTCGAACCCCGCGTGCCCATGCCTGAACGTTTTCGGGGAGATCGAGCACGTTTTAGGACATTTAAAATGCCTGTTACTTATATTTTGACTTACAACCTCGTTCGTTTACCACGGAGTCGGTCAAAGTAGGATTTGTAATTTCCTTTCTGCAAGACGAACCCCAGGATTGGGCCCTTAGACTAAGGGAAACGCAGGACCCCCAATTACAGACTTTGGACGCATTTTTTAAAGCCATGTCGGTCCTCTATGACGACCCCCAATGGGCGGTTTCGGCTGAAACCACCCTTTATGCCCTACGACAGGGTCGTCGAGCTGCGGAGGAATATGCCTCCGAGTTCAGGCAATGGATGGGGGACACGCATTGGAACGACGCAGCCCTGCGTCACCAATTTCGGGTCGGACTCTCGGAGGGGCTTAAAGATGAGTTAGCCCGGGTTGGCCTCCCCGAGTCCCTAAAGGATCTGATCGACCTGGCGATACAAATTGATCGCAGGTTACGGGAACGCCGGTCTGAGAGGACAGGTCAGGGTCAAGGAACTACTTGGACACCCTCTCGGGGCACAGGTCACCCCGTTCCTGCTGATGTTCCACCAGCCGTTCCCACTGACACTTCTGAGCCTATGCAGCTGGTATTGGCTCGGCAGGCCCTCACCCCCGAGGAACGCCAGAGAAGACGTGCCAGGAACCTGTGCTTTTACTGCGGGGAAGCTGGACATGCTGTGCGGAACTGCCCAGTAAAGACACGGAAGTCACGATCTACAGTTCCTTTGTCTCTGAGTAACATAAGTCAATCCAGTTACTTAGCAGTACCCCTCTTGTTTCAGCTGCCGAAAAGAACCGTGGAGACCACTGCAATCATTGATTCGGGGGCCTGCAGTTGCTTCCTTGATCTTGGTTTTTCCCGCCAGCAGGGGATACCACTACAGGCCAGGAAATGGGGGCTTAATTTGTTCTTGGCTGATGGCTCTCAGATAAAATCAGGTTTAGTTGACCAAGAAACCCCTCCCATACTCACCACCATATTGGACTCCCACCAGGAGTTGTTACATTTTGACGCTATTGCGTCACCCCTTTTTCCAGTGATTCTGGGGCTTCCGTGGCTGCAGGCCCACAACCCCCAGATCAACTTGAAAACCGGGTTTCTTAGTTTTTCCTCTGACTATTGTCAGGAAAACTGCCATGCCTCGGGGCCCCGGGGCCCCCAAATCCTCTTATGTGCTGAGGAGGATGCTAGCTTAAGACAGGTTGTGCCAGCAGCATACCACGGGTATTTAGATGTGTTTAGTAAACGGGGGGCTGACACATTACCCCCACATCGACCATATAATTGTCCCATCGATTTATTGCCAGGTTCTGAGATCCCTTTTGGTCGTATCTTTCCACTGTCTGAGAGAGAATTGGGGGTATTGAAGGAGTACATTGAGGAGAATCTCCAGAAGAGGTTCATCCACCCTTCCACTTCACCGGCAGGGGCGGGTATTTTCTTTGTGGAGAAAAAAGACAGAACATTGAGGCCCTGTGTGGATTATAGGGAATTAAATCGGGTAACCATTAAAAACCGCTCTCCCCTACCGTTGGTTCCCGAGTTGTTTCAAAGCCTAAGGACAGCGGTCTGCTTCACGAAGCTGGATCTGCGTGGGGCATATAACGTGGTACGCATCCGGGAGGGGGATGAGTGGAAGACAGCCTTCCATACTAGGTTTGGTCACTTTGAGTACCTGGACATGCCTTTTGGACTATGCAATGCCCCGGCTACGTTTCAGCATTTTGTGAATGATGTGTTTAGAGATTTCTTGGACATTTTTGTTATTGTCTACCTGGATGATATTCAGATTTTTTCCCCATCCCTAGACATCCACAGAAGCCATGTAGTTAAGGTCCTGGAGCGACTGCGCTTGCACGGCCTATACGCCAAGGCCGAGAAGTGTAGTTTTGAGCAGCAGAGCATTTCCTTTCTGGGTTTGATCATCTCCACTGCGGGTATCGCAATGGATCCCCAAAAGGTCTCGGCAATCCTTGATTGGCCAGCTCCAACCGATAAAAAGGGCGTCCAAAGGTTTATTGGATTCGCCAACTTTTATCAAAAAATCATCAGGAACTTTTCAGGTCTGGTCTCCCCTATCACGCAGTTGACTAAGTCAGGAAGTCGCTTTAGATGGACATCAGGAGCTCAAGAAGCATTTGAGACCCTGAAGCGACTATTTACCACCGCTCCCATTCTGGGTCACCCGGATACGGCACTGCCCTTTGTACTAGAGGTAGACGCATCCGAGAACGCAGTAGGATCCATCTTGTCACAAAGGAAGGGGCCCAAAGAACTGCTACACCCAGTGGCGTTCTTCTCTAGGAAACTTACTTCGGCAGAATGCAATTATGACATCGGAGACCGAGAATTGTTGGCCATCAAGACCGCGTTGTAGGAATGGAGATATCTACTGGAAGGAGCGGCGCACCCAATTTTGATTTTCACGGATCATAAAAATCTTGAATATTTGAAAACAGCCAAACGTCTAAGACCACGCCAAGCCAGATGGGCCCTGTTTTTCTCGCGATTCTCATTCCACATCACGTACAGGCCAGGTTCAAAGAACACAAAGCCAGATGCCCTGTCTCGTATGTTTGAGGATCCTGAGGAAGAACTCAAACCGGATACCATTCTGTCTGCTGGAAACTTTTTGGCTCTCCAAACGGAACTGAGAGCTAAGTTGCAGGACGCATCTGAGGCTTGTCCCACAGTGCCAGCAGTACCACTCTCCCGCGAAGAAGGACTGATACGGAAAGAGGGGCTGATTGTGGTTCCAAAGGAGGTGCAGACACAGGTATTAGGGCACTGTCACGATCACCCAATGGCGGGGCACTTCGGAACGGCAAAAACATTGGAACTACTTAAACGCACCTTCTGGTGGCCTGAAATGAACAAGGACTGTAAACGCTACGTGAAATCTTGTGCGATTTGCCAAAGGAATAAACCAACCAGGAACAAGCCTTGGGGGCTGCTACGCCCACTACCCATTCCCACCCGATGTTGGCAGAAGATTGCTATGGATTTCATAGTGGAACTACCTCCATCCCAAGGACATACAGCAATTTTCGTTGTAGTGGACAGACTTTCAAAGATGGGCCATTTTGTACCACTGAAGGGGACCCCATCAGCAGAAGAGACCGCCAGAATCTTTATCAGAGAAGTAGTTAGGCTACATGGGGTTCCTGAGGATGTGGTATCCAACCGAGGGGTGCAGTTCACCTCCACATTTTGGAGGGCCCTATGCAAGGCCCTGGGCATTAAGCTCTAGCTTTCTTCTGCCTTCCATCCTCAGACCAACGGGCAGACAGAGAGGACCAATCAGACGTTAGAGCAATATCTGAGATGTTACACTTCATTTGTACAGGATGATTGGCTGACCCTCTTGCCCTTGGCGGAATTTGCATTCAACAACGCGAATCACTCTGCTACAGGACAGTCACTGTTTTTTTCTAATTATGGGTTCCACCCCACATTCATGCCTGACCTGATTGCGGAAAGCATGGTCCCAGCTACCCAAAACATGATGGATTTTTTTTCAAACAATAACAAACGATTACAAGAAGCCATGGCTAAAGCCCAGGAAGACAACAAGGAGGCGTTTGACAAAAAACGAAGGGGGGAATTAATATTGCAGCCTGGTGACAAGGTCTGGTTAGCAACGACTAACCTAAAATTGCAGTGCCCAAAGAAATTAGGACCAAAATTTTTAGGCCCCTTCCAGGTTAAACGCATGATCAATGAGGTAGCTTACGAGCTGGTCCTTCCTGAGACCTTCAAGATTCATCCTGTGTTCCACGTCTCTTTGCTGAAACCAGTAGCCACAGACCCATTTCCGGATCGGGAATCCAGGCCCCCAGAGGCTATTATAGTAGGGGAACAGGAGGAATTTGAGGTAGAAGCAATCTTGAACTGTCGGAGGAGGGGGGGCCAGACTCAGGTTCTGATTAAGTGGAAAGGCTATGGTCCTGAGGAGAATTCTTGGGAACCCGCTCAAAATGTTCATGCTCCTAGACTTATGCGGGGGTTCGTGCGTGATCACCCGCAGTGGAGAGATCAATTGGGCACCCGGAGGGTACCCATAGGGGGGGGGGCAATGTCAGAGACCATCGCAACGCATGGGCACAGGCGTAGGTGTCTGCCAAGACGTGTAGGTGGCAGGGCACTAGGACCCAGGCGCACCCGTCGTCTTGACAGTACTAGGCAGGCACTAGGACCTAGGCTGCACCTGTCAGGTGCAGGGCGGGCTATTTAAATCAGCTCTGCACAAACACTTGTTGCCGAATGGTCTTTGTATGCTGTTACCTGTGTTGTGAGTATCTTGATCTGGATTGTTTGACCTTGCTGCCTTCTCCTGTCCTGACCCTTGGCCTGCCTGACTCTGCTCCTGGATGTTCCCCTTTAAATCTGATCTTTTGGTATTGACCCTGCATGTGACCCGACTATCCTTTGCCTACCGTTTTGTACCTCACCGACCCGCTAGTTACCGACCTGGTCTGTATGACTCTGATTTAGCTCATCCATCCATCCATCCATTCCGCAGGGATCACTAGGCTCCCTCACATCAGACTCTTAGCCCCCTGGAGCTCCTGTCAGACTCCTCTACCCCTGTTGGAGATACCTAGCAGCTGCGACCTGGTACCGGAGCGCTCCAAGTCCATCCCCACCATCAGGGGCCCTGGTGAACAAGTGCTCCGGTGCTTAGACTCCGCACTCTGGGGAGGCTCTGCCAGGGGATTGATAGAGGTGCTGTCAGGCGGTCCATTACAGGGTCTCAGTCTCCTGGCTGTCTTCAGGTATTCCAGGTTTTTGTGATCAGTGTAAATCAGAATAGGATGAGCTTATCCTTCCAGAAGGTACCGCCATTCCTCTAGAGCCGACTTTATTGCCAGTAATTCACGGTCAAAAACATCATAATTCTTCTCGGCAGATGAAAGCTTTCGTGAGAAGAATACAATGGGATGTAGTAAGGTTTTAAACCCCTGGCGTTGTGACATGACTGCCCCAAGTGCATTTTGAGAGGCATCCACCTCCAAGATATATGGTAGTGCCGTACTCCTGGGCTGGGACCTGCCAGTGGCTACTGGCCAGGTCTAGGGTGGAGAAGAACTTTGCTTGTTCCAATGTCATCAGGGGCTCCTCTACTTGAAGCATAGGGTAGGCATTCTTATGGGTGCATGCACGGAGTTTGTGATAGTACACGCAGAATCACAACCCACCATCTTTCTTGTGCACTAGGACAACAGGGGCGGATCAAAGACTGCGACTCTCTCGGATCACTCCCCCATACAACATGCTACGGATCAAGTCCTTGACCTCTTAACATAGAGCTGGGGGAATGTGGCGGTACTGCCTCTCAGATAGGCAGTGTGTCTCCGGTGTAAATTGGGTGGTCAATGGCTCAGTGAATCCGTAATCTTCCAGACTAGTGGCGAACACTAGGAGATGTTTCTCCAGTAGTTGGTGGAGTAGTCTCTGTTGGGGTAGGGGAAAGTTACAGTTACATCTTCCTCTTCTTGCTCTCAGGCAACTGCATCCACTACATGGAAGGTTGTTGAAGGCTGTGCCTTAACCTTCTAATGTAATGCTCTCCAGAATGGGCCATGCTTCAGGCCTGAGATGAACTGATCCCTCAGTGTGTAATCAGAGGCAGTTATATCAGCGCACGCAGCCACACACGTCCCACTTCACTAGGTGTCTCCAAAGGTGCTGCATAGCCACTGCATAATGGGTGGTGTTTTCATCCTCCTGCTGTCTCCTGTTGAAGAACCTCCGTCTCAGCAATGGCAGCGGTATTTTCTCCCAAAAATGTGACACAATTTGTTCTACAGTGGCCCTATTCTCCTCTGGCAATGACATTACTGCTTTGCGGGCATACTTCTGTAAAGTGTTAATAGCCAGCTCCATCACTAGTCTGGACATGATACAGGCATGTGGCACTCTCCAGCCTCTCCTCCCATTCTGCCAAGGGGATGTTAAAGCCATTAAACGTAAGTATCAAGGCCAAGACTTACCCAAGCGGAACCATTGGGTCCCTTAACAAATGGGAGGCACATATGCAAACTGTTATAATTCCTACACCGTTCACCTGATTTGGATGTAAATACCCTCAAATTAAAGCTGACAGTCTGCAGTTAAAGCACATCTTGTTTGTTTCATTTCAAATCCATTGTGGTGGTGTATAGAGCAAAAATTTTAGAATTGTGTCAATGTCCCAATATTTATGGACCTGACTGTACATTATGAGCTGTAGCAGGTATGGTCTGTTAACTGTGGAACCATATGGCACCACCTCTGCATTATCTATAATGGTTGCAAGCCAAGTTAACTAAACTCACGTTTAAGGTGTATGAAATGCTAACGATGACCTATTATTTGCTCATTTTTTTCTGTTAAATATTCCATTGAAAGTATTGTGTTATATCTTCTTAATAAGTACAAAATATACCTCTTGATCCTTCCAGAAGTCTTGTATGTGATAATATCCTGTGCCTCTGTCTTTGCTGCACTGGTATACTATAGCATTGTTCCCAGTTCTCTTTGTCGACTACAGAGGGGGAAGTATTCTATCATCCTAACATGCTTTGCATCCTAGAGGAACAACTCTGCTAGTTCAGAGATACAGTATACTAAGTGAGCGTTGTTAACATAGGACAGGAAGTTTGTTACTGGCAAGTTCAACAAGTAAAAAGATATAGAGGGAAAAAAAAGATAAAAGAAAACTATACAATCTAAGGACTGGTAAGCTGCGAAATGTTGCATTTTTGTTTTTGCGTTTATATACACTTTAAAAGTAGCATACAATAGTTACTTATTATGGTTGGGTATGTCCCAAAGACAGTTCTATTGTTTAACTGCTTCCCATCCGCCCATTGCCTATAGACTGCGGATGGGAAGCAACGTTGATGCAGGCTAACATACTTGTATGTCAGTCTGCATCAGAGGCTCCTGCCCGTCTCGCACAGCGCGCAACCAGGAGCCTGGCAATCCACGTGTCACCCGGACACAGTGGATCTTATTACTGCTGTGTCTGGGTGATCACGTGGTATTTTACCATGTGATTACTGTGTCAAATCACAGCAATCACATAATAAGCAATACAAAGTAAAACTGTAGATCAGTTCTCTCTGCTCTCACTGTGAGAGAAAAGAGAACTGATGCAGCAGCCTGTGAAGCGTTGGCTCCCCACTTTTAAACTTGTAATCTTACTTGTAATTGGTCCCCACCTCAAAGCTTATATAAGCAGGGTGACTGAGAAGTGAGGAGTTAGATGGTGAACTGAATGGACAGAGAGCTGATCCCAGGGGCTGCCTGCATGTGACTGTAAGGACCAGTGAACCCAAGGCAAAGAATTAAAGGCAGGATGTACATGAGAACCGTGCCTAATGGTTGCCTGCGACTGAGTGTGTGCCAGTGATCTCTGACCTATGTGTGGCATACTACTGGCCTTTGCCTTACTACTTACCTCTGCCCCCTGCTTTATTTGCTTCTGACCTCTGCATCACTTATTGCTGACCTCTGAACTCTGCCTTACTTACGTCTGCCCTCTGTGTTACTTATTACTGGTCCCTGAACTGTGCATTACTTAGTAATGAGTAAGGACTCGTTACTGTGACAGCATCGGTCTTGATGATCCTAGAGTACAGGGAAGAAGAGGCTTTGGAGACCAGAATTGTTCCACATCCCCTTGACATATATGAACATTTAATTGTAGGCACTCCAAAATGTCTCTTTTATGCAATTAAATCCAGGGTCACATGACTTCCTGCTCCTGAGTCTGCACAGGAGGAAGGTTTCTTATTTGGATGTCCATGTCCTAGCCTGCATGACATGGACACTGCCTATATGCTGTCAATCAATGGTGTCCTCTCAGGATCCAGGAGATTTAATTTATTTATTACAGGCACTTATATAGCGCTGTCAATTTACGCAGTGCTTTACATACATATTGTGCATTCACATCAGTACCTAACCCTCAAGGGATGTACAATCTGAGGTCCCTAGCTTACATTAATACATACACATACTAGGGACAATTTAGACAGGAGTCAATTAACCTACCAGCATGTCTTTGGATTGTGGAAGAAATCGGAGTACCTGGAGGAAACCCAAGCAGGTACAGGGAGAACATGCAAACTCCAGGCAGGTAGTGCTGTGGTTGGGATTTGAACTAATGACCCTAGTACTGCCAGGCAGAAGTGCTAACCATTAAGCCACTGTGCTGCCCGTGCACTAGATTCACTTAGTCAGTGATGGAGACCAGCTAGAGAACACATCTGCAGCTCTAGATTACCAGTTCCCTGGAAATGGCATTGATGAGGGTCACTTCTGAAGGTATTTGAAAATGCCAAATGGATATGATGGGGGCAGGAAGGGGTTTACATTTTTCACAGAGGGTTAATATGGAAAAATGCAAAATTTTCCATTTGAGTGCTAAAATATGTTTGCAACATAAAAATCTAAGGGTAGTAAAGTTAGGCAAATAAATAATGGAGACAGATCTAGGCATTTTTGGAGATCATGGACTTGATAACAGTTTTTAAGTCAGTCTGAAGATTATAAATCTAGAAGGATATTCTCCTATATTAAAATAACAATTTTGCCCCTATACAAAGCATTTGAACAAATACAGAAAAAAACATATAATTCAGGGTACCATTTAAAATGATGTTCTGCAAAAAAAAAGTATGTGGAGAATAATTAGATTATTAAAGTGGACCTAGCATCAATATGGTATATTGTCTAATGTTTAATGCCTTCTAAATAATAGGTAAGTGTACATGAAAAGTTTTTTTCATTCAACCTAGCAAGCTGAATGGGAAAAAAAATGAAGTTCCCATACTAAACAAGTGATGTTAGTGCAGCAATCTCCCTCACTGTGCATTTGACACACAGGGATAGACCGGCTTCTATTAGAAAGAGAAATGTACACACTGACCAAATGTCAGCTTACTGAACCGACAGATACTGACTGATATTTGGCCTGTGTGCACCCAGCCTAATACTTTCAGGTATTTACTAACTCTCAAAGAGAACAGAATACTGACAATGTCTTTGTATGATTTTTTTACTCAGAAGGACAATGTCTCAGGAATCATCCATGGTGAGCATCTACTTTATGGAATGAAATTCTGACTCAGTGGTGACAAAGTAGTATAGATCCTGTTGTCCGTTTAGTTCTTGTCTGTTTTCACAAATGTCCAACACAGATCAGCCACTGTTACAGCCTCTTACCTTGTGACTTGCTACAAAACTGTAATGTTGCAGTCAGATCACTGGAACTGATAACTGAAAAATATAACACAAATGTATATATATTATATCTTTCTATCTATTTATTGATAGTATCAAAGGCATTGAAAATAAATAAAATTACATAGTTGAAAAAAAAGACACATTTCCATCCAGTTCAACCTGTGATGTTGTGAGTGTGTTTAACCACTTCACGTCTGGCCCATGTAGATAAACGGCTGGACGGGGGTGCTGCCGAAGCACGTTTGAGCTCTTGAGTAAATATCCTTTTTAATACATGCTAAAAGTCTGCTAGCCTTGCTTGCTGCAGCTTGACATTGCATGTTATTAGTGAGCCTGTGATCTACTAGGACCCCCCCCCCCCCGATTCTTTTCCTCCCCGATTCCCCGAGAGGCTCTCCCCTAGCAAGTAACTTGCATTCAGATTTTAAGCCCACGAATGCATTACCTTATATTGTTCAACATTAACCACTTTCCTACCGGGCACTTCTATCCCCTTCCTGCCCAGGCCAATTTTCAGCTTTCAGCGCTGTCACACTTTGAATGACAATTGCGCGATCATACAACGTTGTACCCATATGAAAATGTCATCCTTTTTTTTACACAAATAGAGATTTCTTTTGGTGGTATTTAATCACCGCTGGGTGTTTTATTTTTTGCTCTATAAACAAAAAAACAGCAAACAATGTGAAAAAAAAAGTTTTTCTTTGTGTCTTTTATAAAATTTTGAAAACAGATAATTTTTCTCCTTCACTGATGTGCATTGAGGCTGCACTGATAGGCAGCACTGATGGGCACTGATAGGCAGCATTGATGGGCACAGATAGGCAGCACTGATGGGCACTGATGAGGTGACACGGATAAGCAGCACTGATGAGCACTGATAGGAGGCACTGATAGGCGGCACTGATGAGCTGGCACTGATGATGCTACACTGATAGGTGGTAATTATGGGCAGCACTGCTGGGTGGCATTGATGGATGGAACTGCTGAGTGGCAGAGATGGGTGGCACTGCTGAGTAGCACAGGTGGGTGGCACTGAATGGCACAGGTGGGTGGCATTGATGGGCACAGGTGGGTTGCACTGCTGAGTGTCACAGGTGTGTGGCACTAATGCGCACAGGTGGGTGGCACTGATGAAGGTAGGTGGCGCTGATGGGCACATGTGGGTGGCACTGATGGAAGTGGGTGGCACTGATGGGCACAGGTGAGTGGCACTGCTGGGTACAGGTGAGCGACACTGTTGGGCACAGGTGGGTGACACTGCTGGGCACTGATCATCAGGGCACTGATCATCAGTGCCCTGATGATCAGTGCTGATCCCTTCGCTAACAATTGCCGGTTCTCAGCAGTACTTTACTCATGCTGTGACAGCAAGAGGAAAGTGCTGCTGATAACCGGCAACTGTATTTACCCCATGATTGCTGTGTCATTGGACACAGCTGATCACGTGGTAAAAGGCTGCCGTAATTGGCCGTTTACCGTACCCCATGATCAGCTGTGTCCGTAGGACACAGCGATCACTAGTGGGGTCGGGTGTTCACCGCTGGGGGCGCGCAGGGGGTGTGTCCTGGAATTACATCCATGGACGTCGTCCCAGGATTACACAACCACACTGTAGCCGTCCTTCAGCTATAGTGCGGTTGGAAACCAGTTAAACCTCATTTGCCATGTAGCTGCCCACCCCTCTATTTTATCAAGGTTTTCTTGTGAAGTTTCTATATCCTGCTGTGATTCCCTGCTTAGTTTTGTATTATCAGCAAACACTGAGATTGAACAATTTATACCAACTTCTATATACTGTAGTTTTTGAACATATTAAACAGAATTGGTCTCAGGACAGAGCCTTGGGGTACCCTACTTACTACAGACAATTTAGAACATTGAGAGGATTGAGAGCATTTAGTTCCACTTTGATATCCCATTTGATGGTGCCTGCAAAGTTTTGAGACCAATAAACCTTGTGAGAGCCTGCAGCATGACATCAGTAATCTTTTTAGCTTTCTGTGAGGGGCATTCTTTTTATTTACTACCCATGTAAATGGAATTGTTCCCGCTGCCCCAACCCCCCCTCCCCCTCCCCCCCTCCATGAATTGGCTAAAGCAAGGTTTCCCGGAGACCTGAACATTTTTTCAAGGGTTCCTCTGGCATTAAAAGGCTGAGGAAAGCTGTGATAAGTCTTCCATAGGAACTAGTTCTCAATGTCCTTAGCAGCTACTGATGTCAGCCGACCCATCCACTTAAATACCTGATCAGCTTCTGAGCGCTGCAGGTCCCATCACTGCCTCTTAAGAGTGGAAGGGACTACAAAGCACCATTTCGTGAATATCCAGGAAAGTCACACTTTATTATATTTCCATGGATATTTGACACACACAGTAGTGTCATATGACCACAGTAGCTGGAGATCAGCAAGGTGGCCAGCTGAAAATGTAACCCTTCTTTCACAGGGTTAACTTAGTTTTACTTTGTTCACTTTCTATTTTGAGGATATTGGAAGATGGGGGAGGGGAGAAGGACAGGGTGGGATAGGGGTAAAATTGTGCATCAAAGCAACTAGGAAACCGAAGTACATGGCAGAATGTTTCCATTTACTAGAGGTGATTTATTAAATGGGTTAATGCTATTCACTTAGCAAAACATCTGTTTATTTGGCAAGTAAACATTAGTAAAGAAGGTAAAAAATATTGAACTAGTGTTTCTGTTGAATACCCAATCACTGGAAATAAAAAAGTCAGATTTTCTAGGACTTAATAGATTGATTAAAATGAACACCATATCTACCTGTCTCATCAGATTTGACTTTACTGGGACTTCATGATGACACACAACAGTCCCCTCATTTGAAACTGTTACTTTCTTACCTCATATATTATGGTAAAAAGGAAATCCTGATGAAGTGGACTTTGGCAGAGTGGCCTACGGTGTCATCCTGGCAAGCCATGATAGATGCGTCTGAATAGAGGCTGTCAATGGAAATATAATAAAGTGTGACTTTCCTGGATGTTCAGGAAGTGGGGCTAATGATTGTGTATTACTCCTCTCCATATTCTGGGCTTTGCGCCATTAGATAGTATTTTGGAGGTCCCTTCTGTAATGGTCATGCATACTGATCACAAGAATAGCTGTGTTTGTAGCAGCCATGTTGTTACAGAATTCAGCCATAACATTTTATTTGTCATTTTAAAACCAGAGATCCAGCAGTTCTAAGTCCCCCCCCCCTTCTTTCCAGAATATACCTATAGTTTCAGCAGCGCCTTGAGTCAACATGGGTCTGGGTCTTCAGAGGACCAGTTATCTCCACTAAGGCCAGAGATATAGCAGGGCCTGCTAGCAATCAACTCCTACAGTTTATCACTTTTTTGAGTGACCTATTGTAAAACTATGACAAAATCCATCAGCCCTGTTATGCATGCTTTGTAGCGTGCCATAAAAAAATCTACCTAGGAAACAGCTAGGTGGGGGCGACCTCTCCGAGACCTCTGCCCAATTCACAACTTAACAAAATCCACACACAATTCATAAAATCCACCAGGACCAAGACACATTGATAATAAGTATATATGTGAATGGAGAATATCATCCTGAACAAATCAAGGTCATACATGACTAAGCTAGCACATACGAAAAGGGAGAAAGCAGCCTCCTATCTCCTGGGTGACAGACCCATCTGAAATATTATTATTATACAGGATTTACTCTGCATTTGGTATCCCTGGACATGAAATACTGTGTAATGTTGAACAATGATCTACCAGTTTCCAGAATGCAACCTGTACATAGTGGAAGGTATTAATATTAGTATAAAACTGTGTGTAAGGGAGGGCCATGACGCAGTCAAAAACGTGATGACCTCCCAGTCACCACTCCTTAAACTGGGTAATTGGTCAGATGGTCTCTTTCAATACCCCTTTGATACCACAGAAAAAGGAAATGTCAGGACCCTCTGACAGCTCTCGTTTAACATCAACCAAGGAATGCCTAACCGCACTTGAGAGAGCCACTGTACCGTTTTTGCTTGATCAATTGGATTCTGCTAGGACCAAGGACACCATTTTTAACTCTTTTTTTAATTCTCTGTTGCTTTATTGTCTCTCTATTTCTTTGGAACACCCTTTTCCTGTAAATATTTTATTTGCACCATTTCGACCTTTTAATTATTAAACCCTATTTTGAAAAGTAGTAAAACTTTCCCTAAGGCTTTTACTGCAAACTAAAGAATTCCTGTCTGTTGACGAGTGCTACTGCATATGACAAATCTCTGAATATACCTGTCTGTGGTGACAGTGTGTGTACAGATGTCTATTTTTCATATTTGCTCTTGTTAAGATTGTGAGTTTCTGCCTTCCCAGTCAAAAGGTGGTGGTGGTGATAGCTTATAGAGTTAATTGCTTAATTAACTTAACCCAGTGACAATCGCTCTCAGACTGCTGGCACCTAGATTGTGGTTCCAGGAGCTGGCATTGTTACGTAAGTGATAGCACGGTGTGAGATTGGCTGGTCCTTTGTCATGAGTTGAGGGGAAGGGCAGGGGTTGGGCACCGTGTTCGTCACACCTTCCATTCTCCCTCCCATTTCTTCCCCTCTCCCCTCCCTTCTCCAACCCATCTCTTCCCCTCTCTTTCCCTCTCCCTTCCCTTCCCCTCTCTCCTCCCTCTCATACCCCCCCCCCCACTCTATGCAGTACTGCTCCTCATGTGTCTATGACTATTCAATGATTTATCCTGCTTTATAATGGATGATCTGTCACTTGTGCACCCTGTATACCTTGATGTACTGAGCTCACCATGTCAAACAGATTATTTTGATTTATTTGTAATTGTATTGTACTGTCTTTGAAATTTTATACCTTTTTGAATAAACAAACTCATGTATTGCATTTGGTAAGGTCAATGAACATTCACTTTGCTAAGTGGCCAGTATCTTTTCTCTGTGATTAACCCCAATGTGGGTGAAACATGTCAGAGGGGTGTGACCGATGGGCTGGGATCTGAGCTGAAGCCAGTTTTTCATTCACCTTAAATTAGAGTTGAATACAGTGTGTGGCGGTATCTGTATACTAGATTACGTTTGTGAGTGAAGTGTGCTCTATTTCTGCCAGCACCTGAATACAGAGTGTAAACCTGGTAGCCTGACACTACAGGCTTAGAGAGGCGCAGATCTGCTATTGTGTTTGTCAGTATCTTGTCTGTTAATACATAAAGATATCAAAATACTAAAAGAAAATACAGGATCAATAAGTAAGATATATGCCAGCACACTATGTTTGTGCGGTCTGTGTAACCAAAACTACCATCGGTAAAACAATAGTGGACTCATGCACAGACACCTGGTCCAGACAGAGGTTACCTCAAACGGCTCACATAGCGTATATATGAAAATGCAAAAACTGTTACGTCAGTATATCAAAGATATGTCAGTATATCAATAATTCAATTTTTTTTAAACAAAAAAGCACAATACCTTTCACCAAACCCCTAATGAAAAAGAGACAGCATTATCTTATTCAACACGGACAGACATTCGGATGTCATAGCGGGTTTAGCTCTGCTTTAAGCATAACTTTTTCTCTTTTTTTCAATGCAAAATATCATAAAGCATAGTTGGCAACATTTCAAAAAGGTTTTTAGGGACACCTTTTGTGTGTGTTTCATTCTCTTTCTCTCTCATTCCCTTTCTCTCTCATTCTCTCTCTCTCTCTCTCTCTCTCTCTCTCTCTCTCTCTCTAGCATTGCCAAAGCATTGGGAAGGGGGGATAAGGGGTAATATAAGGGGGGATAGGGAAAGAGTCCATATAAAGGATTTTTTAGGTCCCCAATTTTTCATGTCCCTTTCAGCCTGTGGCATGCTATCACATATTGTGGAGCTATTTTCACCATTGGCTCCTCTTCTCCCAGTAGAATTTGGAGTTTCCTCCTCTCCTCTATAGAAGTGAAGTCCAGGAGTGGAAAGTCTCTGGAAGTGAGTGTCCCTTAATGATGAGTACTTGGGGCACTGTAGCAGAAAATAGTCCTCGTTCTCTAGGACCTCTTGGTCACATTGCTGGCACAGTCTACTCTCCCTGGGTTTGTAGGTTGGTCCGTGCCTTCCTGATTCGATTTCCAAGCTGTGGATGCTGTCTGTACAGACTCAGGGTCTGTCTGCCCTTCGGATCTTGTAGCACCTCCAGGTTCAGGGCCAGTTTGTAGTCTCTCTGCAGTGATTAGTAAACAATTTGTTTCTTGGAGTTTATTTCATTTCTCTATTTCCAAACAGATTTTCTTGGGAATCATTCATTATGTTCTTTATTTGAGATTTATTTAGGTCAGAACGTTGGTCATTTGGGACTCACTCTCTCTCCTCTCTCTCATTCTCTCTTGCCTTTTTCTCATTTTCTCTTCTCCCTTCCTAATTTTCTCTTTCCTCTCCCTCTCTCTTATTCTCTTTGTTACTCTCTCTCATTCTCTCTTTCCTCCTATTTTCCCTTTCTTTTCATCTCTCTTTCCTTTCCTCTCTCTATTCCTTCTTTCTCTCTCCTCATTTTCTACTCCACTCTTACTGCCTCTGTCTTTTAAATTCTCAAACTTTACTTCTACCTCATTTTCTCTTTTCCTCTCTCTCACCATCTCTCTCTTTTTCTGTTCCTCTCTCTCTGTCTTTCCTTCTCCTTTGCTTTCAATTCTCTCTCATAATTTCTTTCCTTCTTTTTTTCATCCTCATTCCTTCTTACCCCATTATTTCATGGTGACTATTTCTTCATGCCTCTCTTTTGTCTGTACAAAAGTTTGCCTTACTGCATATTGTAGAAAATCGCTATTACACAATATAAATGTTCATATGATACAGGCAGCCAGTGTCCCAACAATGCCCACTTTCCAGGCAAGTCTGTAGTATCTATGATATGAAGGTTAGTACTGCTGTATTGTTAGCAATGGCCCCATTAACGCATCTTTACCTAGCTAAATGGAGAATACAGAGCCTGTGGAGGGTGACTTCATGACTGCCTACACTGTGAATGTGACGAGACTGACCAAGCAAAGTAACTCTCTTAGTGTCTCCTGAACAGCTGCAACGCCTTCCCATTCTAGATGTCACAGGGCAGGTGAGGAGAGGGCTGAGAGGATGGAAACAACATTGAAATAACAATGGTTCTACTCACAAGTTGAGAGATCAGGAGAGCACTGCAGTACAGCAGAACGGTCTGTGCTGGGGCTCTGGGCACCAGACCGCTGTCATGTGCCAAGCATGGCAGGAGGTTGAAAACACCGCTGGAATGCTTCACTCTGACTTGACCAGTCTCCCACTGATGTCACCATTGGAGTCTGCATAATACTAGATGGCCACATCCTCACCCACTCATCCAGCAAGGAGGAGGCTGGCTCCTACTGGGGGATGTTATTTTGGTCCTCCACCAGAGAGCTGGAGCTAATGAAAGTTACTGCTGGGGAGGGGGAGAGGATTCACCCCGATCTCTGTCTGTCCATATGATCGCAGCAGCAAAAGAAGCAAATCAATGTGCCCCACTATACAGACAGCAATGTTGAAATGCCTCAATTACAGTGCAGTTCTGGCGGGCAATGATACAGAAAAAGGCCAGTGTCTGTGAGCGGGTCTGATTTCCAGGATATGGACATGCCGTGACATTTTATTAAAATCCGTGAGTGTCCCAGATTATCCATGACTGTTGGCAACTATGATAAAGCAAATATTGCTGTCAGAATATCTGCCATCCACTAACAGACTAAAGCCAGTCCGGACGTTACGTGTCATCAGTGATGCGAACAGGGGACCAGGCGAGGTGTAGGTAACTCAACATGTTAGCCGGTGGTGGAGATTCTGACAGCAATACTTGCTTTATGATATTCTGCATTATTGATGTTCACTGACCGTCTGCAAGTAGGTTTTAATTAGATTATGAAAACATTTTATAGTATTTTACAGTATTGCACAGAGTTTCTTCTTTTGTTGATGCTGGATGTCTGGTGGATCCCTTAACGGAGAAGATAGGCTGGAAGTGTGACATCATAGGAAAATTGGGAACAATATCCTAGGAAAAGCCTTATATGCCATTCTATTAGAGGCGTAAATGTTCGGTGAGTGCCATTGAGTGTTGGGAAGTGGTTGATCATGAATCACGTGGTGAATTGCATGAAGAACTGACATTGATTGGGGACAGGTAACATCTGTGTGAAGCACAGGAATCACTGTTTCACGGGTGCTGTGGACAATTCGGTGTGATTTATTTTCATTTTGTTTTTGTTAATATTTTTGATATGATCATCTATTATGGAAGGGGAAGTGAAATCCCTGAGCCATCTCAGATCTGTAATTCATTGTGGATGTGGTTTATTGTATTTATATTTTATATGATAAGGTGACAGCAGTGGAAATACTTGGGGAAAATAATTTTTGTTTGAGATATTTGTTTATAATACTAATACAGTTTGCATGCTGATTTGTAGATAGAGGAGTAATGTGAAATACATTTGTCCTCACTTATTCCATCCTTCCATCTGTGTAACCTGTCTGTGGTCACACGCTTACCTCCTCACAGACGATGCAGGACTAATAGCCCTGCATTGTATTTTATAATGGAGATGATGCACCCATATTCTGGACCGGAGGATAGAAGAAGAGAACTCAAGAGTCTGCCAGAACGAGGGGAAATTTAAATAATACAGCCTCTTACTCTATCCCTCAAAGTTAACCTTTTCAATGTGGGGGGCTCCACTGCAAAGGTTTTTATTCCATCCCAGAGATGATTTTTGATGAATGATGAATTGCTGTCATATGCTGTTGGCACTTTCAGGCTAAAGCTGAACTCCGGGATAAGCAAATATTGTCCAAATACAAGAGGGGTGTGTATTCTTATTTGAATCTTGGGTGGACATTTACTAAAATTGAGGCACTCAAAATCTGGTGCATGGTAGCCAGTCAGCTTCTAATTTCAGCTTGTACAACTAAGCTTTGACAATAAATCTGGAAATTGTTTGGTTTCTATACAGAGCTGCACCAGATTTTGCACTCTCCACTTTTAGTAAATATCCTCCTTGGTGTTCTTTGTGTATTTCTTGTAAATCTGTGCAGTGATCCAAAACACGAACTATGATGTGTATTAATGATGTATCATAGTACACGTACCAGCTCATGCGCATTATGTGCACACTAAAGCATGCCTAGTGGTGTGAATAAGCCCTTACAGTTTTGTGTTGGAGTTCCCACTTCCTCTCTTTTGAACTAGCTGCTATACATAGGTTCAGGTTGTTATGACTGTTTTTAGGACTACCTCTTCCTTTTATGATGAATATTTTATATTATTCGATATTGTGCTTGTAGATACATCTTATTTGATTCACACCTAAGCGTTTTTCGCAGCATTTTGCAGAGAAGCAGTACAGTCCATTTAACATGATTTTCTACGGGACCTGTTCACATCTCCGCGTTTTCACCCAGTGCGTTTTTTTGGAAAGGGTCAGGGACTTTTTTGAATGAAAAAAGTGGCATTTTTGGCTCTATAGACTTCAATGGAAATGCTGCAGAAAATCATGTAGTGCGTTTTTGCCATGTTTTTGATACGTTTTGTATTTTAAATCTGCCTAGCAGCAAGAAAAGTAAAAAATAAATGAAGAAAAAAAAACCACATAAAAAACACAGGTGCAAAAACACAAAACACAATGCAGAAAACAGGTCAAACGCAATCTGCATAGGTGTGAACCTAGCCTTAGACATATTCATATCTAGGTGCCACTTAGACCCCATGCACACTGGGCTGTTAGCTGTGGGCATTGGGCACAAGTGTCCAGTTCTTCTGCTAGCAGCCTGTTAAACTCTATGAGAGGCTGACAGCTTCTGTGGCTGAACAGGGCACCTAGCTGTACAAACGCTTAGGGCAGTATGTGTCCGGGGACAAATGTCTAGAATGCAGAAAGTATGCATTTCAGTCATTCGTCCCTGGGTGCATGATGCCCAAAACAGACGCCTGTGCCCTCCCACCCACAGCTAAATGCCAAAGCTCCATGAAGCTGAGCTAAAGGACCAAAGTTCATGGGGCCCAAGTATATTTTTTCCTGCTTTAACTTTTAGTTATTGCATCAATTTCTTATTGAATCAATATCTTCTATATACTATTCCTGTTGCAAGGTTTTTCCATATTCCTCTTTGGCTTGATACAGCACAAAACAATGCTTGTTGTTTTAAGATACACTCTAATTTTTATTTTTTTAGCATGCAGTTGTTGGGAATATTGCAAAACCACAAAAAGAAAACAGTTCTAACCCATAAAGCGTTGTCGCAGAAAACAAGGTTGCAAACAACTATTACAATTAGATATAAAGACAAAAAAAATGACCTTTTCCCATACTTCCTTCAATGAATAACATTAGATTTACAGAAAAAAAACAAAAAATGCAAATAGCAGTGGTATTCAATTTATTATACCAAATACACAGAACAAACTGATTTCTCAATTATTCTCATGATTTACAACACACAGCAGCCCTCTTAATGAATAATTAAAATACAATAGCATTTGTATAGAAAATACAGTTTCTTAGAAAAGTTTAAAGTTACAAGAATTTTTATATCAGTTTTATTAATAAGTGAATAGAAAAACATTTGGTACAATAAACCCTTTATGTATAGAAAAGGTGATGACCAACAGCCATTAAACTTTGGTTAAAAAGAAATAAAATAATGTACATCAAAAAATGTTCTAACAATCTTTGGATTAGAACAAGTGTTATAAGAATTATAAAGAAAAGGAGAGTGGATACCTAATTTTTTTCAAACTTAACAGAAAAATCATACCAACTGTTACTTTTAAATATACCATAAAGTAAACCAGTATACCAATACCAATTTTAAAAAGTCTTGCCTATGAACAGATGTCACAGGTTGGCATTTTACATTTCATAGGCAGAGATACCTCTTTTTAGCTACTCCCTGATTTCAGTGTACTTCAATGTTATCTGATTTAGCCTGGTTTTGAGACTTAGCATAACTGTCTGCCATCTTGGTGGTGGCTATTGTGGCAGTCTTATTACACAATGGAATGGCAATTAGTAGGGCTAAGCCATCAATTCAGGCCTCACATTACAACATAAAACTAAATCCAAGAGAGGTACAGAATTGTTTTTGGTAATAGTGGACATCTTACGATGGCTCACTTTAAAGAAGTAGAACAGTGTGGTTCATTGAATTAGACTGACTTGAATTTGTTTGATTGGGGTGAGTTGTGTTCACTACAATTAAACCAGCTTCAAAAGCAGCTGTACCAGGTGCAAAATCGCAACAGATAGCATCATGGACTGCACATCTCTCCACCAAAACCCATCCTTACGTTAATCCCCGATGCAACTGATTTCTCCAGTCAGTCATAGAAATGAAAGGAGACTTTCACAGCTGTCTTGAAGCTTGAATGCCATATTACCTTCACACCCTTTTACAGATTAGCTGGTGTAATAACATATTAGTCCAACATTCAGAGATTTAAAAATAGGAGTTAAAATTTAAAGGAAAAAGGGTCCAAATTACACTCGGACACTTGCTGTCTTTGAGCTGTTATCACTTTCCATGTCCGTACTCATTTATGTAGCTAAGGTCTGTTTTTTGATTGTTCAAACTTACAACTATCATTACAATCATAAAGACAATTGAAAACAAAATAGAGAGAACGGTGGCGGCAATGTTTAAGGAACGGGCCGTGGAACTATAGCTGGTTGCAGCATTCACATCTCTCAGCAGCTTCCTGTCCCGGGACTATAAAAACAAGAAAATGAAAAATAAGATAATGACAAGGTAAAACAAGTCTTTAATTAGCTACAATAAGCAGGACACAGATTCGTATCATATTACAATAATCTGTACATACCAGCGGGTAAAATAAGTATTCAACATGACACCATTTTTCTCAGTAAATATATTTTTAAAGGTGCTATTGGCATAACATTTTTATCACATGTCAGTAACAAACCATGCAATCCATACATACAAAGAAACCAAAACAAATACGTTCAGAAATTAACCACTTGCCCTCCTGAGGATTTACCCCCCTTCCTGACCAGGCCATTTTTTGTGTTATGGCGCTGTGTTACTTTAACTGACAATTGCATGGTCACACAACACTGCATGCAAATTAAATTTACGTCCTTTTTTTCCCATGAATAGAGCTTTCTTTTGGTGGTATTTGATCACCTGTGCGGTTTTTATTTTTTGCACTATAGAAAAAAGACTGACAATTTTGAGAAAAAATATATATATTGGACTTTGTGCTATTAAACATGTCCAGTACAAAAATTTTAAAAATCAAATTTAGTCATAAATTTAGGCCAAAATGTATTCTGCTACATGTCTTTGCTAAAAAAAAAATATCAATACGTGTAAATCAATTGATTTATGTGAAAGTTATAGTGTTTACAAATGGCGGCAATCAACGACTTTTAGTGGGACTACAGTGGACATTCTGACATTGGGGGGAATTGATTTGGTGTCACTGACATCCCCAGTGACACCAATACAGTGATCAGTGCTAAAAAAAAAGCACTGACACTGTACTAATGGCACTGAGGAGGAAGGGATGGGCGATCAAAGGGTTAACTGTGTTGTGTGCAGGGAGTGTTTTAGTAGGGGGCGGTGTCAGTGTGCTTCACTGTAATCACACTGCTCTGGATGGCTGTGCACAGCCACCCAGAGCAGTGTGCCCAAGCTGACAGGGAGGAGAACTGTTAGTAAACAAAACAGTCCTCCTCCCCCTCGGAGATGCTCGGTAATCACCGGGCGCCGGCGGGTAATGACCCGGTGATTGACAGCCGCAACCACAAATGGCGGTGCTGGTAGGGTGTGCGGCTCACGTGCCCCTTACCCGGAAATGCAAAATCACATATATATATATATATGTATATCTGTATATCTGCTATAGGGCAGTGGGAAAGCGGTTAAGTTATGTGTAATATAATGGAGCGACACAGGGAAAAAAGTGAACACGCTAACTGAAATGTATTTCATGTATTTCATTTGTACAAAATCCTTTGTTGGTATTGACAGCGTCAAGACGCCTCCTGTATGCATTGCTCTGGTGTGTTTTTTGCCCATTCCTCCACACAAGCAGTCTTCAAATCTTGAAAATTCCATGGTCCTCTTCTATGAACTCTGATCTTTAGTTCTATCCATAGATGTTTTATTGGATTCAAGTCAGGTGGTTGGCTGGGACATTCTAGCAGCTTTACAGTATTCTCTCTCTTTGAAACCAATTGAGAATTTCTTTAGCTTTGAGTTTGGGATCATTGTCTTGCTGAAATGTCCACCCTTGTTTCATCTTCATCATCCTGGTAGATGGCAGCAGATTTTTATCAAGAATGATTTGGTACATTTTTCCATGCAACCTTCCTTCAAGGACATGACGTTTGCCATTACTGTATGTTGAAAAACAGCCCCACACCATGATGTTCCCACCTCCAAACTTCACTGTTGGTATAGGGTTTTTGAGGTGATGTGCAGTGCCATTTGACCTCCAAACATGGTGTGTATTATGGCATCCAAAGAGTTCAATTTTGGTCTCATCTGACCAGACTATATTCTCCCAGTATTTCACAGGCTTGTCTAAATGTTGTGCAGCAATTGTGTTTCAACATGCTTTTTCTTCAGCAATGAAGTCTTGCATGGTGACCGTGCATACAGGCCATGGCGGTTGAGTCCATTACTTATTGTTTTCTTTGAAACAATTGTACCTGCTAATTCCAGGTCCTTGGCTCTTGGGCAACTCTTCTGATAATTCTTTTCACTCCCCTGTCAGAAGTATTGTAAGGGGCACCTAGTCTTAGCCAGTTTATGGTGAAATGATGTTCTTTCCACTTCCAGATTATGGCCCCAACAGTGCTCACTGGAACATTCAGAAGTTTAAAAATCCTACTGTAACCAATGCCATTAGTATGTTTTGCAACAATAAGGTTGTGAAGTTCTTGAGAGAGCTCTTTGCTTTTACCCATCACAATATATTTCTTGTGTGACACCTTGGTAATGAGACACCTCTTTATAGGCCATCAATTGAGACTGAACCAGCTGATATTAATTTGCACTGACAAGGGGCAGGATTACTTTCTAATTACTGATAGATTTCAGCTGGTGTCTTGGCTTTCCATGCCTTTTTGCACCTCCCTTTCTTCAAGCGTTCAATACTTTTTCCCTGTGTCATTCCATTGAATTACACAACTTAATTTCTGAACTTATTTGTATTGGTTTCTCTGTATGTATGGATTGCATGAGTTGTTACAGACATGTGGTGAATATTTCATGTCAATAGCACCTTTAGAATCAGATACACCCAGAAAAATGGTGACGTGTTTAATACTTATTTTATCTGATATATATATATATATATATATATATATATATACACACACACACACACACACACACATTTTCTTTGAGTATGCTTTTATATAAAACATAGTTGGTGCTTTTGCAAGGTGATCTTGTTATTTAGATTTACTTTATATTCAGCATGTGTTTTAGTCATATTTGTAAGCACTCGCAAAGAGTCAGGCACTGTTACTAGTTTCAAACTGGATGCATATGCATTTCCAAAGAGTAAAATAACTGCATAGGACACACACATCACGCATACATATTGTCTCTCTACACATACTAGTCTATTTGTTTTGCTTGGTGTTCCCCTTCTCCAGCCAAGTCTGAATGGCCTTATAATGTGGAGGTTGACAGGACAGTAACTGATCAGATCATGGCCATACACTAATAGGTTTAGGATTGGACATTTGTACAAACATTTATATGAAAACGTTCATAAGTACATTCGATGACTTGATGAATGTCATTTAAAAGTACAAAATGTTGTTTGCTTTTAGCTTTTAGAATGAATAGAATTTCCTCAAACAAAAAACAACATTCCCTTTTGGAAATTTGTTTTCAAGAAAAGGAAAATTCCATCATGCTCCTTTGAATTTTCTCGTAACTAGGTTTGAAAACGAATGTCGTTTTGACCCCACAAATGATTAGTAAATCAAACAAACGTCCTGCAAACAAAAATGATCAAACCAAATTCTAATAGTGTATGGCCAGCTTTTCTCTCTTGCCATTGATTGGGCACTGATGATGTAAAACCTGCGTATGTGCAAATGCTGAAAAGGGGCTTGGAGTGTACACTACACTGAACATGCGCTATATACAGTGTACAGTAAAAAAAAGATTTGCTGTGAGACAGAGGAAAGTTTTTTGGAAACGTTGCAATGTTTTTTTAACAGCATGGTTCCACTTTAAAATAATCCTTGGCTCTTTCTCCCTGCTGCTTTCAATCTCTCCTTGCCATGACAGATTTACCAGCTCTCCCTGCATTCCTTCAACCTAGGAAGTTCTCAGCCCCTCTGTGCTGACATTTAACACTTTCTTGAATGAAAAACGGATTTAGAAAACAAACTATCCAGAGGCTTAATCAAACTCTCAGTGTAAACAGTAAAAAAAACTGTGAATAACACCAAATTGCGCTAGATGCAACAAATATATAAATTAAATTGATTGAATTAAATCATGTGTAAATATTGCACATCCCTTCCTGCCACTATATACATAAATCCAAAATTAATATTAAACCCACAGTGATTATGTGAAAAAGTGGTGCACACAATTCACAGTGCTAAACTAATCATACAAAAAATAAAATTTAAACATACTCTCCCAGACATAATAATATATATACTGAAATCAACTTCCAGTTTTTGTTTTATATTTTCACTGGAAGTTGATTTCAGTATATATATTATTATGTAAGGTGGAATATGTTTAAATTTAAATTTTCTTTGATTAGTTTAGCACTGTGTAGTGTGTGCGCCACTTTTTCACATTATCCAAAGGTGTTGCTAGATAATTTTTCATGGCAAATAAGCGGATTTATATGTTTATAGTAAAAGAGTGCCCATATTAGTGTGTGAGTGATCCTGATGTACTCCTACAGCAAAGCTGTTTATAGAGAAAGTGATTAAATCACATTAAACACACACTAAGTTGGAGTGTTGAATGTGTATGTAACGCTACCCTCATGAGAGCCGCTGTGTTTTGGGTATCCCTAAGCCTCTCTCCGCACAGCCAGGCAACAGATATTTCTTGCACCAACTTGCAGCCAAAGACAATGATCAGTCCATGGCTTGGTTTTGTTATTTTATTGGATGCCCAGTTTGGCTTGAAACAATAGAAGGAGGGCACTTCCCTTCTATGTACAAAGGCAGATCCTGGACTGTTCTTTTCCTGAAAGTCGTCAGTCGTTATGGATCAGTAGAAGCTTCATTTTACGGGTGAGGAACAAGTAGCCCCTCAAATATCACTTTACTTCTCATAGCTACATGCAGAGATGTCTTCTCTCCCCTTATAGAGCTGCTCCCAGCTCCACAGCCTGCAAGCACTACCAACCCTCCTGGCTTCTCAGAAGATCTCCTGGGACAAGGATAACAGATTGAACCCAGCGCTGTCCTTGGAAAGCTTGCTACATTTGGCAGTGTTTCGCCTTGTAGATCTCAAAGTGTGTTGCTGTACTCACACTGTCCTCCTTGCTCCCTACTGCTCCAGGCCTTGATCGTATCCAAGCCTCTCCACAGAATGTATCCTCCTGAGCCAGCCTGAGCCCAGCCTAGAGGCCACCCTCCCCCAGACCTAGGGGACCTCTCTTATGCACCAGCAGTCTCCTCAGCACTCCATCTTCCACCCGTCTCCCCTGTCAGCCTGACCCTCTTATATTTATAGGCCAGTCCACCACTCTACCAGGGCCTCCAAACCTGGGACTGGCTGGACCCCTCATGAATATATAGATTAGGCCTCCACCCCTTGCTTCTTACTGACTTCCGGAAGGTTCTATTATCCTCCAGAGCCATAACCTGTTGAGTCATCCAGCTAACCTGCAATAACCCGACCTCAATCACATGACTCACACAACTACCATGAGTCACCCACAATGATTTTGCCTATAATACTCTACACTATTCAAGTAGCACACTAGAGGGTGCTACAGGTGAGATAGAAATTTTAATGTAATAAGTTTGCTTAAATACAACACTAACACCAGGCACTGAGGTCTACTGGGCAGTTTCTTGGCATAAACTGAACAAAGTAGTTACATGTCAGGAGGGAAAGGGGGTTTCTATGGATCTAATCTTTACTACAAGGCAATTTACAGGGCAGTATTCCAGTTTTGATTAAATTATGCTAAATCACCTATTCGATTTTAGATTTTGGGAAACTCCACTTACAAAGTTTTTTGAAAAGACTAAAACCTAGTACAATGAGAATATCGGACGAATGATTGTCTGTTTTTTATTTTGCATGCTAGTCTCATATCGAAAATGAAGAGGTTAATAAAATTATGAAAATTCTTGTAAGGCAAAATACAACTTCAGAAGTGATGTGATGTATCATATTGTATTGTAACGTATTCTTTTTTAATGCGTTTTTTTCCCATACAAATACTATACTAATCACATCAAAATCATTTGTTTTGTTATGAGAAAACTTTTTGAGCTTGTCTCTTCAGATATTTTTGTATGAACTGTCATGATCAGCTCTGGAAAGCTGTGTACTAATGATCAGATTAGCAGGGTTTTTTTGTTTTGTTTTCCATTATTCTTATTGTGTATACTAGGTTTTACTATACATCCATCCTTCCTCTCCCTTCACCTTATCCTTCCTGGCAATGAACTTTTCCTCATTGTGTTTCAATAATGCTAAATAAACTATAAAGTCTGATTACACAATAATGACCTTGGTGGGTGGGAAGTGCTGGGAACAATCTTTCAGGAAAACATGTTCTGAATTGTCAGTGAACAATTCATCACACTGGCATCTGCCCAAAACTGAATGCCAACTAACCTTTTAAGGCCTCATGCACATGAGCATTGTTTAATCTCAGCTTATCTGTTGCTGAATTCTATAAAAATAAAACTTGTTTAAAGAGACCCTGTCCCTGTACTAATAATATCAGCAACAATCTTCCCATAAGATTATAAAGCAGATGAAATAGTTTTCTGCATTTAACCTCCCTGTAATTGTTCATGATATTATTATATTAAAAAGGCCTGAGACTTCTGCTGAGCTCCACCATCTTGGTTTAGACATCAGTTAGCCCCATGTAGAATCAGAGCTGTCAGTCAGACGATACTCCATAATCATACCCAGCTATAGTTTATTTATGTTTGAGGCTCCCTAAGCAGCCAGATGGGGAGAGGCAGGAGCAGGGGATGTCACAGACGGGAAATTACTTTTCGAGGAAGTGGCCAGAATCCTACTAAAGTTTCATGGGTCAAAACAGGCGAAAAACATTTTTATCTTATAAGTAGGGAAACATGTATGCGGTTATTATCCTCTACTGCTGTCAGGTTTTCATTTAAATCTGGTGATAGGTTCTCTTTAAAGTTACATTCAGCACGCTCATTAAAATATGAACTGAGTGTGTATAAATACAATCTGAAGTTGAGGGAAGCTTTAGGAGTTCCAAGAAGGCTGACTGAAGCATGCTTTAAATTTAACTAAAGGCAATTCTTTTTTTCCATTTTGGATAGAGTAAGAGCGGGCAATAACCCTTTTTTTTCCATCTGCATCCCATTGGGGGAATTTCTCCTAACTTCCCGTTCCATGATCAAAACAGGAAGTGAGAGGAAATCCCTCCAAAGTGAGGGAATCCATGATTGACACAGGGGTTACCAGTATTAATGTTCCCATTGGAAGAACACCCAAATTTTGGGATTTTCTTTCACTTTTGGTGATAATGGTCACCAGAACAAATAAAGAGGGTAAATCTTCCTTACGGGGAATCAGACAGCAATAAAAATTTGGCAAGTGTTCTAGTCTCTCTGCACTCCATCTGAAGCTAAAAAAATGTGCCTTTAATTATACTTTACATTTTTGGAAGCTTTTAAAAGCTACATCACCAAAATATCAACCAAACTGTGCTCTTCGATCCTCCCAAGAATTTCTGCTCTCTAGTTCCCGTGTCACCTCCTCCCATGCTCACCTCCAGAGCTTCTCCCAAACTTCTCCCATCCTATGGAACTCCCTACCCCAATCTGTCCGGCTGTCTCCTAATCTATCCACCTTTAGTTGATCCCTGAAAACCTCTCTTTAAAGAAGCCTATCCTGCTTCTACCCAGTAAACCACCATTTATTTCCTCAATCAGCTCATCCCCCCACAGCTATTACCTTTTGTATCACTGAACCCTTCCTCCTAGATTGTAAGCTCTAACGAGCAGGGCCCTCTGTTTCCTCTTGTACCAAATTGTATTGTAACTGTAATGTCTACCTTCATTTTGTAAAGCGCTGTGCAAACTGTTAGCACTATATAGATCCTGTATTATAATAATAATACTAATAATAGGAATTTGAAATACTCATGTAGAAGGTTTGCTATAGAGGGTCAGAGAGATAGGCAGTATATTTGTCCTTTGAGTTTTTTTTTAGATCTGGAACCACCATGATCCTCGCACAATATTACGCCCATGCAGTACTTTACTTTTCATGCCTAATCAAAAGGAAATTTCCTAACAGGCTGGAAGCTCTCCTTCTTTGAAAAGTGTTTCTGACTACCAGGTACCTAGGATTTAATATATGTCCCATTTATCAAAGTTGTGTTTAAAATTGAACTTCCTAACATCGAGTCATTTATGGCCAAGGATAACACTATCTACAGGGTGTCCTAAAAGTCTACATAAATAGGGCACCACCTCATAATGGTGTCAGCATACAGCGATTGTTGGATCAACAGTTTTAAAGTTCATGGATTGCTTGCTACAGCCCTGTGGAATGGCCTACAAAATCTCCTGATCTTTCCCCACTTAACTTTTATTTGTGGGGCACTTAAAAGTCATGGTGTAAAGCAAAATATTAGAAATATGGATCATTTAAAGGAATGCATTCAAAATGCAATTACTTGCATAACAACAGATATCTTGGAACATGTTCACCATGAGTGGAGGAGAAAGCTTTGTGTGTGAAGAGAGAGAGGTGGCCAACATATAGAGAACATTTTGTAAAAAATTTTAAGAATATTTTGTAAATGAAGGTACACTTAGCTACAATTTCCCATTTTCAATATGTATGGTGACTTTTGGGACACCCTGAAGTTACTTTACAGCCTAAACACCATCCAAAAAAATATAAAGTATTGTAAAGTATAACTACATGGTCTTTTTATATGACACTATAAATTTTGAGAAACTACAGAAGACCTTTAGACTTTAGGTAGTCTCACTTAGCGATGCAAATGTTTTCCTTGTTTCTTTAATTGTTGTAACTGAATCTCATTGTGTTCAGCTGCTTAGAGAAGTAGGTTTTCTGTTGATGTAGGTATCCATTGCTGCGCAGGGACCTAAAGCTTATGTTTTTTATGGACTAGTTACTGCTGTATGACTAATTTGTCTGCATTTTGAGTTTGGTGGAAAATATCCTAAATAAAAAGATGATTTTTTCCTGAAGAAAACATTTATTATGATTTATAACTCAGTTTAATCAGAATGCTGATTTGTTAAGCTTTAAAGCAACAATAACCAAATCTGTTTCAGCACAATGTGAACAAAACAACAACTTTTACAATTTTGGCTTGAAGCCTGAAGACTCCATCTTACCTTGACGGAAAATATAAGGGCGAGGAATCCGAGGCAGCAGAAGTTCATATACATGGCATTGAAGAGCGACCAGATAATGTGATCTCGGACAGGGGGCTCCTCTGGCATTATTGTCACCACAGTTGATTGGAAGTGCTGCATCGGTTGATTCTGAGTCTCCATCTCTTCTTTCAGCTGCTCATAGCCACGCTCGCTGTACTTAGGTGGAGAGCCAAATTCACAGTTGTAATTGTTGCTTTCCATCGTCCCTGGATAGCAGAGGAAAGAATAGAAGACTGTCTGCAGAGCTCTGTTGAGAAAAGTGTTTGTGGAAAACTAGAGAGGATTTAGTAATGTTAGCTGGTGGGAGGGAAAGGAGGAGTCTGCTAGGAAAGTTTCATTTCTCTCCCACGTTCCCAACTCAAGAAAAAAAAAAAAAGAATGTGACTAGAGTTAGGAAAGTAAGAGGAAATAAGAGTACACTATTAAAGAGATACTTTAAAACATGTCTGGCTGGTTCAAAATGAGATTAAGTACTAGGTTAATGAAAATGTCTCTTAATGTAAAGATATAAGCTGTGTACATTGATCTAAGCCTGAATACAGGATGGCTTGCTGCAGATACAGCCTGATGGCCACATCCTGTAATCACATACGGTGTATTTCAACATATAGTATAGTAAATCATTTGATGGCCTGGGTCATTACTCATTCTTGTGCCTAGTGAGGTTATACTGATAACAGCTATAAAGGATATGAAAGTTACGTAACAAAATTCTGCAAAATTGTTTGTTTTTGAGACATTCATAGGTATCTGAATCACAATAGTCACGAATTTGATCAAAATTGGAAATAATTTCTAACAAAACAAGAAAATGAATTTGTTTCATTCAGACATTTTCTTAATGATTGAAGCATCTGAAATAACGTAATGACCTAACAAATTGATTCACATCCATTTAATTTTAATGTTGCATTAACATTTTCTTTTTTATAAAAAAATGCTCTACTTATGAAATGGAAACATATTGCAATAAATACAGTAAGGTATTAAAGTGAAATAAGATGATGATTCCTACTTAGGCTACTTTCACACCACTACATTGCAAAAACATGGCAAAAAAGTATATGCATTTTTGCTGAGGTGTGTTGTGTTTTTAATGCGTTTTTGCAGCGTTTGTATTGTGTTTTTACCTCTGGACATGTGACTGGACAAAAGCAACGCAAACACATCAAAAACACAATGCACCGCAGCAAAAAGTGGCAAAAATGCAGCAAAAACACATGCATTGTTTTTTTATTCTCTTTATTGAAGTTTTTGCAAAAGTAAACAGTACAAAACAGAACCTCTGGGCATTCCCCGGCTCAAGTAGAAAAACAAGCAATACAACAAAAAAAAATAACAAACATAACGGCTTACTCTCACCAGCTAACTAATAACCTAAGATCTGTATAAATTGTAAGGAATTATGAGTCTCAGCGTACATAGGATAAGAGAAGGGAAATAGATAGGGGGAACCCTGAAATCGCCACTGAACTCCCTGAGGAGTAGACCAGAGGTACAATGATTACATTAAGGGTTATAAGGAGAAGAGGGCAAATGGGAAGCAGCTTGACCACAGTTAGCTCAGTTACCCAAAATTAGTTGCCACTGTTGAGGAGGATTCTAACCAGACAGCCCAAATTTTATTGAACTTCTGCTGGAGTACTTCCTTGTACATCCCCTGGAGATATATGTCAGCTTGTAGTAGGGCACCACAGAATTCACCAGCGTCTTCAAAAAGTTTAATGAGGGAGCCTGGACCTTCTTCCATTGTAACACAATGGTCTTTCTGGCATAGAAGAGTAATATATCCTAGATTGTAAGCTCCGAGGAGCAGGGCCCTCCTATGCCTCTTGTATTGAACTGTATTGTTGCTGTATTGTCTCCCATTATATTGTAAAGCGCTGCGCAAACTGTTGGCACTATATAAATCCTGTATAATAATAATAGACCAAAAAGCGTCCTAACATCTCTAGTATGTGCCAATAGATTGACTAGGCCCAAGAGACACACATCCACTGATTGGGGAATAGGAATGGTAGTCAGATAGCGAATGAACTCTGTGATGTCCCTCCAGAAGGCAGAGATGTGGGAACAGTGCCAAAAAATGTGATAGAAATCTGCGGCCATACCACATCGCCATCAATCAGATGTTGTCCCAGGAAACATTCTATGAAGCCTATCCGGTGTTAAATATGACATATGTAAGATTTTAAACTGTATTAATTTGTCTCTGGTAGCCACTAGTTCTGTGACAGGGTAATCCCAGGCATCCTCGCAATCCTCCCCACCAAACTCACCAATCTCCATCCGCCACTTCATCAGCAGGGAGTGTAGACCCACATGAATCGTAGGTAGCATTGCCTTGTAGATAGATGACAATGGATTCTTAACGGATGGATCCCAAAGGAGGGACTCCAGATCATCTGTCAACAGATGAATTGGTTCCGCTCCAAATTGTGAGCAGAAGGCATGGTGGAGTTGGAGAAACCGGAAGAAGTGACAACTGGGAAGATCATATTTGAGTTTCAAGCAACGAGCCTCTGTCACATATGTTCTCTAAATATTTAATACCTCTTGAGGCCAAGACCTTAGGATCTGGGTAAGTCTCAAATTCAGGCAGGTTAGGGTTTTACCACAAGGGTGTGTGAAGACCAGAAGGCAGAGGCCGAAGCGGCCCGGGGCATGACCGTAAACCAGGGGGGAAGAGGTGGAAATACAGCTCTCACTCCCTGATATAGTAAAGTCCTAAGTGCCTCATAAGAGCCAGCATAGGCCGCTTAAGAACAACTGAGGAGTTGGTGTCATCAGAAATTAGCCAATTATTGGCATGAGTAAGTAGAACAGCTACAAAGTACATGTACAAATCTGGACATGCCAAGCCACCTTGGGTCCATGGCCTACAAAGAATCTGTTTGCTAAATTTAGGTGGTCAGGACTGCCAAACTAAGGAACCAATAAGGGAGTGAAAATGGTTGAAAAAAAATTTTGGTATCCATACCAGGAAGTGTCTGAGCACATATAAGAGCACGGGAAGCACTTTCGTTTTGATCAAATTGATCCTGCCAATAACATTTGATGTAAGACTATTCCATGCCTTCAGCCTCTGCCTAATGGTCTGAACCAGCGGGTGCAAATTAAATAGGCAATAGTCACAAACCCTAGTGGAAATAGCGATGCCTAAACAGGGTATCGATGATACCCATTTTAACATGTGAGCCGGGTCCGCCGTTCCCTGAGCTTCAGGGTCTGTAGGAAGGATTTGAGACTTTTCCCAGTTAGTGTGTAGACTAGAGATTTTAGCAAATGAAGACAGGATGTTCAGGGCAGCAGAGAGAGATGGACACAGGTTGTTAAGAAATAGTAACAGATCATCAGCATACAGAATTAACTTCTCAGTGATTGATCCAACTATAATGCCAGTCACATTATCAGCCTGTGTCAAGGCTGCCGCCAAAGGCTCCATGGCCAACGCAAACAGGGCAGGGGATAGGGGGCACCCCTGCCCCATACCACGCTTAACAGGTAAGGGAGAAGACAGAGCTCCCCCCCCAACCTAATACAAGCCACCAGAGTTTTATATAGTACATGGAACCATCTGCATAAAAACGGGCCAAATCCGAACGCTTCTAGAACCAGATCCAGGTGTCACAGATCCACGGTCGCCGCCACCAACAGGCGTCAATCGCACTACCGCGACTAAAAGTAATACGTCACGCCCACGGCGTCAGACCCCAGACCTTCTCACCAAACTCGTGACCGAAGGACCGGCCGATCTAAAACCGCGATGTGATGCGCGTAACAAGGCCCCACCCAGCTGCACCCTGCACAGTGATTGTCCAGCTAATGGGCTACAATCGGTGCCTGCAGCCTGAATGCGCTTGTTACTGGGTCGGGTTAATTACGCAACTAACCCTCTACTGCCACCACCACTTTTGTCGGGGACTGGGAAACTCCCGTTATCAAATATACACTATAATGATTGAAATATTGATCTATATAGCACGGCCCGTGGACCTGTTATACAGAGATATACCAAACAGCAGCGTCTCTTCAAAGGCAGGGATTCGTGAATTGCAGGTAAGCGCTTAGAAACAGTTTAACACTTTCAGAAAGAAAGATTTATTACTAAAAGGGTCAAAACAGGTGCAATACAATATTTACAAAGAGATGTCACAAAAATATATATATATGTATATAAAGACACAGCAAGGAGATAATTAGGAAGAAGATTACAGGGTTAAGTTACTTGCCCATATGCCTGGGTTTGCAGAGCAGGGTGAGTTCTTGATCTCCTTTTGTTACGATGTTGCTGGGAGATCTGTGTGTGACAAGCTCTAACTCACTTGTGTCTTCTTAAAAGTCCCTCTCAAAGGGGAGGGGGGCTCTTACTACACGTTTTGGGAGTGGTCAGTGGGAAACTCTGTATTAACTATTGTAGTGGATGTAGCCTCATAATACATGACATGAAACAAACAGTTGACCTGAGGAATGTGCAATTACTCTGGTCAGTTGGATAATGTGTGGGCTTACGCCGTTTTGGGTCAATGCTTCCCAGCCCTCTGAGAAATGCTGCCTTATCAGACGTAGGTGAGAAAGGTGACAGTTCTCCCAGACAACTGGTCCCACCAGGAATGTTTCTCCTGGGCTGACCCCCACCATCTGTCAGGAGATAACGTTGGTCTCTCAGGACTGGAAAGGGGGGATGTGAGGAATGATCCAGGAATACCTCAAATAACAGAGAGGAAAAGAAGAATTCTGCTTCCAGCTCAGATGAGCTAGTTTGTTACACAAAAAGAAGGTTGAAGGAGAACTCTACTCCAACTCGGATGAGCTAGTTTGTTACACCAGGTAATATCAGCCAACCGAATCAAAGGCTTTTTATATATCTAGTGCCAACAAGACTCTGGTAGCCCATCAGCAGTGAGTGGACCCAGCAGTGTGTCAAGGTCCTACCTTTTCCCAGAGGTTATGTTACTCCATGTGCTGGCATCCATCTTGGATTTCTGCTGAGCATGATGGGAATCTTTTATGCCCTCAGGTCTCTGAGGTCCATCCCCCAGAGGGGTGTGGCTGAGTACATATAAGCCTGGGATCTGCACATGCTCTTTGCACTTGTGTCTTGTGTCTTTGTCTTGCTACAGCTCTGTGTATACGCTCGTGACTCTTCTGGTATTCTGACTCGGCTTGTGACTAAGACCATTCTCTGTGTTTCCCTTTGATCTGACCTTCCGTTGCTGAACCCGGCCCGTGACCTGTGATTCTCTGTCTACTGTTCTGTACTGTTTTGTCCCGTTGTTGTTGACCCGGCTTGTCTGACTACGCTATTGTCATTCTCACCAGCTACACGCCATTGGCGGCGGCCATTACCGCAGCCGGGGTGTCTCGGGGGCCGCGACATGGTTCCTAGCTGCGTCAAGTCCATCCCCACCATCAGGGGCCCTGGTGAAGGGCAGCCTGGGACTTAGACTCCCCGCCCTGAGGGACTTTGGTCTGTTGGTGGTGGTTGTCGTCAGCCAGTGCATTACCCTGCCACTAGGCCTACCTGTCCGTTCCACAGCCCTGCCCTGACATTGTGTGAGCAAGCTTTCATCAAGCTTTCAACCCTCCTTTCTTCTGGTCAAATTCAAAGAACCCCAGCGAGCTGATAAAAACTGTTTATTCTATGTCTTCAGGGTGCATAGGGATTTGGTAGTATCCACTCTTCAAACCCAGGACACTGTAAAGCATCTTCAGTCATTGTATATTGGTCTGGGACAGTCCGCTTACTCTGGATTCTATAGTCGATACACATCCGCAAGGTACCATTCTTCCTGCGGACAACTAGAATGGGCGAGGTATAGGGACCTCTTGTTTCTCAAATAATCCCGACCTTCTTCAGCTCAGCCAATTGCTGTCGGAGATCCTTTAGGTCCTCTAGAGGAACTCATTGGGCCCCTTCCCATGGAATGGTTAATCTTCTTTGAGTCGAATCCGATGTTGAGCACTTTTGGCGCACCCAACATCATAATCATTCCGGGAAAACACCTTCTCCCAACTTGTCAGCCTATCTCTGGCTTTCTTCTTCCACTCTTCAGACAGAGGGGAATCTTGAAGGCCAAATTCCCTCCTACCAAGGTCATCCTGCTTATCAGGTGTACTGACTGGGGTGGCCACTTGTACCTGCCCCCATAAAGCCCAAGCCCTCAAGGTTATGGGGTCTTCGGTGTTGTTACAGATTTGGACTAGGGCATTGGCTCTGTTGCACTGCAGGGCCTTTGTCGTGATCACTTCCGGAATGATCTCTACCCCATTCATTCCTTCTCTTTTCTCTGTCTCCAGTATCACAAAGGGGCCCGGCTGGTCCCAGCTCAACCTGACTCTGGCCCTCAGGCAGGTGACTGCTCCCAGCTGGAGCACATTTTCTCAACTCCCTGGCAAATCTTAAGTGAACTGGGAGCTGTGGGTGAATGCCTTCTATAAGTACCGCAATTTGCTTGGCTAGTGGAGTAAGGAGTCAACGTACTAAGTTGGTGTTGGCCCCAATTAGTAGTGAACACTGCTTTATCCCCACAGTTCTGGGACAAACAATCACCAGAGTCTCGAAAGACTCTACTCTTTCTGTCAAGTTTGGCCCAAAGGTCAGACTGATAGGTATGTAATGTCATAAGGGTACTTGGGTCCCAATTCCCCAGATCTCTAGTTCCTCTAACTTACAAGTGGGGACATGCTTCATATGTTCGTTATAAAAATCCCTATAGAGTCACCTGGACCCCTGTGTCCAACAAAGTCTTAGTGTATACTCCCTCCACTTGAATGGAGACCACTGGAGATGGGCCTACTATTTCATCTGGGAGTCTCTCGGGTTGAGACTGGGCACTTCTGATATGAGCTTTCTCAAATTTGCTAACTTCTGGAGAGTCAGCTTTTCCAGCTTTTTGGAGTGGTGTGCATTGGTTTCCCATGCTGGAGTCCCAGTCACTGGAGTGTGGATCTGACTTGGCTCTGGGGGACATCCTTGGGAGTTGGAGCTCAGAATGTTCTTTGGACCTTTAGCTTGCTCCTTCACTGAGGTCCCCAGTAATTTTCCACTAGCTTCGGCAGCAGGCCGGCTGCTGGTTCTGTCTGTGGGCATTGAGCCTGAAAGTGTCCTGGTTCTCCACACTGGAAACAACATCTCAGGTACCCTGGACTGGATTCCCCTCTTCCAGCTGACATGACTGATACTGTCTGCCGCATCTCTGACATGGTCCTCTACATAGCAATTTGGGCCTCCATAACCTGTCTCACGGTCTTTTTGGACTTCGCAAAAAGATTGTTCAATCATGGCTTGGGCCTGAGCCAACTGGGACAGGGTCTGCACTATACCGGCCATGGTGACCATGACCTGCCCCTCAGACACCCCCTCTCTGTTTGGAACAGCTTGATTGACACAAGAGGAGGCCCGCCATGAACTTCGGCCTTCTTGACCTTGGCCACCATCTGAGCTTCTTCCTCTCTAATGGTCTTCAGCAGCTTTGCTTTGTATACGTCACAGCACCATAGAGACAACTGACTCTACGTTTCTGTATAATTGGATCAAGGGGTTGAGCTCCTTTCTGTACTTGGGTCCATAGGGCTTTACTGGCACTTTCCGCCTTCACCCATCCCCGAATGACCACCTAGTGCATAATCCTTGAACATAGTTGGACAGTTTCTCCCCTTCTCATTGATAGGTGTGCTCAAATAGATCAATACTGTACAGTTCTCAACTCGCCCAAATACTTCACGTGGGACTTCAGGACACCAGGGATGTGCAAACCATATCGCCCAACGCCCGGAACGTGCAGTTCCAGGCACCGAGCAGGTGGTTTTCTTTGACACTTCTGTGGGCAAGCAGATGATCAGCCTCAGGGAGCCGTGCACTTCACTACAGTGGATATGAGCAGCTCTAGTCTAGGCTTATTGTCAGCACTGAAGCGGAGTGTGGTAATGGTAGATGTGTTTCCCCCTTCCACTCCTCTGGCTCTCCCCCCTCCCTCCCTTTCCCAGGTTTGCAATGCTCAGCATGACTGCTCGGCTCCCCGTGACTCCATGTCTGCTGCATGTAAAGCCTTGCAAGAGCCATCTATCCTCCTTCCCACCCCTTCCTCCTACTAGTCAGTGTCCCAGGACTGAGACTTCAGCCTCTGGGAAGGTGGTTGCTTTTAGGATTTCTCTTTATACAAGATATGTAATCCTAGAGGAGTTATTCAGTCTTTTAATTGGAGTTTTATCACTCTCCAAACCCACAGAAAGCACTAAGAAGACTGCATCAATCTAATCCAGCAAAGAAATCAAATTCTCCTCCAACAAGCTATTGTTGTGGATATGAGTGGAAAGTAGATATTTTCACTGGTTCTGGAGATGAGGAGTGACTTTTAATAAAATCAGAGAAATAGAAATGTAATTCTATGAGCAATTTCAGAGATCAGCCTTTCCCTTTCCCCAGGAGAGGCAGACAGCTTCACTCAGCAGACCTAGACTACACTTAACCCCTTCACTGCTACACAGCATACACAGCATACACAGCATACACAGCTTCACATACGGGTAGCACAGTGGCTAAATGGTTAGCACTTCCGCCTGGCAGTACTAGGGTCGTCGGTTCAAATCCCAACCACGGCACCACCTGCCTGGAGTTTCCATGTTCTCCCTGTGCCTGTGTGGGTTTCCTCCAGGTACTCTGGTTTCCTCCCACACTCCAAAGACATGCTGGTAAGTTAATTGGCTCCTGTCTAAATTGTCCCTAGTATGTGTATGTATGAATGTAAGTTAGGGACTTTAGATTGTACTCCCCTTGAGGGTCAGGGACTGATGTGAATGTACAATATATATATGTAAAGCGCTGCGTAAATTGACAGCGCTATATAAGTACCTGAAAGAAATAAATAAATGTGGTAGCATACAGATCTGTATCCTGTAGAAATCTGTATTCCCTGCAGCAATTGCCCATGCAACAGAATCAGAGAAAACAAGTTGAGCACAGAGCTAAGTCACTTACATGCCAGACTACAACACAGGCACTTCAATGGTCAGCATTTAAAAGCTCAAGCAGCATTACAGCCAAGCAAGGGCACAGGTCATCAATATTGAGCCCTGGTTCACATATGTGCGGTCCGTGTTTTGTGCCGGAACGGGAGCCCATGCATTTGAATGGACTTCCGTGCCCCTTGACACGCAGGGAACCTCAGTTCCTAGTACGGTTGCGATTTCCAGTGTGGGTGGCGTGCCATTAGAATTAATGGCACCCACCCATGGGTCCGCATTCTTCTGTGCGGGTGGTCTGGCTGCATGGATTGTTGTGCAGATCCGCAGCGGCACCACCCGCACATATGTGAACCTAGCCTAATAGTGCTAATCCCTGGGGATAAAGGATTTCAGAGCAGCTGTAGCACCTCTTGCCTGTGCTGTAGTCCAGCATGTAAGGAGCTAAGTGACTTCAGGTACCTCTTCGGCTTTAGCTCAGCGCTCAGCTTGTGTTCCCTGATTTTGGTGCATGTGCAGATGCTGAAGGGGATACAGATCTTAACAGGATGCACATCTTCATGCTACACTGGCGTATTATTTGGCTGCTCAGCATACACTTTTACTGAGCACCCTAGTGCATCCTTGTGCGAGGGTAACCTGAAGAAATAAAGTGTTTTGTTTTTTTTCTCATTGGGGTCGGTGCCTCATTTAAGCTGGCCATACACATGTAGATTTTCGGACGAGAATATTCGTATGAAAATTCTTTGAACATTCAGTGAATGGATGAATTTTGTTCAAAAATTGTCTTTTGCTTTTAACATTCGAGTTTAAAATGAATGTCATTTCTGAACGATAATCACATATACTGGCCGAAAATTTGTTTGATTGAGAAAAGTTTTCCTTCCTGCCCCTTCGAATTTTCCCATCACTGCGGTCCAAAACAAACAATCGATTTGACCCCACTAATGATTAGAAAATCAAACTAATATTCTTGAAACGAAAATTTTTGAAAGAAAATCTATATGTATGTGGGCAGCTTTACTCGCTCAGCAGATGCCCTTCTGCTGTGCTGAGCGTTAAGAGAGCCCGACACTCCCCTTTCCCGAAGAGCACCCAATCGGTGCTCATCACACTGCAAGGTCTGTCCCCAGGTGTGGTGCTGCAGACAGGCAGGAAGGTGTTAAAATATATATATATATTGTTTTTTTATCAGGACAAGTGAAATGTCATGAGGGACAAGTTGATTGGGACACCACTTTAGTCCCGTGGACAAGTAGTTTTTTAGGAAATGTCTACACCCCTGGATACTCATGGGCAGTACAGTTGGGGGCAGGGGCCCACAAGCTTCCCACTGCACTTTATCCCTTTATGGCGTCTGCAACTTCCCTCTCCTCTATAACCTGGAGGGCGTGGTCAACCCATGTATCAAAGTGATCTTCCCCTAGGGGTGGAGGATTCTTTGCAGAGAGGAATTTCAGCCTCCAATAGTTGTGACTAGTAATCGAGGTGGTGTTTTTTTACCAAGGTCTCTATAAACTTCTCTAGTTTGGCCAATGAGGCAGCAATAGCAGAGGTGGACAGCTCTGGCTCAGGGGTAACTCTCTGTACTTGAATCAACAGCACTGAATCAGAACTCTTGTGCCATTACTGTGTCAGTCAGATGTATACTCTGTTCTTTGAGCACAGAGGGGATCCCTTTGGCTCACTCAGTCAACACCAATACATTGGGTGCATCTGGATTGCTTCTGATATCGATGATACTCTCTTTATGGTCTGGTATACGAGCTGTTAACATCTGCTTGACCTGTTCTTCTGTCCAATCATCCCCGGGTAAACTCAACACCACACACCACTCTGAGTTTCTATTCTCCTCTTAGCACCAGGCAACAATGTCAGATGGTTCCATGCTTTCTCTCTCTGAGGTTCACAGATTCTCTAGACAGGGAATCCCAGACGAGACCGCACATGTAGCACTACCCCCTTAAGAGTTGCTTAGTAATGATCTTGGGTTCACCTGTCAATTTAAACCTCTTGGTAAAAGCCCAACCTCTGCTGACACCACCGTGCCCCTGTGACCAAAGTAAATCACAACTGTAAAATGGACTCACCCATGAGGTATTGTAAACCAATATGAAGTTTATATTGGAATCAAAGATAACTTGGTAAAAAAAAACAAAATGACATTGATACATGCAGCAAATATAACCACTCTTGGTAATTGTGAGCAAAAATAACAACATGCACCATAAAGCAACAATAACTGTTAGCAAGCCTGCTTTCAGAAATAATCCACTACCTCCAATCTGAGGGGACTGCTGAATCCCAAGTGAGCAGAAAACAATAACAAGAGAAATATTAGAAAAATAGTGCAGCGCTCAGACCGGGGTAAAATATATTATATCAGATGACATATATATAATTGAAAGTGACTCACACAGCCGTATCTCATATATGAATAATTGGGCTAATAATGACATATTCTCAAGTAACTAAAGCATGCACTTAAGTGACTATAAGCATAATGCAGTAATATAGTGTCCATGTGCATAAAATTCCATGCAGGTGAAAGCTGTAAGTGCCAATCCTCAAATAGGTGAAGTGCCCCCTCACCTTCCTGCCCAGGCCCCTAGGGACCAATGAGCTTTTTGGTATATGGTAGGTCTAGGATAGATCCTTCAGATGATGGATCCCTCGAGAGGTAGTGGTGGGACTCTCCTCCTCTAATCTCCTATACCCGAGCGTTGGTGGTATCGAAGGTGCCCTTCCCACAGGGTCATCAATAAGGAGAGAGAACTTATATAGTGTAAAACCGCTTTATTAAGAAAGTGATAAATCACAGAAAAACTACTCACACTTTACACATGTAAAAACGAGCCTTCACACCACTCAAAGGGTGTACTGTATTCAGGGACTGGGAATAACAAGAAACAGGTAAGCTCACTGTGGGTCCTCAGAACTAGATGACAAGGATTAGATGTGAAGGAGAGAGAATTCTTATTTGCAATTGAGAACTGTCCCTTTAAGAACACTACAACACTACAATGTCTTCTGCACACTTGTTGGGGCCCAGTTGAGTTGAGGTGTGGAATATAGTTCTTTGGGATGGCAACACAAGAATAGTAAAGAAACAACGGAGATTTAATACTTTTCCTTTTGGTAGTGAATTAGGGCGGGTCCCCTTTAAAGCGCTCAACATGGGGCTGATTTGAAGTAATGAATGGCAACAATTGGCATCAATGTCTATAGGCAAAGACTGCTCCCTTTGTACCTCAAAGGCAAAAGTTACAGGAATGGGAATCCTGCTTTGTTGAAGAAGGGAAACGTGTTGTTTCAGTTGGCACTGCTGTATCCTGGCCTGCAACTGTATGTCCTGCAGTCAACTTGTACAATAAACTGTAATGTAGATGTATCTCAATGATGGCAACTGTGAGAGCTAGGCCACAAACTGAAGCAACTATATGTAATATTCACAACTTTGTGTAAGTAGATAGTTGAGGTGCAAAACTATCAGTATTCACTTGGTTAGTGGGTGCATGGGTCTCTCTCACCTGCTCAAAGTAGCTCTCTGCAAACGGGGTCAGTCCACGGATTCTCCAGCTCAGACTCGGCATCCCGTCTGGTTTCCTGCTGTCAGATTAGCCTGCTGGTCAGCTTGGCAGACTGGGTGGTCAGTAGGCTCTTTCTGCTCTTCCTCTCTCTCCTTCTCTGGCTCCGCGACCTAGTTCAGCACTTCAGCCATCAGCACACCTCCCTTTCTTATAGTCTCTCCCCTCTCTCTCTTGGCCAATCTCCAGGGCTTTGATATTTATATGACCCTTCCCACACGCTACCTCTCTTGGGAAATGTAGTCCCTGACTGCCATGATCTCTAGCTGAGTCCTGCTATACAGCATACAAGTTCCAGAGGGCTGTTCTGTACATGGGAGTGACCCTGACTGGCAGACCACTGCCATCTAATGTCCATTTTAATGTACTGCACGTAACAACATTTCAGTGGGCTACATTTGCAAAGCTGATAATCAAGGTTAAGTGACTATGCCTGGGTTTGATTTGCAGAACATGAGGGTGAATTGTGTTCTTAAATTCTGGCCATTTGTAGGTCTAATAAGCAAACTATTGTAAAAAAAAAAAGGCATGACAAGCTGGGCATTGCCATGGGGGACATAAACCAATTCTAAAATTAAAAAAACCCTAAAAATCAAAATTAAAAACCAGTTTCTCTCCTCATACATAATTGTTAGCTCAATGAGTCTCATTGTGGAGATTTCCCTACACTTCCTGTCCTATAGACAAAACAGGAAGTGAGAAGAAGTGAGGGAATCCCTGGTTGCCACCAGGGTTACCAGAACTAGTGTACCCAATTAAAGATTTCCCCTCTATTACTGTTCTGGGGACAGCCAGGGCTGGCGCTACCGCTAGGCAAACTAGGCAGCAGGGGCGGACTGACCATTTGAAAACTGCCCGAGGGCCCGGGGTCAGTAGGGGGCCCCATGAGATGCCCCTGGTACCTTTTTCATAGGCTTTTTTGAGTTTGGGCAAGGACACAGGGGCCCCATGAGCCCCTATTGCCCAGGGGCCCCATGAGTTGTCAGCCCGCCCCTGCTAGGTAGCTACCTACTGTGGAAGGACAGAGCCCGCACAGCACATGTACTGTACACTGACATGCTCCCACCTTGCCGCAGCCACATAAACAGGAAGATGATCCCCATCCTTGTTGCCGCCATTCACCGCTAAGCCTGGCTAACCAATCACATGTGCTGATGTCAGTAGTGGATGGGTCGCAGTTGCCTTTCACCCCCGCAGAGCCCTATGACATTGATGGCTGGGGCTCAGTACTTGTATCTTCTTTCCCCATGGAGCAGTGAGCTGGGTCTGGTGTTCCAGGCCTGCTCTTCTTTTCCAGTCATGGAGCCGGGATGCAGGGCAGTGTGGAGGACTGTGCTGGTCACTCTAGGACTTGTATGGTGGCAGCGTAGACTCCAGCTAAGATGGACTGGGTGATGTGTGTCCAGGGTCCCTCCTCTTCTACTCTTTTCTGGGAACATGGATCAGAAGGCTCTTTGTGAGCAGCCAGAACAGGCTGTGCTAGAGCTGTCATTGGATCAGAGCTGTTCTGTCCTTCTTGCCTATCACTGCAACCTCCGAATCACACCAAGGATTATTTCTATATCCTGCACTGGTAAGAGGACCACTCAACACCATCACCACAGGGGGTCACCTGACACCACCATTACCATAGGATGGGTTACCTGACACCACCACCATAGTGGGTCACCTGACACCACCACCATAGTGGGTCACCTGACACCACCTCCACTATTGGGGGTCACCTGACACCTCCACCACCATAGGGGGTCACCTGATACCACCATCACCATAGGGGGTCACCTGACACCATCTCCACCACAGGGTGTCACCTGAGACCACCATCACCATAAGGGTCGCCTGACACCACCACCATTAGGGGTCACCTGACACCACCATCACCATAAGGGGTCACCTGACATGACCACCACCATAGGGGGTCACCTGACACCACCACCACCATTAGGGGTCACCTGACATCACCTTCACCATTGGAGGTCATCTGACACCACCATCACCATAAGGGTTCACATGACACCACCACCACCATTAGAGGTCACCTGACACCACCATCCCAGGAGTTTACCTGACTGCTGTATCTCTGCATTTGAACTGTGAATATTTCTCTAGTAGTTCCTTCCAATCTAAGGTGTTTGTAGTTTGGCATTTTCTTCAATACAAGTTCTATGTTTTATTGCAAGCGGACTGTGTCTTCTCTGCTGCTGCACCACCCCATATGGGGCATTAAAAGGGTGGGCATCAACACCTGCACATATGCATCACTGGGCAGCAGATGTTTCTGTGCTGAGAGTACGCTTCTAGCAGAGGGACGAGCTGTCAAAGACAGCTCATGGTCTGCACTATTGATTAGTAGCTGGCATGATGTCTCCTGATCAATTGACCACTGTGACAGCCAATCACAGTGGTCACATGGTCACCAATCTTTCCTGCCCCCTGGGCGTTCAGAAGTTTTAAAGGGACTCAAAGGGGTTAAGCTGATGTGGGCCAACTTCAATGGATAGCTGAAATATCTTTGCTTATATTGATTCAGTAAACTGTTAAAAGGCATCCCTGGTGTGTACTCCTCCTAAACTCTGGATAGGGATGCCTCCTGGAAACTAAGCTTGTGCTCAAGGGGCAGAGTGGGGTTTGTTGGTGAAAGGCCTAAAACAGGTGAAGAGAGGACTATCAACAGGGTATCCAGGATAAGTTGCCCCATAGAAATTCCCACACCCAAGGTAGAGAAGGCTGGTTTTTCTTGGGGGCCCTGTACCCATGATATGCTGCCAAGACCCTAGACCAGGTCCTTACCTCTGGGTCTAGGCCGGGACAGTTTAAAGAGTGGACGGGCTCTCCCGTTTCGAAACATTTTTTTGTCTGAGGAATAGAGCCATCATGTCTGTAAGTAACACAAGGAAGGAAATGATTGTTTAGTTTGGATATCGCACGCACGCTGTTTTCGAAATGAACTTTGTACTGAACAGTAAATTCAGAATTTAATTTAACCTTCACTTGACCATGGTAAGAATTACTCAAGACAGACACGTTTTTCAGGATAGTATTCATTTTTTTCAAAAAAAATCCAGCAATCAGTGAAAGAAAAACTGGTTTACCTTGGGTTTTACAGGTTGTGTGCTCCATTCCCGGCGCAAATCCAAGTAATGTTCTGTTTTAGCTTTTTTCCATTACAGCAGGGTGGGATCACGTTACTAAAATTACTTTGTTAACTATTTCACGTCCTGTTGACATTTTTCAACAGTACATATCAACAAGTCTCTTAAAACAGAGCCAGGTCTCACCAGGTGTAGGCCCAGAGTCAGGGAGTTCAGAGTCAAGTCACGGGGACTATTGGCCCTGTTAAGCCTACTTCGAGGCCTGAAGATGACAAACTCCCCAAAATATTATATATATTTGTAGTCAGGTGCTAGGATTTGTATAGTTAGGTTAAGCATAGCTGTGTTTCTCTGTTGGCTGTTAGGAGAATCTAGTTGGGCTCCTGGCTTAACAGAGTGCTGTGATGGATTAGTCAGATCTGCTCATGATGCTCTGGTGTTGTTTGAGTTCTGCCATAGGATGCTATGAGAGCCTTCCAAAACCTGGGAGGGAACTAGGCATATGAGCAGCATGAATATGGATACAGCCCTAGCCAATTGCAAGGGAGGGCAGTCCCATTGCAGGCTGGAAGTGGTTTTTATGTTCTGTGAGCGCATGGATTCAGTGTTTTTCCCGGAAGAGGATTGAACCAAGCCAGGCTGGAGGCAGGCTTGCCTCTCCTGGCACTGGCTGCCATGCAGCCTCCGGTGGGTTGACCTGAGGGCCGTAAGTTAGAGAGAAAAGGTATGTCTGGTATCACTGGAGAGAGTCACTTGGAAGATTGGAGGGAAGCTGCCATTCTGTCTTTGGACTTGTGAGTACAGACACTGAGAGATCTTGGGGTGCTTTGCTATACCTCTGGTGCCTGATAGTCAGCATGGGGCAGCACAGTGGCTAAGTGGTTAGCACTTCCTCCTGGTAGTAATAGGGTCGTTGGTTCAAATCCCAACCATGGCACCACCTGCCTGGAGTTTGCATGTTCTCCCTGTGCCCGTGTGGATCTCCTCCGTATACTCCGGTTTCCTCCCACACTCCAAAGACATGCTGGTAGGCTAATTGGCTCCTATCTAAATTGGCCCTAGTAAGTGTATGTATGAATGTGAGTTAAGGGCCTTAGATTGTATGCCCCTTGAGGGTTACGGACTGATGTGAATGTACAATATATATGTAAATCGGTGTGTAAATTGACGGTGCTATAGAAGTACCTGAAATAAATAATGAGTCTGAGAAAAGGGAACACTCGCTGGTGTTCTGAAGAGCTTGTCCTACTGTTGCTACTGCACAGGACCTTGCTCAGCTCTATTACTTTTGGACTGCCACAGTCTGCTGTAACAGACCTGTACCCGAGGACCTCAGCCCTGCAATTACTACTACCGCTAAACGGACTTTGCTCACTCCTGAACTACTTGTTGCTACACTTTAAAGAGAAGTCTTCTATCTGCTTTCAGCCAGGACTTCAACAGTGCTCAACTAAGAGATCAGCTAGATGTCCTTATTGTGAATAGTTCTAAATTGGGAGGATCCTACTAAATTCCCCATCCCTATCCCCAGTTCTACAATAAATCTCCAAAAACAAACATCCCCTAGACTGGTCATTGAAGACAACGAGTGGAAGTGTGTGTGTACCTTGCTGTGAAATATACCTTGTGCCTGGCTGCAGGGCAAAGAAAGGGGAAATCTGGGCAAAAATGCTAGCGCTACATATTTCTGAAAGCAGACACCTTGGAGAAGAAAATAGATGTCATATGATATTAGTGCAATGGGTTATCAGATGGAAAATTTCAGTAAAAAATACACTAAAGTTGATTTTGGAGCACACATATGCAATATATTCCTAAATGTTTGGTAAAATATAAAAGATGAGGTTATGCCGAGTAAATAGATACCCAACATGTCACGACTTAAAATTCCATGCACTGGAATTTTTGTACCCTAAATTTTCTATGAGCAATACTTTAAAAGCCCCTAAAGGGCATTAAGTTAGAGTTAACTGCGAATAATGGTCCTAGAATTATCGCTCAATCTGGCGTGTACAGCAATATGTATGTGTAGCACAATCAATGCTTTTGCATGTAGACATCCCCCATGTGTGTGTTTAAGCCAGCTATAGATGGATCAAATCTTGGCCGGTTCAGTAGGGACTGATCATGATTTGCTCCATCTACAGTTTATGGGCAGGCTGATTCTACCCAAGTCGATCCATCCATCGACTTGGGTACAACCAGCATGTTGGATTTTTAGTATGCGCCCCTTACTGGGTGAGCATAATATCTCCATGGGGGGGGGGGGGGTTGACTGTGTTGATGTGGGAACTGAGCGATTTTCATTCCTGCAACCTCTGGTTGCAGAAAGAAAATTGCATAGTCTTTGGCCTTATAGTCATGTGGGGGGAAGGGCTCAACATTTTTTGGGGGGAAATTTAAGAGCTTAGATGTAACATTATTTTTTTTATCCTTTTTTCACTTAACGTTATAGCACCGCATGCTAGCACATTATGACAGACGTACCTGGAAACGGAGCCCTCCAATGGAGTGCTGTCACAGCTTCCCTGGAGCTTCCATGGCATATTGTATGCCCTGAATGCAGTGTATCGCTGTGCATGCGCGGGTGACGTCATTGGCTTTTGCCAATGTGAATATCCCCTATGCAATACAAATTTAGGAGATATTCATTGTACCTACACGTAAGCATGATTGTAAGTTTATCTGCAGGTAAAAGTTCAAAAAGAGAGTTTACTACCCCTTGAAGTAAGCTGACAGCAGGCTTCAGCTGGCTTTCAACATACTTTGGGCTTGTTTATACATGTGGGGAAGCCCACTGAAGTGTGATTCACAGTGGATCACTTTTTAAAGGGCATTTGAAGGGTGGTGAGGAGGCATTATGTTGCCTCCTCACCACCTGTTTTAACCCCTAAAAGCCTGCATCACCCTGTTGCAGGGTGGTTGGGACAAGGCCCCATTCGTTTGAAACAGGAATGTTTGTTGGGCAGTACTGCTCACGAAACATTGCAGGGGATTTCATTCTTGTTGCTGCCTTTGCAGCTTAAGGGGGAGTGGTAGTGGTGGTAAAAATGTGGTTTAGCTATGATTTTTTTTACTGCTCCCCAACCACAAGTGTAAATAAGCCCTTTAAGTGATGTTGAAGCTTGCTAGCAGCTTGGTTGACAGTGTGCACCCCCATTAAGATCTGTTTTTAAAGTCTAACTCCAGGTTTCATGTTACTTTGACCCAAACAAACTCTGATCTCATTTATTAATTGCTGCAGCCGCTGTCAGCACTGTATAAACTGTGTGTAGCATTAGCTATACACAGTATAAAGCGCTGTGTTTCGGCAGTGGTACGGGGACTTCCTGTCCTGTTTCTGGAAAAAAAATCCGATTGGATGAGGTGGCGGTCAGATGACGTCCCAATCTCCAGCAGCTCTCGGCCCACTTCAATTTTGTTCCAGTAACAGGATGGCAAATACCAAGGGCGGACTGACAACTCATGGGGCCCCTGGGCAATAGGGGATCATGGGGCCCTTGTGTCCTTGCCCAAACTCAAAAAAGCCTATGAAAAAGGTACCAGGGGCATCTAATGGGGCCCCCTACTGACCCCGGGCCCTCGGGCAGTGCCCGAGTTTCCAAATGGTCAGTCCACCCCTGGCAAATACCCACTGCCACAACACATCGCTGTATATAGTATGGAGCTGATGACAGCAGCCACAGCAATTAGTAAAGGAGATAGTCCAAGTTGGCCCAAACAAACTATTAACAATAACACAAAACCTAGAGTTAGGCTTTAACATCCTCAAACTAGAGCTGAATTGTACTTTAAGGACTTGTTCACTCCAGCAGCTTCAATGATTGCATGGCTGCTGGTGTGTGCTGGGAGGAAGCAGTGACAAGAGACATTTCATTTTGTTCTATTCACCACAGTGGCAGCACTGCGATGTGGTGGTTTGGGTCACAACCTGCATGTAGTACATTTTCATAAATAAATACATGGAAGACTTGGATGTGCTACAGGTGAGAATTAAATTGAACAATGAATCATAGTCCAACAGGTTAGCTTCTTACTTCATCTGTGCCTCTCTATGTGAAGCAGGAACTACAACTGCCATAAAGAGAAAGATACTACACCCAGATCGTTTCCCCATGGAGGTGGACTGATGGTGCTCCTGCTCAAAATGTCTTCCCAACAGTGAAGCAACCTGAAAGTAAAGAGTGAAGAGCCAGAAACTCATCCTTCCGAAGAATTACTTTATTACATCGAGTAGAGTGGTACGGGAAAAACTGGTTTACGCGTTTTGGGAATGAGTTGGCTATGAGTAAGGCTTATTGCCGAAACGCGTAAGCCAGTTTTTCCTGTACCACTCTACTCGATATTATAAATGAATTCTTCACGCTCTGCCACTGTGGTGAATAAACGAAATGTCTCTTGTTACTGCTTGCTTGCAGCACACACCAGCAGCCGTGCGATCAGACACGAGTTGCCAGCTCTTCACTGCTTACTGTCAAGGAACTGCAACTGATTTGATCTGTGAACCCACATGCTTCAGGCACAGGAAACCATGTAGAACACCAGATACATGCAGCAGCGAGCACAGATTCCTAAAAGCAATATTGTGACTTAAACTAAAATACGTCAGAATGACACAGGTAGATTTATTACATTACATATGTAACTCCAAAAGTACATGCTGTGAGACATGGACGCTGTACGCGACAGCCATCTTGTTAAGGTCTCAGCCATGTTGTTCTCATTTACAATCATCTCTCCTTTCCTCCCTCCTCCCACCTCTTGAAATGGAATTTGTAGCTGTAAGTTGTAACAACTTCAAAAGAGCCTCTTATCTTAAATGAACCACAAATAGATGAGCTCCAGAGCTGTAAACCACTAATGAGGCTTGGCAGGATGTCTGTATGGCAGGGAAACTTTCCTCTGCCCTATCGTAAAACAATAACTTAGCCATCACACACATGACCTGTTAGGCATTATGGCTCTAGGAATGCAGAGCGTGCCATAAAATGTCTTTTCCACATGTAACCATTTCACATAAAGTTCATAAAAATCAACAGGAACTGGGCACATTAACATTAGGTATATATTTGGATAGATAATTTTAATGCGAACCAAACAAGGCCATACATGATGATGTTAGCACATAGAAAAAGGGAGAAAGCAGTCTCTTCCCTCCTGGGTGACAAGGGTACACTGTGATTGGTATCCCTGGGTTTGATATATAATTCTGAATATTAATCTGCCAGTTGCTAGAATACCACCTGCACATACTGGAAGTTATTAATATTAGTATGAAATTGCAGTTGGGACTGGGTCATAAACTTGGTGACCTCCTAGAACCCATCCCCAAACTGGATGATTGGTCATTTGTCCTCCAGCGACACCCCTTTAATATCATAGAAAAGGAATGACAGGCCTGGAGAAGAGAGCTCTCGTTTAACATCAATCAAGAAACAGACTTGAGAGCCAAGGTAACGTTTTTGCTTGGACATTTGGACTCTAATAAACCAGGACTTTGCAAGTATTCTGCCTTCTTAACTCCTCTCTTTTATTTCTCTGTTGCATTAATGTATTTTGAAAAGTGTTAAAACTGTCTCTAAAGCTTTTAATGCAAACTAAAGAATCACTGGCTCTTAAAGAGTGCTACTGTAAGGGACCACCTGGCGGTACCACTAGCACTCCATTGAATAGGCGTTCCCAGAGCACGGAGTCTAAGTCCCAGGGTGCTTGTTCACCAGGGCCCCTGATGGTGGGGATGGACTTGGAGCACCCCGAGACCAGGTCGTGGCTACTGGGTAAACCCGTCAGTGGTAGTGGTATACGCCGAGGGCTCCCACGGGGAAGAGCCTGATATGAGGAGGTCAGAAGACCCCACTGGGAGGGACGGATGGATGGATGGCTGAGCAAGTGCAAAGTCAGACAAGCCGGGTCGGTAACAGGGAGGACGGTACGGTACAAGGCAGCGGGCAGAGAATAGTCAGGTCACACGCCAGGTCAGTAACAGCAGTTCAGATCCAATAGGGGGCATTCAAGAGAGAGGTCAGGCAAAGCAAGGGTCTGGGCAGGAGAATACAACAAGGTCAGAGCACAATCTGGGTCAGCAACTTACAATTCACAGGTTCGCAGGTACAGGATACAGGGAAGACTAGAAGGCACTGAATGACAGCTCAGGGCCATTTAAATATCCTGCCCTGCGCTGTCATGGGTGCCACGCGCACGCCCGCGGTCCCTACTGCACATGCGCGAACTCGTTCGTTGCGGCCGGCCAGGTCCCAGTGCCCACGTTCCTGCACAGGGCGGTGCACTGCGCCTGCGCCGAGCCCATCGCGGAGGTGATCTCCGACAGCTGCTGTATACAATAATCCTCTGAATATACCTGTCTATGGTGACAGTGTGTGTTACAGACACTTATGCTAATACCATAGTGTTATTGCTAGGATTTGTGAGTTTCCTCCTTCTCTGTAAAAAGGTGGTGGCGACAGTGTGAAGGGTTAATTGCGTAATTAACCTAACTCGGTAACAATCGCTCTCAGGCTGCTGGCACATAGATTGTGGTCCTGCGAGTTGGAAAATATTTGTGCAGGGCGCATCTGAGAGTGGCATTGTTACGTAAGTGACAGTGTGAGATTGGCTGGTCCTTCGGTCACGAGTTGGTGAGAAGGGCAGAGGTCGGACGCCGCGTTCCGTCACATGTGCATCTTAGCTCATGTGCTTATAAAAGTTTATATGGACAGGATTGTATAGTAGTTTTGTATGTATTTTCTTTCTTTAGTTACTATTGGTTAGGAGTCAGGACTAAAAAATATAATTAAAAACCTTTTTTTTAATTTTTTTTGTAGTCTGGTCAATCTGAGTGGGGAAGGCCTAGAACCTTTGTCAGGTTTTGGCTGTCATTTCACAGGTTGCCCTTCACTGTCTGTCCTAATGAAAATGGTTTCACTAGACAGGGAATAAGAGAATATCTACAACAAGCAATAAAAAGCTGTCAGGGGTTCTAGTTTTCTTCTGCTTTTTATTTTGTACTGTGTTGCTGTTAGCGATTTACCCTTGGGGTTCTTTCAGACATGTGGCTATCACTGCCACCCCTCTGAAAAGCCATCCGTGGCGGATCACTTTCCAGAGGGTGTTTGACAGGAGGTGATATGCCACCTCCCCACTGCCTGTTTTAACCCTCAAAAGGGCAACCCACCACACTGCAACTGAATGCATCATTATATAGCTAAGGAGAGGGGGAGGTGTTTTGTAGCTCCATGAGCAGTGATTGAGGGCTGTCACCCTAGGACAGGATGTGTGCTACAGGTGGAAATGAAAGAAAGGACCAGTAAGCTGCAATATATTTAATTTGTGTTATTGGTATTGGATACATTGTAAATATTGGCAACTTCTCTATGTCCTTTGAAATATTTAAAGAATCCCTAAACACATGGAAATGCAATTACGGTATTTTAGTAAACATAAACTGCTACATACCTTTTCTTATCAGCAGTTAGAGCAGTTTTGTGACTTCTATCAGTGTTCAGCAGTGTTTACTTGCTGCTGAATACATCCCTCTGACTTTCAGATACCATTGTAAGTAAATAATCAATGTTATTCACTTTACCATTCATAATGTTATGGCTGATTGGTGTATAAATAAATGTTCAGAATACTGACCATTTGTAGTGCTTGTGCATTGTTTGAAGCATAAAATGTATGCATGAAATGATGAAACTAAATGTCAAATCAGGAGACAAGCTTAGGAACAGTGGGTGATCATTGTCATCCAACGACTGAAATGTTGTTACTGGCAGGATCAACAGGTGAAAATAAAGGAATAAAAGCCTGATAAACAAAACAAAGTCAGTTATTACATCTAAGGATTGTTAATTAACCACTTCCAGACCTGACACTTTTACCCCCTTCCTGACCAGGGCAATTTTCAGCTTTCAGAGCTATCACACTTTGAATGACAATTGTGCAGTCATGCAACACTGTACCCAAATAAATTTTTTACCATTTTTTTGAGACAGATAAAGCTTTATTTTGGTGGTATTTATTCACCGCTGGGATTTTTATTTTTTTTGCTGTGTAAATGAAAAAGTCCAAAAATTTTGAACAAAAGTGTTTTTTTAATAAAATTTTGCAAATAAATAATATTTCATCATAAATCTTGACCAAAATTTATTCCGTCATCTTTTTAGTAAAAAAAAAACAAAAACAAATTAGTTTATAACCAAAAATTATAATTTTAAACATTTTTTTTTACATTTTTATTTTATTTTTTTATATTATTCTTTTTTATTTTTTTTACATACTGTCACCCTAGCAGTACAGTGTCACCATGGTGACACTGTACTACTTGTGGGGGGTGATGAAGATTTTTTTTTTCTTTTTTTACACTGATTGCTTTTACACCCATATAGGATGTAAAAGCAATCATTTCTCTTTCTCTCTGTGTGCATTCCTGCACTCATTGAGAAGTACTGAGTGAGCTGTGATTGGTCACAGCTTGTCACATGGTACAAGGCTGTTGTGAATAGCCTTGTACCATGTGACCTCTGTGATCATTCACAGATTTCACACGTAGTAAGCAATGATGTCACAAGTGACATCTTGCTTACTACTTTGCATGTGATCACTGATTGGCCAATCAGTGATCACATGATCGGGACCTCGTACAGAGGTCCCGTTCGACGATCGGCGTTTCACTGTGTCCGGAGGACACAGCGGGCACCGGATTGCGGTGCTGCGCGGTCCCAGGGAGCGCGCACAAGCAGGGTGCGGGGAGGCCGTTTATAAACGGCCACCCGACCCTGCACTGCCACCGTCCGGCCATTTATATGCAATGGCCGGTCGGGAAGTGGTTAAATTGCAATGTATTTCTTTTTTTGCTTTTAGCTATGCATTATAGTTTCAGAGTTGTACTATAACATTATTATTTTGTGTGTTCCTTGCAGCTTTAATTAAATATTTAGTAGTGGAATGCAGAATTATATGCATTTGAAAGTAGATCTATAGGCAAAACCCTTTTTTTTTCTCATTTTGGATAGAGCAAGGTAAAGTTATAATCCGTCAGATTTTGTTTTGCCATCTGTGTCCCATAGAGGAGATTTCCCTTCACTTTCTGACCCATAGCAAAACAGGAAGTTTGGACCTCCAGGTCACCAGAACTATCGTCCCCATTGGAAGATTTTCCCCCTATTACTTTTCTGGGGGCAACCCAAAATTTGGGATTTTCTTTACTTTCACTTTCAATGATAAATGGTAAACATGACAAATAGAGGATAACTCTCCCTAACTGGAACACAGACAGCAATAAACACGGACAGGTGTTCTAATCTCTCTCCAATCTATCCAAAACTGAAAAAAAAAGTTTTGCTGTAGGGCCCATTCACACCATGGTTCAGAGACATCAGTTTTTCTGCACGTGTTCTGCAAGAGCGCAACAAAATCAATTGTTCTTTATGTGCCCTTTTTACACCACAACACTAGTATAGATTTTTTCTGTACAGGAATCTGCAACATATATAAAACTAAAAGAGGCGTGCATGAAAACTGATGTAAACTGACGTCTCTGCAAGTGAAAACTGTGTGTCAGTTTCCATCAGCTTTTCTGCACATATGGTATGAACCAGGCCTTAAGGCAGGGGTCCTCAAAGTACGGTCCGCCTGCCGGACACGGCCCGCCAAAGACATTTATCTGGCCCGTGGGGCCAGTCGAACAGGGAAGTAAAAATAAAATCGGGAAAAGAAAACAAACAAAAACGGTGCCGGCCTGCAAATAGCTATGCTGCTCACTGGGTCCTCGGGCACGAAGATCCAGCGAGTGGCAGCTTGCATGCTCCGGATTTCACCTGCTGCAGCCAGAGGAGGAACAGGACAGGAAAGGAGGAGAGCACTGTGGTGTCCAGTGTATCAGAGTACAGTGCGTTACAGAATACAGTGCATTGTGGTGTCCAGTGTATCAGAGTACAGTGCGTTAGTGTACAGTGCATTGTGGTGTCCAGTGCGTTACAGAATACAGTGCATTGTGGTGTCCAGTGCGTTAGTGTACAGTGCATTGTGGTGTCCAGTGCGTTACAGAATACAGTGCATTGTGGTGTCCAGTGCGTTACAGAATACAGTGCATTGTGGTGTCCAGTGCATACAGAATACAGTGCATTGTGGTGTCCAGTGCGTTACAGAATACAGTGCATTGTGGTGTCCAGTGCGTTACAGAATACAGTGCATTGTGGTGTCCAGTGCATACAGAATACAGTGCATTGTGGTGTCCAGTGCGTTACAGAATACAGTGCATTGCAGTGTTCAGTGTATCAGAGTACAGTGCGTTACAGTGTACAGTGCATTGTGGTGTCCAGTGCGTTACAGAATACAGTGCATTGTGGTGTCCAGTGCGTTACAGAATACAGTGCATTGTGGTGTCCAGTGCGTTACAGAATACAGTGCATTGTGTTGTGCAGTGCATTACAGAATACAGTGCATTGCGGTGTCCAGTGTATCAGAGTGCAGTGTGTTACAGAATACAGTGCATTGTGGTGTCCAGTGCATTATAGTGTACAGTGCATTGCGGTGTCCAGTGCGTTACAGAATATAGTGCATTGTGGCGCAAAGTGCGTTACAGAGTACAGTGCATTGCGGTGTCCAGTGCAGGGGCGGACTGACCATTTGGAAACTCAGGCACTGCCCAAGGGCCCGGGGTCAGTAGGGGGCCCCATGAGATGCCCCTGGTACCTTTTTCATAGGCTTTTTTGAGTTTGGGCAAGAACACAGGGGCCCCATGATCCCCTGTTGCACGGGGGCCCCATGAGTTGTCAGTCTGCCCCTGGTCCAGTGCGTTACAGTGTACAGTGCGTCATGGTGCAAAGTGCGTTAGAGTACAGTGCATTGTGGTGCGAATTGCGTTACAGAGTACAGTGTATTGCGGTGTCCAGTGCGTTACAGTGTACAGTGCATTGCGGTGTCAAGTGCGTTACAGTGTACAATGCATTGCGGTGTCCAGTGTGGTACAGTATATTGTGGTGTCCAGTGCGTTACAGTGTACAGTGCATTGCAGTGTCCAGTGTGTTACAGTATATTGCGGTGTCCAGTGTGTTACAGTATACAGTATATTGTGGTGTCCAGTGCGTTACAGTGTACAGTGCATTGCAGTGTCCAGTGAGTTACAGTGTACAGTGCATTGCGGTGTCCAGTGTGGTACAGTATATTGTGGTGTCCAGTGCGTTACAGTGCACAGTGCATTGCGGTGTCCAGTGTGTTACAGTGTACAGTATATTGTGGTGTCCAGTGCGTTACAGTGTATAGTGCATTGTGGTGTTCAGTGCATTACAGTGTGCAGTGCATTTTAAATATTGTATTGTTTTTTCCAGTTTTTTTCACTACAAATAAGATATGTGCGGTGTGCATAGGAATTTGTTCATATTTTTTTCAGACTGTAGTTTGTCCCCCAACAGTTTGAAGGTCCAGGAACTGGCCCCATTTAGAAAGTTTGAGGACCCCTGCCTTAAGGTGTTATTTTATTAGTCACTGTGATTACATATGGAAATCTGGAAGTGAGTCTGGAAACGGTTTCTTTTTAGTTTATTGAAAGCTACTTGCTTGGTATGCCCTTATATGGTTATATGGTAAGACAAGATTCACATATTTTTAGCAGATTTCCAGGCTTTCTGATTACTTAATTTATAGGGTGAATAAGGACACAGGGGACACTGGTAATCGTAAACCATCATATTTATTAGGTTTGCAGTCCAGGTCCAAAAAAGTAGTAGTTATAATTGTGAAATTCCCTGAACAATTACAAGTTGTTCTGATGCCCCAACATGCAGGAACAACAAGGTATAATCCAAAGCCACTAACAGACCAGTTCCATCCAGTCAAATTTTGACACTTCTAGTCCATTCTGCCATTTCAGGCTTCCTTCCAACATTTGATGCCATAGTACTGCCTGTAAAACTCTGCTTCCTTGGGTGTCCTTAGGGATGTGCAGTTTGTACTTCTATAGCAGTCTAACACCTTCACCAAGCTGTCCTTTATAGCAAGCCCCCCAGGGCCACAATTGATACAAATAGAGCATGTAGCACAACTTGCTTTGTTGAAGTACTTTATATTATGGATAGTAAAAGGCAAGGAGGACACACACAAGGTAAAAGCCACGGTGCAAAAGGGACCCGGGTTAAAGGAAAAACCTTCCCTTACACCACACGTGTCAAACACAAGGCCTGCAGGTCAAATCGAGCCCACCAGTCATTTTATGTGGCCCTCGCACCTCTCCTGCAGCTGTGTCACCCCCCTCATCTCCACTCTCACTTGTCTGAGCAGCAGAGAGGAGGACAAAACTCCTCCTACAGATTCTGTGCCTCTCTGTACAGCCACAGCACCCCCTTGTCTCCGCCTCCCCTGGTCCCAGGATTCAGCTGACTTCAGCCCTCTCTGGTCCTCCTCCAGACCCTGCACTTCCTGCTTCCCAGCACCACCCTCAGCTTCTTCTCAGTAGCAGCACAAGGTAATGGGGGTGCGCTGTAATGTAAGGGAGGGTGGGGGACTCTGGACTTCTGATGGTGGGTGTGGGGAAATATGAGCTAGGGCTATTGATTCAGGTATACCATTTTGTATTCATTATGCTTGCATTGTTATAAGAGTTAGAGTGATGTTTTAAGTAGATGAAATAATGATGTCTTAAGTAAATGATATAAGAAATGTCAGCATTATTTTCACGCTTATATGGAAAAGTTTAGTATGTGTATGTAACAGGTACAACCGCAAATGTAACAGGATGAAAGCTAGACTGCAGATGTCTGCAAAATATCTTAGAAAACATAGATTGTTACTCAGATAAGAGATCTGGACACAGCCAAAAAAGGCAGGATGTACAGACTGAGGTTTAACAGTTTAGGGAAAGGTGAACTTTGGTATCTGGGTAAAAGTGAAATAGCTTTGCTATTGGATAAGTTAGGTTTACTTTACTATTGGATAATTTGGGTTTGTCTTACTATTGGATAATTTGGGTTTGTGGTTTTTATCTTTATAAACTGTAATGTACGTAATAAACTTTGCAATCTTCCTGTATCCTACTTGAGTGTTGGTTACTTCGATTGCCCGATCGATCGAGCCCGTGCCACACCCAGACGCTGCGCAGCACAAAGAAAATATAAGAAATAAGAATATAAGGATTCCAGGAAAGAGGGAATATCTTACAGTGGGGGGGGGGGGGGGGCTCTTGCCATCTAGTCTTAAAGATACAGGCAGCACAGTGGCTAAATGGTTAGCACTTCCACCTGGCACTACTAGGGTCATTGGTTTGACAAAAACAGCATCACTTGCTTGGGGTTTGCATGTTCTCCCTGTGCCTGCGTAGGTTTCCTCCGGGTACTCCCACATTCCAAAGACACGCTGGTAGGTTAATTGGCTCCTGTCTAAATTGGCCCTAGTATGTGTATGTATGAATGTGAGTTAGGGACCTTAGCTTGTACACCCCCTGAGGGTTAGGGACTGGTGTGGTGTGTACAATATATATGTAAAGTGCTGCATAAATTGACAGTGCTATATAAGTACCTGTCTGGTATCCCAGCCTGTATGTAATAGGATTAGTCCATAGTGGATAAGCAGGTAAACAGGACAGGCTGCGCAGACATATAGTATAGCTGGATCACCAAAGGGCTGACCATAAGGTGAGTCTGTCAAATCAAATGTGTCCTTGAAGAAGCCAAAGCCCTTATCTCCATGTATCAAGATTTCACACCGTACTGTGGACAGTCCCAGTGGACACGGAGAGACAGGTTGGGTCATAGATTGTATAGGTAGAGCATACCACAGGCACTATAATTAAGCCACTAGCAGTCAATCCATAAAGGTACTTAAAGGTAGTGGCATATGGGAATCCACATACAGTCATTCAAAATATGACCGAGGGCTCTCACCACTCCGGTGTAACAGTAGATACTCCTACAGGCTGTGCCCGCTTTTATCCATTCCACGAGGTATACTGGAACTCGTGATCATCCGTTTTACATTTGACGCTCTACATGAAGATACACATGTCTTTTAGGCAAGTGGAATGATCCACCATAGAATATCCATGCAGCGGGTTGCTGATGGCTGCGCTGCCAGTGGGGGCGGGAACTGCGACTCGTTGATGCTGCCTACATCAGCGCGTTTCACCCACGGGACTGTGAGCTTCATCAGGACGTACACACCGCTGGCCTCTTCAGGGGACTATCGGCCCTTTCCACCAATAAAAATGGCCAGGGGAGGTCCCTTACTTAAAAAGACAGCAGTCATCAAATATTCAAAAATATAAGTAATGTTTTAAAAAAAAAGTAGGAAATATTGGCCATTTCAATGCACTTCCAATACTTCCATCTATAGTAGTGTGGTAACTCATTCTGACCTAGACTCACCATTCATTCCACCATTACATTTTAATTCAAAGCTGGACAGGGCAATCACCAAATTGTATATACAACAGATCAAATGTCCTCAAATGGGGGGCATGTCCATACCCATCATATAGAAAATAAAAGTTAATTAACAAGTGGGGGTAGGGAAATCAGAGATAGCTTTATGGTTCAGGGAACACTTTTACACTCAATTCGTTATTGAGTCCTTGGGGTGTCATGGTCCCTAACTTAAAATTCAACTCTTTTCTTTTTTCAATAAAACCGTGTTAAAGTCACCTCTTCTATTTGATAACTTTAGAGCATAGACATCTTTGACCTTCATCCCTGTCCATTTTCCCCAGTGGTATGTTTGTAAAGTGTTGGGCTATTGGTGTATCTTCATTCAACCTAATGCTTTTTAGGTGTTCACCTACTCTGACACAGAGTTGACGTTTGGTTTTGCCCACATAATATTTTTTACAGGGACACTCAATAATGTTAAGTACTCTAGCTGTTGCACAGTTAATATATTGTCCAATTTTTTCTTTCCTTCCCCTCAGTGTTGGTGAACATCTCAGTACAGTCCACAAATTTACATATTTACATATATTACAATACCCACAGAGGAACATTCCTTTTAACTCTGGGAAGTCAGTCAACCAATTTCTTCCTGATGTTTTGACAAACTCAGACTGTACAAGCATGTCATTGAGGTTTTTTGCTCTCTTAGCAACCATGAATGGTCTTGGGCCTATGATTGCTTCTAGTTCACGTGAGCATGTAAGAATATGTCAGAATATTCCAGTGTCGTTTAAGGATCTCTCGCACCTCGTCCCAATGGGCCCAATTGGGTAATGGTTCTCACTGGGCCTTCAGTTGGTATATCTTCTTCACCTTTTGTCACACCCCTAGATCTGATGAGGTTATGTCTCACCTTACAGGTTGCCCTTTTCTTGGCCTCTAAGTGTGCAATGTGAGTATGCCCTCTCTTTAAATCCACTATATAGATCAACCGTTTTTCTATGGTGTCATTATCATCAGAACAGTTTCTGCGAATCCTCATAAACTGTTCAACAGGTATACCGTTAACAAGAAATCTCAGGTGGTGACTGGAAACGTGGAGGAGTGTATTTCCTGCCGTCTGTTTCCTAATCATTTTTGTCTTGAGTTTATCATTCTCAATCCTAATATAAGATCTTAGAATGATATCCCTCTAGCATCTACTACATAAGTTAGTTTTATATTCTGGGGATTATTCCCAAATTCCTCAATAAACATCTCAAGATCACAGATATGGCCATTCCACAGTATAAGAACATCATTGATGTACCTCAGCCATAAACGCACATGGCTGAGCTGAGGTACATCAGCGAGGCATACACTATATCCTCCTCCCACCACCCCAGATGGAGACAGGCATAAGCTGGGGCCCAAGGGGCCCCCATAGAAGTGCCTCTGATCTGCTGGTACTTCACACCGCAAAATTGAAAGACATTATTGTACAGCACCAACTCCAACAGTTCAACAATTAATTCATTTTGGGCCTCCATGGCTGGAAAATTTGCATCCGGATAGTGGGACACCGCTGCCACCGCCCGTTCATGCGGTATAGACGTACATGAAGCCTCCACGTCAATACCCACAAGTAGTGCCCCTTCTGCCACTCTCATCTCATCAGTTTTTTGCAGAATGTCCTTGGTGTCCTTTACGTATGAGGGCAGCCCCACCACCAAGACTTTGATCAGAGAATCAATATATTTACCGATTCTCTCGAATGGTCCTTTTATAGCTGAAACGATAGGTTGGCCCGGAGGATTACTAGCATTTTTGTGTATCATTAGAATAATGTAGAATGTGGGGGTGTTAAATTTCCCTACGCTTAGGTACTCCAATTCTTTTTTAGTGATCAAACTTGCCTCGCACGCAAAGGACAATTTTTCATTCAGTAGAGCCAGCAGTCGCGGAAAAAGGATGTAATCAAGTTTAATATATGTAGACCTGTCCGCTTACTGTCTACAGACTTCCTTCTCATATAGTTCTTCAGTTAGAAGAACCACATTGATACCCTTATTGCTTTTCTTGATTATCAAATTTTTTGGCTTTCTTTAATTCTCTTAAGGCTCGTCTCTCATTGGGGGTAAGATTATCATATTATACATGAATATAGATTGAGTGTATGAATGGTAGTGTGACTGAGTGGGTGTGTTTTGCCCGGGCTTTTGTCATTCAAGGTGATAACGTTATCAGACCTTGTTTTAATGGTGATTGGAGGATTGTAGGTAATTTTGATCAATTTTACAATAATTTTTGATCTCAATAAATCTGTATTTTTTTGGTTACACTACAGTTGGTCCTCCTTAAAAGCCTCTTACGGGTGGTTTGCAACAGGGCACATGTCCAGTTATGGGGGGTCTAAAGAAAAACTGGAGCCAATGGCAATGCCCACACAGGTCTGATCAGCCCTCGTCTGTACATCTTACAACAACTTGGAACCTAAGTCATATTACAGACCTGAAAGAATTGAGGGACACTAGGAAAGAGCTAATCCCTGAAGCGGAAGCCTGAATTCTGCTTGAAAAAGTAAACCTAGCCACCCCCATTTCTCAGGATATAGCAGAAAATAAAATCCCAGTGGAACGTTTCTATCTAGCAGATTTTCTAACACTGTCACAATAGAGAAACAGACTTTAGGCCCAGCTTCTAAGAGTGTTTGAGTTGTTTTCCAAGAATTTCTTAGACATGGGGTGTGTAGAGAGCACTATTTGAAGCTAAACCCTTGAGAGAAAAAAACTCAACAAATCCCACTGGGAGATTTGAAAGATTTGAGAAAACAAATTGCAGAACTGAAGAGAACTATGGTCATTTAAGAGTTTCAGAGCCTTATTCATTTCCCGTCTTGGTGTTTTGGTTGAAAAACTGTTCAACATGTGTTTTTACTATCATACTTTATACAGAGAACCATTGAGTTTCCAGGGCAAGCAACAGATCCAACCTCATACCAGTGAGTAACATCCCTGCCCTATACCTGACACCTTTTGGTGGGAAATCGTATTGGCTTTATTCTCAGTTTAGGAACAGTTAGATGTTTTCATGTAGATGCTAAACTAAATTTGGGTAATATGTGACTACAAATTCTGTTTCTTTCAGGACCAAAGACTTTCAGTGTGGGGAGTTTGTGGCCCCTTTAGGCACAGCTCAGGGTATCATCACAGCTGCTTTATTGTTTCTTTTTTTGGTGTTTCGGTGTGTTGTTAGGTCCAGTTATGGTGCAGGTCTTCACTGGAAATGGTGGGAAAAGCTATCTTTGCCAGAATTTTCTGTGAGGATAGTTGTAAACATACAGTGCCTTGAAAAAGTATTCATACCCCTTGAAATTGTTCAAATTTTTCATGTTACAACAAAAAACATAAAGGTATTTTATTGGGATTTTATGTGATCGACGAACACAAAGTGGCATATAATTGTGAAGTAGAAGGAAAATGATAAATGGTTTCCAAAAGTTTTTACAAATAAATATCTGAAATGTATGGCATGCATTTGTAGTCAGCCAACCAATTGTCTGCAGAAGTCACCAAATTAGTAAATAAGAGTCCACTTGTGTGTAATTTAATCTCAGTATAAATTCAGCTGTTCTATGAAGATCTCAGAGGTTTGTTAGAGAACATTAGTGAACAAACAGCATCATTAAGGCCAAGGAACACACCAGACAGGCCAGGGATAAAGTTGTGGAGAAGTTGAAAGCAGGGTTAGGCTATAAAAAAATATCTCAAGCTTTGAACATCTCATGGAGCACTGTTCAATCCATCATCAGAAAATGGAAAGAGTATGGCACAACTGCAAACCTACCAAGACATGGCCATCCACCTAAACTGACAGACAAGGAGAGCATTATTCAGAGAAGCAGCCAAGAGGCCCATGGTAACTCTGGAGGAGCTGCAGAGATCCACAGCTCAGGTGGGAGAATCTGTCCACAGGACAACTATTGGTTGTGCACTCCACCTTTATGGAAGAGTGGCAAAAGAAAGCCATTGTTGAAAGAAAGCCATAAGAAGTCCCATTTGCAGTTTACGGAAAGCCATGTGGGGGAACACAGCAAACATGTGGAAGAAGGTGCTCTGGTCAGATGAGAACAGAAATGTAACTTTTTGGCCTAAAAGCAAAACACCATGTGTGGCGGAAAAGTAACACTGCACACCACCCTGAATACAGCATCCCCACCGGGAAATGTGGTGGCCGCATCATGTTGTAAGGATGCTTTTCTTCAACAGGGACATGGAAGCTGGTCATAATTCATGGGAAAATGGATGGAGCCAAATACAGGGCAATCTTAGGAGAAAACCTGTTAGAGTCTGCAAAAGAATTGAGAATGGGGCGAAGGCTTACTTTCCACCAGGACAACGACCCTAAACATACAGCTAGAGCTGTGGCAAGACTTGAAAATTGCTGTTCACAGATGCTCTCCATCCAATCTGACAGAGCGTGAGCTATTTTGCAAAGCAGAACAGGCAAACATTTCACTTTCTAGATGTGCAAAGCTGGTGGAGACATCTCCAAAAAGACTTGCAGCTGGAATTGCAGCAAAAGGTGGTTCAAAATAGTATTGACTCCAGGGGGCTGAATACAAATGCACGCCACACTTTTCAGATATTTATTAAAAATTTTGAAAACCATTTATCATTTTCCTTCCACTTCACAATTGTGTGCCACAATTGTGTTGGTCTATTCCATATAATCCCAATAAAATACATTTATGCTTTTGGTTGTAACATGACAAAATGTGGAAAATTTCAAGGGGTATGAATACCTTTTCAAGGCACTGTACAACAAAAACAGATTAGGTGTCCAAACTCACAGGAACTATGTGGGTACAGTTTCAAGATAAACTAGGTCATGCAAAAACAAGCCAGAAAACCTTTACTCTCCAAGATACAGCATGGTATCCTGTGAAGCTTACCATAGCTTATTACCTAAAAAAACCCTTCATATGCATGGTGCATACTGTATTGTTCCTGCAGTTTTAAGCCAAAGAAATAGAGGATAGGAAACCAAAAATGGGGATAGATGACTGACTGTAGCTGGAGAGTGCTATGGAATTCCCTTGTGACTGCCTATCAGAGTTCCAAATATCAGTAAATTTACAGACAGTTTGTAAAATAAGTGGTTTTTACAACTGTCTGTAAATTTCAGGGGTTGATAATTTGTCATGCTGTGTAACCAGGCAAAGTAGTATTGTCAGTAATTCCATATTGTGTTTATATATCGATTGTTTTTGTTTAGGAGTTCTGTAATTTTTCAGCATGTCAGTAAAAAATGTGCTCCATCAGTACATTTTTTATGTGTTGTCGGTAAAACATTCTGTGGGAGGTTGGTAACACTGCTGCCTGTTCAATTAATGTCAGTGTCATGCTGGCCAGAGAGCTCAGATGATAGTAGGACATGCAGGTACGATCCTAAAACACATATTCAGCTGTAGCGAGTATGGCCTGAGAACTGTGGCACCATGATAACTTCTGCATTATCTATGATGGTGCATCAAACTAAAGTTGCAAGACAAATCTGCCCAAATCACAATTAAAGTATATGAAACCCTAACAATGAGGGGCGCATGCCAGACATGCCAGCCTAGAGCTCCGCTCCACCACTGCTCACACGGCCAATCGGAGCAGCAGCTGGATCAACGAGGGGATGGCACGGTCCTCCCACATGCCCAGTAAGCACCTGGGAATACATAAGATGGTTGCTGGGGGTTCCGGGCCCAAAACTAAGCTGAAGAGCATCCGCGAGGTGCTCGAGCGGGCCTCCTCTAAAATGGTGGCACAGCCATCTCCTCACATGGGCTCACCCAGCTCAACCCACTCCCTCAAACAGACTTCCCACAACAGCGGGGCAGGGGCTGATGCCGACCAGGACACAGATCCCACAGCCTCCTCTCCTATAGCACAAACCACTTCTCCTCACTCAGGCCTGTTGAAAAAAATTTGAGAAGATGCTGCAAAAGGCACCCAATAAACTTCAGATCAAATCACAGATCGCCTCTCTAGGAAGATCCGCAAACTAGGTCAGCGTACTTCAGACCTAGAGGTAAAAACCTACGACCTAGAAGTCACACTGAACAACCATGCGGAGGAACTAGAGATCCTTAAAGAAGAAAATTATAGTCTGCATTCTCAGCTAGAAGATCATGAAAACAGGGCCAGACGCTCTAATATTAGGACACGAGGCATCCCTGAAACCATCATTGATCTCCAATCTACAATTACGGTCTTATTCCAGCAATTGGCTCCCTCTATTCCTGTGGAGAATTCCTGTCAGGGGTCCGTTGGCCCAGAAAAAACAGCCAGTTCACAGAACGGCTTTCAAACGGCTTTCACGGAACAGATCAAACAAGGCATCAATCACATGTGCTGATATGGGTGTACTGGGTGTACCAATATGACTGCGGCCGTTCTTGTCGGAAATGACGTCACCACATTCCGCTCTCCGACCTACGCGTTTCATCACTGTCACGTGACTTCATCAGGACCCAGAGATCGGAATGTGGTGACGTCATTTCCAACATTAATGGCTGTGAGCTGGCTGTTTTTCTGGTCCAACGGTGAAAGATATTGTCAGAGATGCAGGCGTGACCAGAAGTGTGTGGACTGACACAGGGAAACGTAGGCTTCAGATATAGTATAAATAAGACAATTTATTAAGACTAACAATACAAATATAAACGCAGTGCACCAAACCCCAAGCTAACACAAATACATACAACAAGGTGAAACAAACCCAAACCTAAACTGATATAGATACACAGGTACATACACATATAGAGCACAACATAGTCAGGCAGGCCGGGTCGATAACTATCGGGCAGGTAGGTACAGGAGGAGCAGGCGGAGAGTAGTCAGGTCACGAGCCGGGTACAGCAACTAACGGACAGGTAGGTACAGGGGGTCAGGCAGAGAATGGTCAGGGTCACAAGCCAGGGATCAAAACAGGAGAAGTCAGCAGAGGTCAGGATCAGGCAGGGTCGGCAACAAGTCAGGCAGAAACAGGAACAGGAATGCAGGTTACAAGATACAGGGGCCCATGGAAAAACACACACCAAGGCACAGACTGCAGGTCTGGCCATCCCTTAAATACACCTGCAATCAGCCCCAGGTGATGGCTAATTGCCGAAGTGAACCTCTGGTTGTTGAGAGCACCCGCTGGCCAGCCCTGGTACTGCAGCCCACAAGGCAGGTGAGTCCCACCACTATTGGCAAGTCCATTCCTGACAGATATATTACCACCGCTGAATAGTATGGTCTACCAGTGAGGGGGATATCATCCCTACATCGCCGTTTGGGATTCCACTTAAAGGGCCCCTGCAGTGAGTGTCCTGAAAGCCTTTTGGCCCTTGGGGTCTGGGCACGGAGGTGAGGAGGCATTTTAGCCAGTGTGGGATTCACTAATCATTTACCTATCCATGTTGGGTTTTTTTTGGATGCGTTTTTGTTGTACGTTTTTGCACATGGACTTTATGTTGCATTTATGCTATTTTTTTTAGTTACATGTTATTTATTTCTTCATTGTGTTATTGTATTGTACATTGCACAGTAATACATTCATTTGGTTTCACTGTACGTTTGTATCACCATTTTCTGTTTTGTACTAGTTGCACTCTATATATGTTTGCCACATTTATTTATGGTATTTATATGGTCACTTATTAGTCGTTTTATGTCACATGGCCTTTTGATGCATATTGTGTTATGATCCTTTAGTCGCATAGTCACATTTTTTGGCCTCACTGTGCGTTGTTATTGTCATTCTTCTGTGATAAGTGGTTTGTCCACTTTTAATATTGAAGCACTTAATTTTGTATTTTTCACATTTTGCTCCACTTTCTCATTAGTTGCATTCACGTTATTTCATTTATGTTATGACAGACTCATATGTCCCACTATTACTGTGATTTAGTTAATATTTTATTTTCCCCTGATCATTTCCGTGCATATTACTATGGTTTACTGTCTGTTACACCTTTTGGTCCTCATTTTGGACCTTTATTATTTCACCTTTCCCTTCACTCCCATATGCCTTCCATTTACTGATTATGTTATGGTGTATTATGTATTGTCTTCTCATCTCATTATTTGTCTTGGAATGTCTGTGGCATTATTGTGATTAGCGCAACATCAATTTTCTGTTTGTTGTTTTTTGCTAGTGGTATAGCCAGGTGTGTGCTGCTGTCCCAATAGTCTCATCTTTTCAAAAAGTTTTTTACATGATTCTTAAAAGCATACTTGCTTGACAATATTAGTAATTATTGCATAGGAAAATTAACGATATCTCTTGAAGCTGATATTCATCTTGCAACCTAATTTGAGGGAACTACAAGTGCATTCAGCCTATATCCAACGCGTTTTGAATAGTGCAGATTCTTCCTCAGGGAAGGAATACCGTTCTAAAAAAATTATCAATAGTTACACTTTTTGTGCATATTATTTTTGATCCAGAAATTGGAAAACCAACTTTACAAGTTTTACATACCAGAAAAAAACGATCAAACTGAGAATGCTTTGCTGTGTTTTGGAGAATGTGAGTGAGTCCCCTCATGTGTTGGATGAGATCATCACTTGGCATGCAAGAACCACGAGTGCCACGTTGATGAGTACTGTAGTAATAAAACAAATCAATTATTGTAAAGTTGGTTTTCCCATTCCTGGATCAGAAATAATATGCACAAAGAGTGTAACTATTGATAATTGTTGTTTTAGAGCGGTATCCCTTCCCTGAGGAAGAATCTGCATTAAAGTATTCGAAACATGTATAAATCTCTCTATTCCTGTTGAGAGGCTTGAAATGGATCAGATTCACCAGGCCTTGGCCCCATGCAAATCAGAGCACCCTCCAAGAGATATCATAACTAAGCTGCATTTTTATCGCACCAAAGAGCAACTCTTATCAGCAGCACAACGGCGAGAATCTCTCTCCTTCCAAACGCACTACTACCAATTATTTACATACGTCTTGCAACTGCATAAAAAGCCCTTAAACCTCAATTACTGACCCTGCAATGCCACCACATCGCCTATACCTGGGGCTTCCCTTTTAGTATACGCTTTACATTTTAGAGAACAAAGTATACCTGCAAGTCCTCTGAGGAACCCTGAACTCTCCTACAAGAACTCCATCATCTCCACTTGTCAAAAATTGACCCAGACGCAGATCAGCTTCTTGCTCTCCACTAAAACCCTCCGCCTCTGCCAACGGGTCTAACCTGTGCGGCCCCAACAAGTGAGGTTGTTTTGCCTCACCAGCTCATGAACCCTCCATCTCCATGGACTGGCTAGGCAGAACTTTTGGCCTACCTCTTCTATGACCCACTGCTTGATCTTTTGTAGTTTTACCACTTTGCCCACGTTGGGCACCAGTTTCCAGTTATTAACTCTGCACTCCTGAAACCACAAGAATATTAGCAGATCTACTGCTTCATCCGCTATTTTGCTGTATCCTTCACTTATATATGGCTACTAACAACCTACTCGGTTGTGGCTTAGGAGTAGCTGGGTATGGCGCTCACACCTGCACAGCTGCCCCTTACCCGTCACCATTGGTTTCTACCTGTATGTACTCTTTGCTCTCTTTTTTTTTGTACAGGCTATTAACACTGAGACTCCCTGAAGGTAGTTACAACCACCACATACCAGGTTTTTGTTAGCCTATGGATCCAGACTTGACCCTATTACATTTCTAATTATTACATCACACTGAACCCAAAATTTGAGACCCTCCTCCAACCCCCTCCCCAAAATACAGAGCGTCCAAGCCCACCAATATCCTACATGCTCCCTGTCAAAATCTGAGGTCAGGTTCAGAGACCAGTTGCTACAGCAGTGTAAGGCTTACCTGAAACCAGCAGGATAGGTACACCAGTGGGTCACCCTGGGAATGACGCAGGCTCACCTGAGGTGCGGGGTCTAAGTATTAACTGGTCTTCACCAGAGCTCCTAATAATAATAATAATTATTATTATACAGTATTTATATAGCCCTGTACAATATAGTGGGGGACAGTACATGAGACAATACAGTAAGAAAACAATATACGAGAGGTTAATTAATAATAATGAATTATTAATTATTAATAATAATAATAATAATAATAATTGGCCGCAACGAAAAAAGGGGTGGGTGGGAGGGGAGCACCACAGAGATGCCTCCCAGGTTTCTGTTTTTTCTGTAAACGGACCCCCTTTTATAGCCCTCTCCAATTCTTCTCCATATTGGTCACTTTCTCTTTCAGGAATGTACAGGTGTAGTAGGGGGGCTAAAAACTCCCATTTTCTAGAATCTTCCCCATTATATTAGTATACCATGGGGGGGGGCTTAAATCTGTCCAGGTGTAGTGGGGCTAAAAACTCCTATTTTCTAGCAGCTTCCCCATTATATTAGTATACCATGGGGGAACTTGAAACTTAATTAGGTTTTTTCTCCTTCTCACAGCAATGGGGGGGAGTAAAAACCCCACTGACCTTCTAGAATGTTCCCCCACTGTATAAATACAGTGCGGGGACTTGAAACTTTATTTCCCCTGCCACAGTCCCATAAGAAAAGCCCCTATTAAATCCCCCTTTTCTTTTCCTAAGGGAAATGCCCTCTCAGTCAGCCACTACAGAAACAAGTGTCTTTATTGGAAGGTTTTCTCTCTATTCCTGGTATGATAACAACTAAAAAATTCATATTTTCTCATCATCAGGACAAATGGAGAGAGTAAATATCCCTAATGGACACAGATAACAATACCTGTCAAGGTGTACTCAAATCTAAACAAAAAAATTAGCTTTAGATAGATTTTAAAATCAAAAATTTTCACATTGATTATACCTGCCCCCATCCCTGAAAACATAGGACACACTTAGGGCAGTGGGAGCCATAGGCTCTTGCTACTGTCATTCAAACTCCTGTGAAGAGGGAGCAGGGGCATGGCTTACCGATGCTGTGTTTGTCTATGGACACATACAACCTGACTTGGGAGCGTACACACACAGGTACCCCCTTAGCATCTACATTGCTAAGGAGGCACTTAAAGGATGGCAGAGTGGACAGTGCTGGGGGGGAGACTGCCAGACCAGGAGGTAAAGGATAATTTTGTGCAATATGCACAGATAGACAGACAGATAGATAGATAGATAGATAGATAGATAGATAGATAGATAGATAGATAGATAGATCACAGTTACTCTATACAGAATTGTTTGGTTATTTAACAGAGAATTTGACAAACAGCCCTATTAAATATACTGGCTCCCTGAAAAGTGTTATTATTTTTATTATTATTATTATATTTTTATTAGTTCAATTACAAACAGATTTTTAAAAATACCAATAAAAAAATCAATATATTCAACAAATCCTATTCTTCTCCCTTTTGAAAAGTGTTGTTATAAGCAAACTAAATTCACTATCAGCTACAAAGGACCAATGGTCCTTTTTTTTTTAATCAGTCTAAGCTATGGCCAGCCAACATTTTTGTCAGAGAAAATAACTTAAGTATTTCAACACTTGAGTCAACATCTGTTTCCAATCATTTTATTTTGAAACACTAAAAATGCCGATGACAGATGCCAAAATGCAAAACACCGTTCAGGTTACACATAATAAGAGTCATAGATTTCCCTGGGCTCAATCGTTCCATTCAAATATGGGCTAAATTGTAAATAATAGTGTATGTAATTAAAGACATAGTAAACATTTTCTTAAAAGGGAGATATTGTGGTTTTAGAAGGAAGTAAGTACACCCTATAAAAATAGTTTTTTTAACATGTTTCAACACACAAGCATTAGATCTTCATTCAGACAGTGTCTACAGATATAGCTGACAAACCTGAACAAATGAAATATTAAACTGATGTTTTTATAATCTAAACCAGGCATCATTAAATGGCGGACCATGGCCCTGATGCAGGACAAGTCAGTGTCCTATCACATCTTTTGGGAGCCTTTTTTCCCCCAGCTGTCACTCTGTAATCCTCACAGAGCAGAGAGCGGGAGCTGCCTGAGGTTAACAAGCAAGTGATTGCTTGCTAGGATGAAGGGAAGTCCTAGCAACCATTCACTATCCTGCAGCTCCCACCCTCCATCCAGGCCTGCTGTGCCCCCTGATCTCTGTTTTGTCTTTGTAAGGTAGGATGGGGGGGGGGGTTTAGTTGAAGGGGGTTGAGGACACTAGTATGTGAAGGGGGCTGATGCGAAAAGGAGCTGAGGACTGAATGTGGGGGGTGGCTGAGAATTGTAATGTGGGAGGGGGGGTGAGGATTTTAAAGGGGGGGGGTCTATGGACTGTGATGTGGGGAGCTCAGGACTGTGATGTGGAGGGGCTAAGGACAGTAATATGTGGGGGGGGGGGGGCTGAGGACTGTGATGTAGGGGGCTGAGGACATTAAAGTTTGGGGGGCTGAGGAATGTAATGTGGGGGCTGAGAACTGTACTTGGAGGAGTCTAGGGACTGTAATGTGGGGGCTGAGGATATTAAAGCAGGGTCTGAGGACTGTGATGTGAGAGGCTGATGACATTAAAGTGGGAGGCTGAGGACATTAAAGCAGAAGGGTTGAGGTCTGTGATGTGAGAAGGGCTGAGGACTGTGATTTGGGGGCTGAAGGCATTAAAGTGGGGGGCTGAGGACTGTGATGGGGGATGGGACATTAAAGTGGGAGAGAGATGAGGACTGTGATGTGGGGCGGGGGAATCTGAGAACAATAAACTTGGGGGGCTGAGGACTGTGATGTGGTGGACTGGTCTCTCCTGCACATGAACAATCTGGCTGCTGGCCATAAAAGTCCATCTCCACTCTTCACTGAAAATAGAAAAAATTTGTCCCACTCCAATTAGCTCTTCTTGCAGTATTTCTAATATTCAGTGTGCTGACTGAATACAGTGATGTCTCCAACCCAAACCAGCCTTCCTTGATAATTTTCACCACTCCTGGCTTTGCTCACAAGGATAGGGGAAGCCCCTAAAAAGGAGTACTTCTTACTATGGATAATAGGCAAAGTTTCTGTTAAGCAGCTACCACAGTGTTCTAAATAACTCTCTGTCTCTAACACCTGGCTACACCATAAATTATAATATGGCCCGCATCCAATCTCTGTCCAAATCATGCTGCCTCAACCTCTGCAACATCTCCAGAATACACCCCTTTTTAACCAATGACACCTCAAGGCTTCTAATTCACTCCCTGGTTATCTCTCGCCTTGACTGCTGCAACTCCCTCCTCATTGGCTTACCTTTACATAGGCTATTCCCCTCTAGTCCATCATGAATGTTGCTGCCAGACTCATCCATCTTGCCAACCATTTAGTGTCTAGTGCCCTTCTCTGCCAATCCCTCCACTGGCTTCCACTCAATCAATTAATAAAATTCAAGTACTAACAACAACTTACAAAGCCATCCACAACTTGGCCCACAGCTACATCACCAACCTGGTCTGAAAATATCAACCAACCTCTCTCTTCTGTCCCTCCAAGACCTCCTGCTCTCTAGTTCCCCTGTCACCTCCTCCCATGCTCACCTCCAAGACTTCTCCTGAGCTTCTCCCATCTAATGGAACTCCCTACCCCAATCTGTCTGACTATCTCCTAATCTATCCACCTTTACACGATCCCTGAAATCCCTTCTCTTTAAAGAAGCCTATCCTGCTTTTAACTAATACACTGTGATTTTACTTTCTCCATCAGCTCATCCTTCACAATTATTACCTTTTGTTTCACTTGACCCTCCCTTTTAGATTGTAAGCTCTAACGAGCAGGACCCTCTGATTCCTCATGTACCAAATTGTATTGTAACTGTAATGTCTGACTTAAATTTGTAAAGTGCTGGGCAAACTGTTGGCGCTATATGAATCCTGTATAATAATAATGTTAATCATGTAAGCCCTTGCACTAATTAATCAGTAAATCTAAGGAAAACTCCACCTATGGATTTTCATCCCCAGAAAGAAACTGTCTCCATCTTTGGCTGATCAGAGTCCTTAAAATGGTTCTAAATGTGAGACATTTTTTACATTAATGCATTCCTTGCATTAAGGTAAAAAAAGTCCCAGTATTTGTATTGCTCCCTCACCCCCTTGTATACTTACCTGAGCCCAATCTCAATCAAGCACTGTGCCCTTCTGCAGTGGCACATTTCTCCCTCTCTCTCTGCCCACAGAGGCAGAGCCATAAATTCCTGCTGCTGTCAATCAACTCCTGTGAACAGAAAGCCAGGGGATGAGGCTAATCTGCGCTGTGTATGTCTATAGATGTACACAGCCTGGCTCAGGAGTGAGCCTGCAGGTGTGCCCCCATAGCAAGAAGCATGCTATGGGGGCACAGAAAGAAGGGGAGGAGCCAAGAGCGCTGGCAGGGGACCCCAGAAAAGAAGGTTCAGGGATGCTTTGTGCAATACCAGGGCAGGTAAGTATAACATGCTTGTTATTTTAGTAAAAAAAAAAAACTTTACGTAAAAGCCTTGAAGTGTTACTAAACCTAGGACCCTGCATTCACTATATCTGATCTCCCACAGTACACAGAACATGGAAGTACACTTAATTAAGTAAATATAAACTGATAAATACCTTTTCTCATCAGCAGTTAGAGCAGTCTTGTGCCTTCTATCAGTGTTCAACAGAGCACTGGTTAAAGCTTGTAGGAGGAGTTTTCTTTCTGCTTTAGGAGGATGCAAAACCCCTGACCCTCTGTCTGGACAGTGCTGATTGGCCCTGTGCAATACACACTAAATTGATCATGCGCAGAACGGCTGTGGTTCAGTCTGTCTTATAAGGAGATAAAATATGGCCATTTGAACAAGAGGAGGAGCAGAGAAGTCAGGATCAAATTGACTTTTTCACAATGCAGAGGATTAACCCCTTAGGTTCCACAGTGAGTATAACAAGCATGCTTTACTGCATATACAGACTGATTTTACCGTTGTGTGTTTAATAACACTTTAACAGCTTTATTCAAACTGCTGCGAACAGTGGTTGAGTGGCCATTGGTTTGTATGGGTGCAAATCTGGCTGTAGCGGTTTGCTTACAAATGTGAATATCACTGAGGTTTCTTTGTTAAAAAGATCTAAAATTAAAACTTTTCCAGAGGTCTTCTACCAGTTAGCTGCAGGGAAACACCATAACAATAAAGGTAATTTCATTGGTAATGACCGTAGGCCCACTTCTTTAGGAGGACCCCAAAGTTAAATTATAAGAGTAGCAGATTGACCAAGGCCCCTATGAATAAAGGGGGTAGGGGTGAGGTGGACATCTAACACCAAGAACCTTTGAGGAGGGGGGGAGCGCAGAGATGATCAACAGGAACCGCTATGTTAGGGGTCATATATGGTGTCAGTTTCCATGGAGATGGGGGAAAACCCAGTTGTTCAGCAGTTCTTAGTCAAGTATGTATTCTAATGACAAGTTGTGGATAGTTTCTCAGGTGATTTGATTAGCAAATTATCCAATTTAAGCAGGACATATACATTCATTGAGCAACAAAGTTTACTCCACCGACAACAGGTCTATACAAAGAGGGAGATTTCTGCCTGTCACGTCTCCAATGCCATATGCAATATAAGTTGTTTTACTACAATTTTGTTTTTCTGATTATATATTTCATTGATATGCACAATATTGTATGGTATGTAATAGGAATATGCTTATTGCGTATAGCTCAGAAATTATTGCACCTGCGCTGCGCAAAGTCTGTACCCCTCTACAGCTGATAATTATATCTGTTTCACAACAGAATAATATTAATAATAATAGTTAATTTTATTTATAGGAGCATTTCAGAACGCAAAGTAAAACAAAATTTCAGAACGCCCAAGGTCACCTTACAAAGATAGAAACAGAGCAACTAAAAAGTAAATCAATAAAATAAATATACATTACATAAAACAATGATTACAAAACAAATCAATGAGGTCAAACAGAATATACTAGTTTAAAGATTTGAGTTTGATGAGATGTGATTTTAGGATGGGTAGAAAGTCAATGTTGTGGATGTCAGGTGGCAGGGTGTTCCAAAGTCGGAGGGCAGAGTAACTAAAGGCTCTCAGTCCCATAGTGGTCAGGCAGGTGGATGGAACATTGAGGTGGATGGAAGAAAAGACCTGAGAGTGCGGGAGGGTCTGTTGATATGCAGGAGTTCAGAGCGGTACAGAGGAGCGAGCTTGTGGATGACCTTAAAGGTAAGTAACAGAAGAGATAAGGGCCTTCAGAAAGTTGGCTCTAGGTTTGGAGTCTGCTATTTGCTGACTGCAGGTGGTAAATATGAAATATTCTTATATAATTTTGCATGTTTAGCTGAATAAAACAAAATAAAGAAATACATTAACTTTTTTTAGAGCTCCCTGGAATTCATAAAGACTGGCGCAGACAGATTTTGCAAAAGTATCTCTCATGCATTCTAAAAGTGGTGAAGAATGCTTCAGATTCCTTGTACCTGTCTAGAACTTGTATTTGAATCTGACTCATGCCGCACCACTTTTTCAATGCACTCAAGACACTTAAAATCTCTTTGAGACTTTTTCTCTCTGTACACCAAAAGATAGTTGGTCTTAATTAGCTCTACTTTACATTTAGTGCATTCAGTGTGACACAATGTAGAGTTGCGCATTCAATGAGACACAATGTAAAAGTGGCGCATTTTAGAACTACCTCAATTTGGTTCACGATTCACTGTCAGAACCAAGAGTGTTACAAATGCTTCATGAATTTGGTGCAATACATTAACCAGCGGGGTTAGCACCAGAACAGTGGCACAGAAAATATATTGAAAAGACACAGTTGTCACTTCCTTCCTTCTTGTGGTTTCCTAATACAGTGTATACTCTACCACAACATTCCTAGAAGCATAGCTTTACCTCCTCCCCGAGCAGTAGGTATTGGTTTCACTGCTGGGCTCCTGTCAGCCCTTTCCTCTCAGCACGAAAAAATATCAGCTCTGGAGGCCACATAATCCACATAGTTTTTATTTTTTTAAATCCAAGCAATTTAGTGTTACAACAAGACACTAGCACGTTTTGGCTCTCAAAGCCCAATCATAGTTGTTTTGATGCATTCAGGAATGCATAGCTGTTTAGGCACAACTAAATGGATGTCAAGAGTAATAAAACTTCCCCTCATGTGACAGGACAGCTTTTTCGAAACCACAGAAATAACCTCTAAAAAAACTAACATACTAACAACTTTTAAAAGTTAAGTGACTGCTGAAGTAGTTACATATAACTATTTTAACCTATCTAAATTATAATTTAGATTTTTTTATTTTAGATTTTTTAGATTTTTTATTTTATGTCAGATATAGACTTTAGAATCACTTTGGGCAGCGGATGAGGTGATCTACATCTGAGGCCTCTGGAATGAGAAGTTTATTGGAGTTACAAACTCTATTCCAGAGCTCCCATTGGTTTGAATCACTGATGTGATTTTAGTCTATATACAATGAATGGTGACCAGGAAGAAACAGATACTGGACAAAATGGGGGGAATTTACCAAAATTGGAGAGTGCAAAATCTGGTGCAGCTGAGCATAGTAACCAATCAGCTTCTAGGTTTTAGCCTGGGTTCACATCAGTGCGGTGCAGTAAATCCCATGTGATTCGCACAGGAACAGGACCGCATTCCTGTACAAATCAGATGCGATTTGCATGCGGTGCGATTGGAGCCATACATTTTGTATGGCTCTATTCACACCGCACCCACACCAAAAACGTGCAGGACCCTTTTTTTGATTCGTACTAGAATCGGATCGCATTGGTATTCAGATTCTGCACATCGCTCCGTGTTTTGTGGACCGCTTTAGGGGTGTTATTAACTTAACATGCACACCCGCAGCGGTTCGCACGAACAGGGTACGATTCTGACGCAGTGCGGAATTCGCACTGAAAACACTGCGAATTCCGCACCGCATCAGTGTGAACCACCGCTCATTGTCAAAACTTAATTGAAAAAGCTGGTTAGAAGCTGATTGGTTACTATGCAAAGCTGAACTAGATTTTGTGTGTTTCAGTCCTAGTAAATCTCCCCCAATGTGTTGAATGTATCAGGAATAGAGCTAACAAGGGAAGACGTTTGTTACATTTTCACTCCTGTACTTTTATGTTCTTAGTATATTATTAGTTGTGAATAGATTTGTGAGAAATTGGGTGCTTCGTAAGAATTTTGGTGACATGGACCTCAGGGTCAGAATGATTTTTGCTTTTTTAAATTTTACGGAAATGTGAGCCAAATCAGGCCTCATGCCTGCTGGGCAGTTTTTGTAAATGTGTTTAGTCATGTTTAGAAGCATTTAGGCACATAAGGTGCTTGGTCATTCACTTAATGGGCCAGAATAATAATTTATTCTGGCCATTGAGAAGAGTTTACCAACAAGTGCTAAACATGCCTAACGATAACTCAGGTTTACATGCGTTTAGATGTATCAAGCCTTTTTTCTGCCAAAACGCTGCTGCTCCTGAATGAACTGGAAGTGGGTTTATATTCTGCCTTTAATAGCTTTTAAATGCCTATGTGTGTGTGTGTATACATAGGCTAACATTGAGAGGTGTTTAGAGGCAGAAAAATGTCAAAAGCTCCTAAAAGTGGTGTTTTAATGCCCAGTGTGCATGAGGCCTTAATGTTGGAACAACTAGAAACAGACAGATGGTGGAATGCATGGAAAGAGAGATACTGATAAGCTTACCATTGGAAATACACAAGGCCAGGAATGCTAATATAAACATCTTCCAGGAAAGAGTATAACAGGAATTGATAAAATTGAGAAAAAGGAAAGCGAACAATAAGAGGAATAACATTACAACAGAGGAAGGTGTCATGACAAGGAGATAAAAAAAAATAGTAATGAAAAATGCTGACAATGGAGGGACAGTGGGGACCCTCAATGGTAAAGAACAAGAGGCTCTATGACAACGTAGAGACTCTGAGGTTTATAAGGTGTTAAAGGATCCCACTGTATTCTTCAAAAATATTTGGTTTGAACTCCTGAGAGAAGGTGCGTGCAAGGGAGTTCTAAGTAAAAAAAAAACGATAGACTATCTTCTAGAGGAGGCACCCAATATTCCTGTTTTTTACCACCTACCCAAGATGCACAAGTCAGATGTTCCCTTGGAGGGACGCTCAATATTGGTTCTTTTAGATGTAAGGAATTTGCATTGGAGGAAGAACTTTGTGTGGGTCACCACAAATATAAAAGCATTATACTCCACAATACTACCACCTCAGGAAGTATAATGCCTATAAAGGGGAACTTCAGAAGTTTCTGTTAATAGTTATAAAAACTCTTCTAATGCAAAATTTCAGTACAGTTAATTAAGTCTATTATCTCCAGAGAAGAGGTACCTCCATGGGCACCAAATTTCCTCCCTCCCTGGCAAACTTGTACATGGGATGGTGTGAGCAATTTTGGCTACTCTTGGACAGTAAGGCCTCATGGACACTGCTGCTCCTAAATGTGAGTTTAGGGACTTTTGGCACCAAAGTCCCTGAACTCAACTTAATAAAATCCTATATGTCCATGCACACCTAGTCATTTATCAGAGTTTAGCAGCAGCAGAGTTTAGAGGCAATTAAACAGTGTGATTCTTCTGCAAGGAACATTTTGGCCAAAAAATGCCAAATGGCAAAAATGTGTGTAAGTACCTAATCGCTAGTTGTGTTTTGGGTATTTATTCATTTCAATAACAAGTACTCTGGCCAATTAAATGAATAAACATCCAAGTGCTAATGGGTACTGTGTTTACACACATTTTTGCCGCATTGAGCATTTTTCTGCTGCCAGTAGATTTAACACCTATGGTAGTTCTAATGTACATGTAGCCTTATCCTTTTCTGAGCAACCTACATGGTATGGTAAGTACATGGATGGCCTGTTACTGGTATGGGAAGGTGGGGTCAACTTGCTGGAGTGTTATTCATCTATTTAAAAACAAAATAAACTTAGCTTGCAGTTATTTGAGATCTTGAGCGTAATTTTTTTTTTAGATATAACACTGATAGCTGACAAGGAAGATAATGTTACCACATATATTTTTTGTAAGTGATGTGCTGGAAATACAATGCTGATGAGCAATGATCACCCCTCGCATACCACTAAGGCCATCCCTCTGCTCTACTAATGAACTGTACTTTCTCAGATGATAGAAAAAAGATTACAGAATAAAGGACACCCTGGAGGACTAATAAACGGGACAAAGAAGGGAAGGAAAAAGATAGAAGTGTATTGCTTTAGGACACAATTAACAGAAAAAAACATAGGAATGAGAGTAAAATGAGTTTTTTCACCACTTATAGCTTGCAATTTAATTAAATAGTTAAAGTTATAAACAATAATCTACTTACCGTATATTGTGTGGAGGCAAAGGATTATGATGGATGTTACATAGAGGACGTTGGTTCTCAAGTTGATAAACACCAACTTTTGGGACTCTATTAGCTCATAGTGATTTTAGCAGACGTACTGTAAGTAGTAACTGAATTTGATTAACAACAAAAATCTTGTATAAATGTGGTTTCACTACAAGTGAATACTGTAGGATATATTTAAAATAAATTAATGTGGTTCTAAAGGCTTAAGGTTTTTTACAACCTGTGCAGCATCCTCCCCAACCCCTCCTAACACTCACTTAAGCCCCCTCTCAATCCAGCGATGTGCATTGAAGTCTTGGCTATCCTAGGACTCCCTCTCCTCATTGGCTGAGATAGAAGCGGGAGCCATTGTCTCCCACTGCTGTCAATCACAGTGAGCCAATGAGGGGGGGGGGGGGGGGCGAGCTGTGGCTACGTGTGTGAATGGATACATGAAGCAGCGGGTGTGTCAGGGCTCCGGGTATGACCAGAGGTGTGTGGACTGACACAGGGAAATGCAGGCTTCAGATATGGTATAAACAATATGATTAAGACTAACAATACAAAACGCAGTGCAAAACTAAACATAAACACAGTGCAAACAAACCAAACCAAACCACCTACAGATAACAATACATACAATGCAAGAGTCGTCAGGCAGGCCGGGTCAGTAGCAAACGGGCAAACGGAGTACCAGGAACAGGCGGGAGAGTGGTCGGGGTCACAAGCTGGGTTCAGTAACTCACGGGCAGCGCGGTGCAGAGGGTCAGGCAGAGAATGGTCAGGGTCACAAGCCAGGGATCAAACAGGAGAAGTCAGCAGAGGTCAGGATCAGGCAGGGTCGGCAACAAGTCAGGCATAAACAGGAACACAGGATACAAGATACAGGGGCCCATGGAAAAACACACACCAAGGCCCTGACTGAGTCTGGCCATTCCTTAAATACAACCCCTGCAATCAGCTTCAGGTGTTTGGCTGACTGCAGGGGTGAGTCTCTGATTGCTGAGAGCACCCGCTGGCCAGCCCTGGTACTGCAGCCCACAAGGCAGGTGAGTCCCACCATTATTGGCAAGTCCATTCCTGACAGTGTGCACTCATAGCAAGCTGCTTACTATGGGGGCACCCGACAGGAGGGAAGGGACAGGAGCGCCAGCGTGGGGCCCGAGAAGAGGAGGATCTGGGCTACTCTGTGCAAAATGATTGCACAAAGCAGGTAACTATAGACATGTTCGTTATTAAAAAAAAAAGTAAGCCTTTAGAATCACTTTAAATCAATGGTAATAAGGGAGATATTTCCTATACGAAAATGTGGAAACTGTATCACTGATGACAAGGTATGTCATAACACATAAGGCTGTCATATACAGTATGTAGGCTGTACAATCTGACCTCGTTCATATCAGAATAGGGAAGTGTCGCAAGACACTTTGTGGAAGTAACATACAGTAAGTGTATTTGTCCTGCTTTAGTTTCCATGGAATAGAAAAAGTCATATGAGGCAGCACATTGGAGGCTTCTGGAACAAGAAATATATTGAATTTAAAAACTCTGTCACACAGCCCCAAATAGTTTAAATCAATGATGGAATCTTACTCTATATCTGAAAAATAATATAGATTGGTTAATATAGTGATAGTTATATGTAATTAACTATTTAATTAACTACTGAGAATTCCATCTTTCATCATGTTTAGGGTCCATTCACACCTGAAATGCTGGTGTATGTTCATTAACTCAGGCCAGTGCATATACAGTTGTGTTCAAAATAATAGCAGTGTGTTGAAAAAAGTGAATAAAGCTCAAAATCCTTCTAATAGCTTTTATTTCCATACACACAAATGCATTGGGAACACTACACATTCTATTCCAAATCAAAACATGAAGAAAAATATATCAAATTTGTGTTGTTCCTCTAAAAAAAATTGAAGAAGAAAAGTGAATATTAGACTGTTAAAAAAAATAGCAGTGTTTGTATTCTTCTTTACAAACTCAAACATTCACTATATAAACTGAAAAATGTTTGAAGATTTTGCTTTTCTTTGAATCGCTTAACTAATATTTTGTTGTATAAGCACTGTTTCTGAGAACTGCTGTACATCTGTGTTGCATGGAGTCAACCAACTTCTGGCACCTGTGAACAGGTATTCCAGCCCAGGATGATTGGAATACATTCCACAGTTCTTCTCTATTTCTTGGTTTTGCCTCAGAAACTGCATTTTTGATGTCACCCCACAAGTTTTCTATTGGATTAAGATCCGGGGATTGGGCTGGCCACTCCATAACGTCAATCTTGTTGGTCTGGAACCAAGATGTTGCACGCTTACTGGTGTGTTTGGGGTCGTTGTCTTGTTGGAACACCCATTTCAAGGGCATTTTCTCTTCAGCATAAGGCAGCATGACCTCTTCAAGTATTCTGATGTATTCAAACTATGATCCCTGTTATGCGATAAATAGGCCCAACACCGTAGTATGAGAAACATCCCCATATCACGATGCTTGCGCAACCATGCTTCACTGTCTTCACAGTGTACTGTGGCTTGAATTCAGTGTTTGGGGGTCGTCTGACAAACTGTCTCTGGCCACTAGACCCAAAAAGAACAATCTTACTTTCATCAGTCCACAAAATGTTGCGCCATTTTTCTTTAGGCCAGTCAATGTGCAAATTGTAACCTCTTCAGCACGTCTTTTTTTCAACAGTGGGACTTTGCGGGGGCTTCTTGCAGATAGCTTGGCTTCACATAGGCGTCTTCTAATTGTAACAGTCCTCACAGGGAACTTTAGACCTTCTTTGATCTTCCTGGAGCTGATTGTTGGCTGAGTCCTTGCCATTTTGGCTATTCTTCTATTCATTCGAATGGTAGTTTTTCGCTTTCTTCCACGTCTTTCAGGGTTTGGTTGCCATTTTAAAGCATTTGCGATCATTTTAGCTGAGCAGCCTATCATTTTCTGCACTTCTTTATATGTTTTCCCCTCTCCAATCAACTTTTTAATCAAGGTACGCTGTTCTTTTGAACAATGTCTGGAACGACCCATTTTCCTCAGAATTTCAGAGAGAAATGCACTGTAACCAGCATGTACAACATTTGCTGCCTTCCTTCCTTAACCACCTTCCGCCCGCCATATAGTACAATGACGGGCGCAAGGTGGTTCTCTCGTTCTGGGAGGACGTCATATGACATTCTTCCATTCTCACTGCGTATGTCGGCTTGGTCATGTGATCAGCTGTGTCCAATCACAGCTGATCACATGTAAACACGGAAATGCCGGTTATTGGCATTTCTCCCCTCTCGAGCTGTCACGCTGACAGCTCGAGAGGAGAGGAGAGCCGGTAATTGGCTTTCCGCAGAGGGGACATGTACACTGACCATCAGGGCACTGATGGTCAGTGTGCCCTGATGATCAGTGTGGCCCCAGAAGTGCCACCTGTCAGTGTCCATCAGTGCCACGTGCAAGTGCCCATCAGTGCCACATCAATGCCACATATCAGTGCATACCAGTGCACATCAATTCCACCTATCAGTGCCCATCTGAGCTGCCTTTCAATGTCACCCATCAGTGCCAGTCAGTGCCACCTATCAATGCCAATCAGTGCCACCATCAGTACCAGTCAGTGTCGCCTATCAGTGCGTATCAGTGCCAGTCAGTGCCACCTATCAGTGCCAGTCAGTGCCGCCTAACAGTGCCAGTCAGTGCCGCCTAACAGTGCCAGTCAGTGTCGCCTAACAGTGTTGCCTAACAGTGCCACCTATCAGTGCCACCTATCAGTGTCATATATCAGTGTCATATATCAGTGCTGCCTTTCAGTGCCCATCAGTGATGCCTGTCAATGCCCACCAGTGCAACCTACCAGTGCCTCCTCATCAGTGCCCATCAGTGCCACCTATCAGTGTCCATCAGTGCCCATCACTGCAGCCTCATTAGCGCACATCAGTGAAGGAGAAAAATCACTTATTTACAAAATTGTATAACAAAAACTAAGTTAAAACTTTTTTTTCAAAATTTTCTGTGGTTTTTTGTTTGTTTAAGAAAAAATAAAAATCCCAGAGGTGATTAAATACCACCATAAGAAAGCTCTGTCACAAAAAAAATGATAAAAATGTCATATGGGTACAGTGTTGCATGACCGCACAATTATCATTCAAAGTGTGACAGCGCTGAAAGCTGGAAATTGGCCTTGGAAAGAAGGGGGTATATGTGCCCTGTAGGCTAGTGGTTAAATAAGGGCAATAATTGCCAGCTGTTTTTCAAAGAATGAATGACCTCACTAATAGAACTCCACACTGCTATTATTTTGAACATGCCCCTTTCAATTAGTGATTCAATTACACAGAATCAGCAGCATGCATGTCATGACTGTTGGGTCTGTTGGATTTCTATTACTCTACTACACCTGCTAGTAAATTATTTGTCATGTAGAAATATCATTTCTACCAAAAACAGTGATTGATCAGGTTAGTGATGTCTGCCTGCTATTATTTTGAACACAACTGTACATTTAAGCAGTGTATTTCAATAGAAGCAGTCCACACCAGTGTGTTGTGTTGGTGTGCTTTGCTCTGCGCTGCAAAAAAAAAAAAAAAAAGTGGAAAGGGCCCTACTTTTTTTTTCAATGTGATGCAAAGTATGTAAATGCAAGTAAGAGCACAACATCACAAATAAATGCATGAAAACAGTTCATTAAAGATTCTTTTACAAAAAAAAATTTAAAGCCCAACCCTGGGCAAATAAAAAATTATCCTTTGCAGTGTGTTGTGACTGCACTGTAAGGGTTAATTGCTCATTTATGTCTAGGCAAATTATAAAAGGAGATATACTTAAACAGTTTCTGTACCCTGCGTTTTAGTGGTCTAGAGTCCTGATGTCATGAAGACCAGGGCAAGGTCCGTAGGGACAGTTCAACACTACAGAGTGGGGGAGTGCCATCTGCCTGGGAAGGGGAGGATCAGGTAAGTAAAACAGTTTCTCCTCCCCCGTAGACAAAATGAGCTATTAACCCTTGCAAATTAGCCACAACCCCACTGTAAGGGATTATTTTTTTTTTTGCCTGGAGTTGGGCTTTAAAGTGTATTGCACCAATCGTACACCATCTTCTTGATGCTGCCATGTTGTACATTTCCTTGAGGCGGAAGGACCCGCAACCCACTCTATTCTCAGTAGAGTAGAAGAATGAAACATGATGGAAGACCTAGTACTTTCAGCTAAAAATAAACATGGTATCTACTCTAAAACACAAATCTACTGGAACACGTTTATATTTCAGATGAGGATATGGCACTTCTTAAACCCCATTCACAGTGCACTCTCCTACTGCACCCCCTACTTCCAGCTAATTCCCCCCCCCCCACCTTTTTCACTTTGTTTTCCCTCTCTATCAGTTTCTCCTCGCTCACCTCTTCACTTCTATTGCACCCAAAATAAAAAGTAAACTTCATATCCTACGCATTTGCATTTCCCACGCAGTTGAGCGATAGGCAGGGAAGCTATCCCTTTTTATAGATAGATATATATATAGAGATGTAGATATACAGTACCTTTTCCTGTTTTATGTACAGACTCTTATACAGAATATGTATTACACCTGCAGGAGTTACCTAGTTTTTAAAAGTTGTTATTATGTTAGATATTTTCTAGGTTATTTATTATTAGTATAGCACTACCCCCATAGGAGTCACTGAGTTATTTTCGGGCTCCCTGTCGTTCTGGACCCCTTTCTGAAAGCTCAATCCCTGCTGACACCACAATATGCTTTTGACCAGAGTAAATTACCACCAGAAAGTAGACTCACACACAGATTAGAAAAAACTGATATGAGGTTTATTTTAAACTTCAATATAAGCCTGCTTAAACAGCACAAAGTAATATTGGTATTTGTAAAGGCAATTGTCACTCTTATCAACTCTAAGCAATAAACCACATATACAGCAGAATCTCAATCAATATTAGCAGGCTTGCTTTTCAGAAGTTAACCCAATACCTCCAACCTGAGGTGTTTTTTTAGTCCCCAGTGAGCAAGGAGAACTATCAATGGTTGAACTAGCTCACTTTGGGCCCTCAGAATCTGATGGCAAGGTTTAAATCTGAAATAGGAAAGAGATCTTTACCTAGAGTAGTCAATGTCCTTTTAAGTGCAGTGAGGAGTCTTCTGCATGCTCATTGGGGCCCAGTTGGTGCACAAGTAGGAAGACATGTTGGTGACAGTTCCTCTAAGGATTAATACAAGGAAAGGAAGAAGGAAGGACAAGTACTTTTCTTTAAAGTGGCACTTGAATTGGGTGGTGCCCCTTTAATGCATTGAGCAAATGGCAGATTTTAGGCAAGTAACCTGTCAAAAGCTGGCAGAAGTGCTTGTTGGCAAAGGGCACAGCTGCGAGGACTAATGCCAATGGTAGAAGAGGTTTCTTTAAGAGGGTAGGATGATGATTAAGGGAACATTGATATGGTCTGGCCTGCAGAAGGCATGCACTGCAGTAAGCTTTGACAATTGGACTGTGCTGCAATTGTGTTCAACAGTAGTGGCTGAGGGAACTAGGCCAAAACACATGTTAACTATGGGTTATTTGTCCGCAACTGACTCTCTTGCTGAACACGGTGGCAAGGCTAGCAGTCATTAGGGTTGCCACCTCATCCCTTTAAACCTGAACACATATTAATGACACAGGTTGTGGCTGATTAAGGTGGTAATTATATGCACTTAGTGCCTTATCTGCATTAAATTAGACTCAGAACCTGTGTCATTAATATGTGTTTAGGTTCAAAGGGATGAGGTGGCAACCCTAGCGGTCACCGACTCTTCCTTGCCTTTCTGCTCTCTAGCTCTGCAGCCTGGTCCGGTTCCAATCTTTCCTCCAAATTTTCACCCGTAGCCAAGCAATAAGTAATTCCTATAGCCAGGTGCACACAAATTCCACTTGTTACTCCAATGATCAGTCTAGAAGTTGTAGTTTTTTTGTTGTTTTTATTTTGTTGTAGAACTGGGATAGAGAAGGGATATAGTGGGATACTCCAAATTGAACTATTCACAATTGAGGACAGCTTTCTCTAAGTGGATTTTCTTAGTAAAACAGTGCAGTAGACTGTACAAAGAATGGAGCAAAGTCCTTCTGTAGAAATGTAGACGCTAAAAGGATAGTTGCTGTGCAGGTCTACACCCAGCAGCTGACTATGTAGCTCCAGAGAGATTAAACAGCACAATTCCCAGGATCCCTTTTGAATGGTCTGTAATATTTCTTTATTATAGGTATTTATACAGTGCTGTCAATTTACGCAGCGCTTTACATATATATTGCACATTCACATCAGTCCCTAAACCTCAAGGGGCGTACAATCTAAGGTCCCTAATTCACATTCATATACAAGGGCCAATTTAGACAGGGTCCAATTAACATACCAGCATGTCTTTGGAGTGTGGGAGAAAACCAGAGTACCCATAGAAAACCCACGCAGGCACAGGCAGAACATGCAAATTCCAGGCAGGTGGTGCTGTGGTTGTCTGTACTCACAAGCCCTTTGCTATAGCTCACCTTCCTCTGTGATACCAGGAAGGATCTGTAGACATCCCCTTCTGTCAGCTCTCAGAAGCACCCTGGGTTTCAGCATTCTGGCCGTTGCCTACCCTAGGCCTCCTGGCTGCATGTGCCAGGGGAGGCAGCCGCCTGAACCCTGGCTGGAATTTCCTTCTCAGGAGAAGAGAAAAAAAAGAGAACAGATCCCATGTGCTCACTGAATATAAATAACAGCACCCAGCATGCCTAGGGGCACCACTCCCTGTGATTGGCTAAAGCTGCAGCCATATTCATACTGCTCATCTGCATAGCTCCACACTGTCATTCCAAAACCTTCTTTGGTTACCTGAATACAGATGAACCTTCACCTAGATGAAGCAGCACTGCGAGTCACTCACATGAACTAGCTAACAATTGGAGCTCTCTGTTCAGCAGAGAAAGAGCAACTAAATTTGCCTAACAATATCTTGTTAAGCAGAAGACCATATTATGCTATACTCAACTATCCACATCCCGGCACCTATCTAGGAGGGTACTACATATGCTCTATACTATCCACATCCCAGCACCGATCTAGGAGGGTGCTACATATGCTCTATACTATCCCATCCCGGCACCTATCTAGGAGGGTGCTACATATACTCTATACTATCCACCTCCCAGCACCGATCTAGGAAGGTGCTACATATACTGTATACTATCCACATCCCAGCACCTATCTAGGAGGGTGCTACATATACTGTATACTATCCACATCCCAGCACCGATCTAGGAAGGTGCTACATATACTGTATACTATCCACATCCCAGCACCTATCTAGGAGGGTGCTACATATACTGTATACTATCCACATCCCAGCACCGATCTAGGAAGGTGCTACATATACTGTATACTATCCACATCCCAGCACCTATCTAGGAGGGTGCTACATATGCTCTATACTATCCACATCCCAGCACCGATCTAGGAGGGTGCTACATATACTCTATACTATCCACATCCCAGCACCTATCTAGGAGGGTGCTACATATACTGTTTACTAATTCTCAAAACTAATCCATAGACATCCTTTGCCTAATAGCTCTGTAATCTAATTTGCACTGTCATATGCACTGCTCTATGGACTCTACAAATCCCATAGTCCAGCTTGGGAGCAAACAAGAGAAGGTGACTATGTTCATACAGACAGTGCGACCATGGAGAACAAATGTAGCCACCCTTTAACAGGAAGTAAGATCACAGCATAAAAAAAAAAAGAATTTAGACATGTGGAGGAGGTTGAGAGCAATTTACATACAAAAACAAAAAGAGGGCACACCACCCTAGTGCATTATCTTGCATATGGAAATAGGTGATTATACTCACAAACCAATAAAAAGGAGATGATCATCACAAATACCCAAATACAGAACTGCAAGAACCGCTATGAATACTTCTTGTTTTCTGGGAAATGCCACATGGGTCTGCAGATGCTGGTGTGTTTCAAGTCGGGTTTCAGGTCCCCTTTTCATCAGAGCTACAAAGGTTTTCTGAGTTAAGAATACATACTGCAATATAATTTACTTTTCTTTGAACCAAAGTTTAGTATCACTTTAAGGCTTTGTAAGCGGAAATGCATTAGGATTTTATTGTAACATTGGATTTGAAATAATAAAGACTTTGTTGATTATATTTGGACTCCAGCGCTGACACAGTTTCTTACTACATATAAGTTACAATTTTTTTTTGAAAAACAGCTGATGCCTATTCTGCACCTGTGAATTCACACAAATGCTATGAAAACAAATATTGGATGCAATGTCTTTTTAGTATAATAGGATCTTTTATTAAGACAAAACTACATCATTCATTTAGAGGTTACCGATTCTGTTTACCTTTTTGTTAATCATTGACAAAATGGTGTCCATTCTCAGGCCGCAGTGTCCTTAGGGAAAGAAAAAGTGTTGAGCAAACTATAAATGGAAGAGTAATCTATATCCAAAACAAAATGCCTAATACATGCTGGGGTTTTCCTTTTTTAGGATATCACAGAATCATTCCAGTTACTATTTTGTAATAATGATTTTTATCCCTAGTCCTTATCATCCAGAGTCAAACACTACACAGACTAAATCTTATCACCATTAAACAACTATTTGCAGTATTGTAAATCTAATTTCACTAATTTCACACTTTTTTGCATTTGGTCATACTGTCAGTTGACAATTAAACATATGCACCTGTTTAAAGGAAAAAGCTGTACTTTTGTACAGTTATCCCTTAATGCGGGACTAAACCAGTCAATGTTTATTCCGTCACATTGAATTTATAGATTTGCATAACCTGAGAATTTAAATCATTGAACGCATATCTCCCAGCTGTCTCCAACACAAAGGAGAGAAATTTTTTAATATAATTGCATTTGGGGACAGAAGGGACTCAAAAGCCAATATATTATTTGGTATTGTGTTATGATACTGGAGTAAGGTGAGGTTGTACAGATTAAACAGAAGAGGCAATATATACACTGTGTATTCAGCTGCTGCTTGAGTCAATAGTGATCTGCTGAATTTTCTTTGCGTTGGCATTATGAAGGGAGGGTCCACATCCTGGAAAAACTGCTATGTACTTGACTTCTGACATCAGACTGACACACTGCAGAATACTGAGGTTCTTTTTTTTCTGTAGGATGGGGAGTCTGTGTTCTTGCTAGGTAGATTCACTTTCTCTGTTTGTTCTGGTGACCATTGTCTCTGAATCGGAAATTGAGGGGAAATCCAAAGTTATACAACTGCCAACAGAACAAGAGCTAAGAGTAAATGTTTTCGTAACAAGTGTCTGAAAGGGAAATTGCCCTTATTTTCCTCTCACCTTTGTGTCTCTGGGACAGAAAGCAAGTACCTGATCTATCCAAAACAGAAAAACATTTTGGCTATGCATACACTTTAAAGGATCACCAAACTTTTTCATAGTTAACTTTTTTCTCTGGGTCCTCTAGCACAAAGTCCTACTACCCACACCCCCCACAGATCTGTATGTCCCTTAAAATACCCTCTCAGAAGCCCCTTATGTGGACTAGCTGTTAATCCACGTGTACCCTATAATATCTGCTTAAAGAATACAGCAAACTGTAGAGTCTCCATGGTCAACCACAGGACAACATGGTCATCAACCTAGTTCAGGTGTCACGATCTGGGTCAGGTTCAGAGACCAGTTGCTACAGCAGTTGTAAGGCTTACCTGAAACCAGCAGGATTGGTACACCAGCGGCCCACCCTGGGAATGACGCAGGCTCACCTGAGGTGCGGGGTCTAAGCATCCACCGGTCTTCCCCAGAGCTCCTAATGGTGGAGATGGATTTGGCTGCGTGTGAATGCCAGGTCGCAGATCTCAGGATCACCCCACCAGGGAATGAGTAGGCTGGAAACCAAAAGCGGATCAAACAGTTCAGTGATCAAACAGAAGCGGAGTCAGTCACAAGCCAAGGGTCGGTCACCAATGGTAGTAGATAGGATGAGGCAGAATCGTAGTCAGTAGCAAACCAAAGGTCGGTAACGTAGATGAAGACGGCAGCAGGAACAGTAAGCAGGATATTGGCTGGTAAGGCACAATAATCTGGCAACCAGGAAGTGCAGAGACATGGCTTTTATAGGAAGTTCATGGGAGGAGCAAGGAGTTCAAGGTTCAAGACAAAACAGGGCAAAGGCAGGATCATCCAAAGAATTGTCAAGGGAGCTGTCCAGCATTCCAGGTGGCTCAGCGAGAAGAAACACCATCTCCCACTGCAGAAGGCCCAGGTTCGATTCCAGGCCCTGACATCAGGTCCCTAAACATGCTCTACAGTGTGGATTAGTACCACCAAGGCAGGAAAGTCTGGATTAGTATAAATATGATATATTGGGCTGCTGCCGTGAATAGAGATTATCCCCCATTAAGACATCTATTAAAATGGAATTAGCAATCAGAGTCTGCTGGGTGTTACGTATGCAGCGCTACCCTTTTGAGGGCTGCTGGATCTTATTGGGTCCCCCTTAAGCTCTGCAAAGCCAGGCAACACTCATTTTCCACTCATTTTCTATCTGAGGCAGTAAGACTGCCCTTGAGCTTGTTTTTGGTGTTTTTTTATTAAAGAATTAACAACTTGGATGGGGTATAGTGTTATATGGGATGCCCAATGAACTGTAGAACATGAGGACAACGTCTTAGCAACTTTGTACAAAAAAGGGGACCAAAAATCAGTGACTGTCTTTTTAAGGAGCACTAAGTCCCCTTTTGTGTACCTTCTCAGACCCCAGATGAAACTGTCCTCATCCACTTGGCTGTCCTGAGGGTGTCTCTGGGCAAGGGTTTCCAGAATATAGTAGTCCCTGATGAAATCTAGTTGGGCATTGCACCTGCCCACCCTCTCCCTTTTGTGGCCCAAGGGGTGAAGAAGTACTCACACTGTCCTTCCCTATAGCTTGGTGGGTTGCAGATGCTTTCAGGCCTTACAATGGGCTGGCTCCTTCCCTGCTGAAAGGACGTCCTCCCTACAAGACTGTAAGGCAGTGTAGATTCTTCCATCCAGCACCAACTTGTAGGTAGACCCCCCTCCATGCTCCAGCACCCTCCTTACTTCATCTTCCACCAGACTCCAACACCAGCCCCTGCTGTTCAGGCTCTTCCACATTTAAGGGCTGCTCTCAGCCACCATGACCTGCTTTCTGCCTGGGGATTGGCCAAATTTCCCTTAAAGTGTTACTAAACCCACAAGAGTAAAATAAGTCTGTATATGCAGTAAAGCATGCTTGTTATACTCACTGTGGAACCTAAGGGGTTAATCCTCCGCATTGTGTAAAAAGGCCATTTGATCCTGTAATCTCTGCTCCTCCTCTTGTTCAAATGTCCACGTCTTATCTCCTGATAAGACAGACTGAACCGTAGCTATTCTGCACATGCTCAGTTTAGTGTGTATTGCTAGAGAGGGTTTTTTTGCTTGGGAGAGTGCATGTGATCAGCACAGGGCCAATCAAACTGTCCAGACAGAGGTCAGGAGTTTTGCATCCTCCTAGAGCAGAAAGAAAACTCCTCCTACAAGCTTTAACCAGTGCTCTGCTGAACACTGTTAGAAGTCACAAGACTACTCTAACTGCTGATGAGAAAAGGTATTTATCAGTGTATATTTACTAAAATAATTGTACTTCCATGTTCTGTGTACTGTGGGAGACCAGATATAATGAATGCAGGGTCCTGGGTTTAGTAACATTTTAAACATGCACATCCAGGCCTCCTCCCCTCCTCCACTCCTCTTCTAGAAAGTTCTTCCTGTTTCTAGAAGGGTGGGAGGGTTCCAAAAGTCCTGTAGATCCTTCCAGCCTGTCCTGAGGTGATTTCACTACCTCACTCCCAGGCTGACTCATTCCAGGCTTCTAACAAGCGTTTGACTAACAAAAAAAACTATCTAGCTAAACCTGAGAGCACTACACATAGCTACCATCATGGCTGGAACAAATAGTGGCCAGGAGGGGCAGCCACTCAGGACACAGCAGTAGGGAGGGTGCATCTTCACCACAGGCAATTTCCAGCTCAGTGGTTAGCAACCAGCAGGGTGCAGATTCATGTCTACTCTGACAGCTATTGATGCCACACATGCTCCAATTACCCACTCTCAACCCCATCTTCCAAAAAAAACACACCAGGCATGTGCAACTACCTTTTATTTACTAAAACATGTAGTGAACACTCCATGGAAACCCTGGACAGCTAGTGCAAAGGGGGCTCATAATCGGCATAGGGTGGTACACCTATTTTACTGCATGTATCAGGAGTGCGGGGGGCACAGTTCCGCATCCTTGCCCTGGGCGCTGAACAAACCTGTCCTAGTACTGGCTACCATTATCACATTCAAATCTACATTTACATCTGGATTAAGCCTTTTCCCCACTATATATCCTTTGTGTAGAGCTACTCTTGTAAGAACTGCTAGAGTATAGTCCAGACTTCCCCACTATCCTCACCCTGCAGCCAAACATATAGCACATTTCCTTGTTTCCTTCAATGATCAGTCTAGAGGTGTTTTTGTTGTTTTTATTTTTGTTGGGGAACATGGGGATTAGGAAGATGAGTAGGATACTCCAGATTTTAGGAACTATGTACACTTGAAGACCTTATCTAATCCTTAGAGCAATACTAGCAAAGTAGTAGCAAGTTTGAGCACAGTCCTTGGTAGCAAGAGGTTAAATGGACAAAGCTCTTTAAGACACCAGCCATTGACCCCTTTAGCCTAGATCCACAGCTGACTTCTTAGCACCCAAATGGTTTAAGTAGCACACAGTCTCTAGGATCCTTTAGGTTGTCTGTACTCACAAGGCCCCAGGGCAGATGGCAGCCTTCCTCCGTAATACCAGACCAGATCGCCAGTAGATATCCCCTCTGTCAGCTTCAGTAAAATCTGGGCCTCAGCATTCAGGCCCTCAGGTCACCTACCTGAGGGCCTGAATGCTGAGGCCCTCAGGTCACCTACCCGAGGCCTAAGGCAGGAGATGCCTGGTAGGGCAACGTGCCGTCTCCCAAGCTGGAACAATTCTGGGAAGGAAAGACCAAGAGCCCAGTGTACTCCCTGAATATATGCAGTTACCCAGCATGCTTCAGGGCCCGGCTCCCTGGGATTGGCAGGGGCTGCAACAATATTCATGTAGGCATCTGTATAGCTCTACATCTACCATCTAGAAACTTCTCAAGCCTTCTATATGCAGATGGAGCTATACCAGCCTGCCAGAAGCAGAGCACACTGATCAGACCTAACTAGCATATCCAGGCATCATCGATAGGTGGGCCAAATATGTTTTTACCTATCAAAACAGAACTACAACTATCTAACAAACCTAGCACCTACTCAAGAGGGTGCTACATTTGTATGACTGCAGTTATGCAAAAGAGAAAAAATATTTCTCTCTATCCAATAAATTACATTATATCCCAGTCTGCTCTTAATGGCTTCTGTCACGATAGCGGCATCAGACCCCTGACCTTCTCACCAAACTCGTGACCGAAGGACTGGCCAATCTGACACCGCGATGTCACGTGCGTAACAATGCCACACTCAGCTGCACGCTGCACAACGATTTTCCAGCTAATTGGACCACAGTCGATGCACCGGCAGCCTGAATCGATTGTTACTGGGTCAGGTTAATTACGCAATTAACCCTTCACACTGCCACCACCTCCTTTTCGTACAGAGAAAGAGGAAACTCGACGATATCAGCTAAAACACTATAATGGTTGAGATAATCATCTGCATAATAAGGTCACCGCAGGCTGATTATGCAGAGGGCTAAACAAACACAGTAGCGTTCTCTTTAGAGGCAGGAGTTCGTAAATTGCAATAAAGCGCTATAGAAACAGTTCAACACTTTCAGAAGGAAAGATTTATTACTAAAAGGTCAAACGGGTGCAATAACAATATTTACAGAAAAAGATGTAACTAAGATATATATATAAATATACAGAGACCAACAGCACAGCAAAGAGATATCAGAGAGAGGTGAAAGGGTTAAGGTACTTGCCAAAGTCCTGGGTTAGCAGATCCAAGTTTCAGAGCGAAAGGGCATAGGTCTCCCCAGGTGGTACTGATGTTAAAATGGGAGACGTCTTCAACTTAACTCTCTTAGGCCTGACAGCCCATTTTGTAGTTCCCCAACAGGGGTGTCTCTGAAGTCAAGGACCAATACCCCGTTTAGGGCGTGGAGGTATGGGCGGATACCTCAACTAGAGCCAAAATCTGCCATAACTCATATTTTGGCCCATAATTTTCCATCTGCACAAGTGACATTCCACCCGCGGGTAGATTATTATGCAGACACATCTGAGGATTGATTAGATATGAATTATGAAATTATACACTGAATGGTTCACGAGATCTATTTTTCGGCTTTTCTATGTATTCGAGACAAGGCGAGTGACCCATCAAATTGTTCGTCTTCTCTTAGCCAATCTGACGATATGTCTGGTTTTTATGTAAGTCTCTCATATTCCAAGATATGAGAAATATGGGGAAAATGGATTTTGAAAAGTGAATAAATAAATCAATAAATAAATCACAATCCAGTAATGGTGCTCGCTGATTCCCAGTGCAGAAATTAGAAATGCGCACTAACCAGAAACGTATTAATAATACGCATGTGTATATGATATCATGGAGATTCCCTCTCTTTTCTGGTCTGGTAATGGGCAGGAGCTGAAGATAGTAGAGATGAAGCACCCTCGTGTGGCGAAATGGAGGTCCAGCAGGTCACAGAAATCCTTACAGAAGTGTGTGAAGTGGAAAATTCCTCCTCTCAAAGAGTGGTGCAGGGATCAATCTGGGTCTGCAGAAGCTGAAAAGGCTCATCACAGAAGACACAGGAAAGAACCCATAGTGTAGTAGGTTGATGAAAATGATTTTATTCAAGAAAAACAGGAGTGTTCAGGAAAAACTCACAATGGTGCCAGAGGTAGAGCTGACTCTGAAGAAGTGCGTGCGCACGAAACGCGTCAGCTGGAGCCCAGGATGCCATTGACACTACGCCGCCGGTGCCACGTGGAGGCCCGGAAGCCATCTTTAATCTTAAAGGGTCAGTCATTTGATTAAACCTGGCACCATTGTGAGTTTTTCCTGAACACTCCTGTTTTTCTTGAATAAAATCATTTTCATCAACCTACTACACTATGGGTTCTTTCCTGTGTCTTCTGCGATGAGCCTTTTCAGCTTCTGCAGACCCAGTTTCGCCACACGAGGGCGCTTCATCTCTACTATCTTCAGCTCCTGCCCATTACCAGACCAGAAAAGAGAGGGGAATCTCCATGATATCATATACACATGCGTATTATTAATACGTTTCTGGTTAGTGGGCATTTCTAACTTTTGCACTGGGAATCAGCGAGCACCATTACTGGACTGTGATTTATTTATTGATTTATTTATTCATTTATTAATTTGCTTTGGTTTCATTTATTATTTATATCTGCCCGCAATATAGTAACATCACACAGCGCTGCATTTTCTTTATATATATTTTTGGGACTTTTATGTGTTTTCCTTGAATGTTCAGCTGCTGACCATTGGAGCGCTCACTGTATTTTTTATACTCTCATGGATTTTGAAAAGTGTTTATCTGATTCGTGCTTCCTTGGAATGCCTTGAACTCCTGGGAAGGCTCCGTTATCTTTTTACAAGGTGTTAAATGACACAGGTTGCTCAGACAGCCAGGTTCCTTGCTCAGAGAGGTGTTTTATAGCTCTGGGCTCCCTGCCATGCTCTAGCCTGCCTGTGACCCTTCCAACACACATATGTCCCTGTGGATTAACAGAGAGGAAAGAGGGAAAAATGAGGGACAGCATGGAGATTCTTAACAAAATGGAGGACTGCGTCAGTCTCTGGTGCGCACGTTTGCGACCGCTTCTACCACCAGTCCCAATCACTGCGGTACCCCCCAGCTCCAACACACACGCACACACACTTTGAATGCACTTTAGCCCTTTGGAAAATGTCCTTGACATGAAAGACCCAGACAGTTGCGTGTGCCCCACAAACTAAAAGTTTCCTGTACTCCCCAGCACCAAAGTTACTGCTTTAGGCCTCATGCACACACACAGGCGTATCAATTCATGTCCCAAATCTGCTGGATTTTTTTCTGCCAGAACTTGGCAGAAAACATACCTCTAATGTTGCCTATGTACATGCATTTATGTGCGTATGTACATGCTGAATGCAGCTTTAATGTGTTTTTTTAATGCCTTTAAATGCTGCTCTTAAAATACTGATCCACATAGACGAACATAAAACTGCATTAAAAAAAAAAGCAAAGAAAAAAAAATACCTCTAACAGCAGCATTTTTTCTGCGTGTGTATGAAGCATTACTGCTAAGGATATCTATTAGGAGTTAATTATATCCTCTACATGTATTCTGAGTCAGTATTGTGAAATGTACAATCAATCTGTTATGTCTAAAGGTTTAATTGTTAGCTAATGGGAATATTAGTTTAAGGTTTGACAGCATACATCAATATGAACACCTTGAACCTTTCCTTCCGAATTTGCTTTATATGACTGCAGTTACACAAAGGAGAAAAAGATTTATATCTAACCGTTGTATTAAATTCCAGTCTGATCTCATTGACATCTACCTACCAATCACTGCAGTACTCACAACCCAAACACACACACGTTGTATGCATTTTAGCCCTTTGGAAATTGTCCATGCTAAGAAAGACCCGGACAGTTGTGTGTGCCGCACAAACCAGCGGTCGCCAACCTTTCGGACCTCACGGACCACTAAATTCATCATTTTAAATCCCTCAGACCACTAATATGAATTTTTTAAAAGATAAATACATTTGTAAAATAATGATCAGAGAACTTCCATTTTATTAATATGGAACGAACCTATTTAATATAACAAAATTATAAATGCTTATTTAATTTTAACGAAATCTTTAAAAGTTGTTTAATTGTAACAAAATTATTAAAGTTAGTTTAATTATTACAAAATAATTGAAGCTTATTTAAGTATTACACATTTTTTGTGTGATATTTGTTACTGCTTGTTTGAGAAAAGTTTATGGATTTTTTACTCCAATGACGTTACTGCAAGACGGAGAGCCATTTTTATTTCAAGCCGAGACCGGTACTGACAATTCTGAAGCGTACGGCTCGGTGACGGATGCTTCATACAACTTAAGGCTACCCTGACGTCATGCTGCACCTCTCTTGTTTCCCCCGCTCTAGTACAGTTCGTGAATTTAGTGCAATATAAAGGCAAAAATTGTCGTTCAGAATATAAGAATTTCTTAGAATATTATTTTTGTTTTATTATTATTAAAACATAAAAATGCAAATAATGTCCAGATTTTTCTGTGGACCGCTAACATTTTCTCGCGGACCACCAGTGGTCCACGGACCATCAGTTGGCGACTGCTGTCACAAACGAAAAGTTTCATGCACTCCTCTGCTCCAAGGTTATGGCTTTACTGCTAAGGACGTCTATTATGAGTTAATTATATACTCTACATGCATTACATTTCTGAAATGTGCACGTTCCTGTTAATCTGTTGTGTCTAAAGGTTTACTTGCTAATGGGAACATTTTTTAATCTTAAAGTTTGACAACGTCATATCAATGTGAACACCTTGAACCTGTTCTACCAAATGTGTTTAATTTCATTCAGTTATTTCAAAAAATCATGTCCAAATTAAGCATTTCTAAGACTTTAAGTAGTATTAAACACAAAGCCAACATTTTAAAATATTGCAGCTTACCAATCAGTAGATGTGGTGGTTGCATTAGTTTTTTTTTTTTTTTTTAGCGTTTTACACCTGGTGATCTGGCCAGCAACATGTCTCCTGCCTACACTCTGGATGAAAGAGGACAGGGGGCACCTTTGGACAGCAGCATTGTCAGCCTAGGGGGAGGGGAGTGTTAGATGCACTAGCAGATTTAGATACACAAACAAATTAAAGCTGAACTCCAGCTAACACTTTATAAGCAGTTACAGCTATGTTTTTTTTTCTTTTTGAGATAAAGATTTTAAATTAAATGGTTAGTCTCAACCCTCTAATTGCTACATCTGGAATAGAGCTTGTTCTTTTGAAAAACAACAGACTTACTGACCAGGTTAGGAGGTGAAAATAAGGGAAAGAGAGCCTAAAAAAGAAAAGTAATGCAGTCATCAATGTGATCCCGAGAACAAGTCTGAAGATAATGTTTTCATGGTCTAATTAGCCTAAGAACACACCTAAAGCTGCACATAAAGGTATATGGGATAATACACAGCAGTTTACCCTTCCATTCAGCTGTGCGTTTTGTACAGAAAGTCCCCAGATCTTCTGCTTCCTGGGTCACGCTGCACGGACAAAGACTCCCTTGATGACAGTCAATTCTAAAGCCCTAGATGACAGTCCATTCTAACCTCTTGGTGGCCCCCTACCTCAAGATGTGTTGCTTGAAATGCCTGATACCAGTCATATTCTGGTGAGTGTACATCCATTAGAAGTGGCAGATTCCCCTGTGTCATTGTTATCACGTTCACATCCAACACTTTAGTTCGCTGCACTTTATTATTTTAATGGACACTTATGTGGATTACACCATATCGTGGACAATATTAACATTATCCATAATATTTGGCTATCTACCTATTATATTATAATATATAATATATAGCTATTTACCTAACATATATCATTTATATTTATCAATATAGCATACGATATCACGGACATTATCTATGCATGATATGAGGCACTTTATTATATTCTTTTGACTTTTTTTGCATTTCTATATGATGCACTTTGCTGTTCCATATTACCTATTCAGTTTTTAATGCATTATTAATTATATCATTTTATTTAGCTGATTTTTTCTGCACTTTTAAATAATGCACTTTACTGTTCCATTTTAACATATATTGATACATTTTCCATGTGATGCGCTTTATTGTTTTATCCTAGTACTATAGCACTGCACTTGTTTACACAATTAATTTTGGGGATTGTTACCTGTTTTCTGTACTAGCTGCTTCCCACCATTACCTAGCGCTCACCTATTTTTCTTTTATTCATGATAAACGTTTACTTTTGGGTTTAAAGCTGCTTTTTGTTTTTTACCAGTTCAAACTAAAAAAAAAATTAACTGGGACATTTGAAGCCTCCCTCCCTACCTCCAAGGAATTGCCCAAATTCATAAAAGCTTTAACATGTTATTGTATTTGCAAAAGTTATTTTTAACATTTTTAAATCTCCTGCTTTCAATAAAATATACATTTGCACGCACATGCAAAAGCCCATTCCCTTTTTTTGTCTTCATGGAAGTCACAGTCAGTCAGTGTGAAAAGAAACCCTTATCTGCCACCTTTGGTGGTTTTCTACACAGGTTCAACCTTTCCTGTAGCACAGTCCCTAACCTTGGGATGCTAAATGCTCTGATAAGACAGGGAACCCCTTCTGTGGATTTTTTAGGGTGAAAAATTGGGTGCTAATTAGCTCCGCAGACAGCAGTGGAGCCATCGTTTACTGTGTAGGTAAACCCTGGAAAGGTTGGATAACGAGCTGGCGGGGCAGGTATTGGGCAAGCCTCACATGTCCCACAAGTGCAGATATCACAGTGACTAATGCCCAGCCACAGATCCAGCAACATCCAGTGACAGCTCACTGTCCCCAAGATGTTCTGCAACAGCTAGTAATGTCAGTTTAGAATGACAGCTCCTGACTCCTTGGATGCCTTTCCTTGCAAAATGTTTTGTATAGAGTGGAGTTTTGATATATTAGTGGACTCTGCCTCCACTTTGCTCTCCCTCCCTGTCATTCACTTTCTCCATCTCTCTCACTCCATCCATAGTTATCTCTGCACCCTTTAAACTCTGTTGTACATTACATAGTCCTGACCAAGTGTTCATTTTCCTAACAGTTGCTTGTTTTAATGAAGTTTTTCTTTAAGGTAGGCTCAAATAGAGTCAGCTTTTTTGTGTGCAGAACACAGTGGCGTCCCTAGGTGGGTGTGGGCTGCACCAGGTGACACCATCACAGGGGGTGCAGGAGCAGGATGCCAGCAGAGCTTCTGGGCTTTGTGAAGGTCCTGGCCAGTTATTGGGGTGATCTCGGATTTCCAAAACAGTGACATGTCATGTTCCGGTTTCAGGCCTAAGAATCACTATGGGTTGAACCTATACAGGGTTAACTGATCTTGCAACCCATATTGATCCACGGGATCAGCTTCAGCGGTTTGCAGCCTGTAAGGGGTTAACTGTGGCAGCTCTGTGCTAAAGTCAGAGATCAATTTCTTTGGCCTGAAACCAGCACATGCGTAGTTGCTTCAGGGGATACATATCTTCACGGGTCCGGGATACTCATTTTACCGCTACTCCAGCACCGCTCCTTCCTCTCTGTAGGGGTGACACCACGTGTTACCGCACCGGGTGACACCAGCCCTAGGGATGCCTCTGGCAGAATGTATATTTAATGGAAGAATTAAATTTTTTAAAAGGATCCTTTGTTCTGAGGTTTATGTGTGTCTTTGAGACTGTCACTTGTGGCATATGTGTGCAGTGTTTGCTGTGAATAGGCACAGGTTCTGTTTATTCATCTACTTTCAAGCCATTACCACTGTTATGCCGGCCATAGACGATTCGAAAATCGGCCAATTTTCACACTGTTAGTGGGTTAATTGGTCGGCTGGTTTTCTGGTTTTTTGCACATTTTTGTTATCGGTCATGTTGGAAAATTTGCAGCCGATTTTGACGATCGACCGATTTTCCCGGCAATGATGAGCAAATTGGCCGATCGTTTTACCGATAAAAAGACCTGCAAGGGAGAGAAGTTATGGGGTGAACTTTATGATTTAGTTGGCCAATTTTTTTAATGGTTTAGGCCTTTGCTTGCCAGGAGTCACTTTGCACTGTGAGCTTTATGCAGTCTTTACGCTGGCACTTTGTGCCTTACACACTCTTGACCCTGAACAGGGGTTATTTAACCATAAAGCCAAAAGTGAAGGTAAGTATAAGTAGTTGGAGGAGAACAGGAAATGAACTTGTTGCAGTTTCTTGTCCTGTGTGCAATATAGGGTTGTGGGGTGCGATGTGTTAATCAGGCCGAAACACATTACAATTTACTTCTATAATCTGCTAAGGTTAAGTTAATGGTATAAAAATAAAAATACTTTATCACCAAACTTTGACAGAGAGTTCCTAGTTTGCATACACCTTCATTTTTTGGAGAGAAGCCGCATATTCATTTCTTAATAGGTACAATTCAGACATTTATTTTGTAATGAAAGTTTTATTTTGACTAGTGATTACTTTGGGGTTAGGTGTTATTTGATTTTACACCCCCCACTGCTTTGAACAAAAGCGCCATCTAGTGATAAAATGTCAGAATGCATTTAATTGTACAGTATTTCCGCCTTTGCAGCCAAATTGGGATAACACCTTCTCTATATTTGTTACCATTCATATACCATATTATATTATTATTTCCCTATCTCTGTAATGTTAATGAAGGATATGGGGAGTTTGTTTACCATTATTAAAGCAGAACTATAGGCAAAACTTTCTACTTATTTTGGATAGTGCGGGGGGGGGGGGGGAGTTATAACCCGTCAGTTTTTTTTTGCCACCTCTGACCTATTGGGAAGATTTACCTTCCATTCCTATCCCACACCCATAACAGGACATGAGAGAAAATCTATGATAATTAAGTTAATCCCTTGGAGCCCCCAGGTCACCAGAACTAGTGTCCCCATTGAAAGATTCTCTATTTCGTTTCTGGGAATAACCCAAAATTTGCCACTTTCTTTTTATTTCACTTTCAATGATAATGGTTAATATGACAAATAGAGAGGATGAATCACAATAATGGAGGAGCATAGACAGTAATAAAACTGACAGGTGTTCTAATCCCTCTCCACTCTATCCAAAACTAAAAAAAAAAAGTTTTGTTTTTAGTTTTAACTTTAACCTTGTCTTTACTGTGCTGGCAGATCTTCTTTACCAGTTGTAAACTAAATGTGCATAATGCCCGTCCTAACAAAAGGTTAAAGATATCAAGGCTTCTGTGGTAAACTGTATATTAATGCACTTTTCAACCTATTTGTCCCTGTAGAGTCCCTAAATTATCACACTTCAAGTTATTCTGAACAATGCATGCTGCCCATAGAGCTTTGTGTATAATCTGCTCCAAAGAAATGACTGGAAAGGTAGGAAATATTTTTTTAATTATTTTTAGTTATGCTTTGTGAATGGGAAACATAGCAAACATATTGTGGGGGTTCTCAAATTTGGCTGCAATGGGGGAAATATATTTTAAAGAACATAAAATACCACATTTTACAACAGACATTACCACTCAGGGCTGCAGTATAATCATTTCACAATGCTCTCAAATTATTACTTTCCCTTAACCCTATAACACAGTTTTGAATTTGAGACATTGGGATATAGCTCACATTTAGACACACTAGATTCTCTTCCTTGCCTATGGGCAAAGGCAGCAACAGCTACAGTGATTTAAAAAATAACTGAAATTGTCCTGGGAAATCAGATGACAGTTTTGGTGCCCCACTCCATGCATAGCGTGCTGGTAAATACAAACAAAAAGGTACCTACCATCAGCCAAACTAACCAACTATGAACTTGTCCTTTTGGCATCCCCAACTTGGTATTTTGCAGGTGCAATGTTTTGAATCCAGCCACACTCATGCCTGAGCCCACTGCTGACCCTGAAGTGTAGGAGACACCCAGATCACAAGCACATTTTTCCACATTTCTCATAAGAACCAATAGTTGATGAGGTGATGTTCTTTCACAGATGGATTTAGACTGTCTTCTATGATGAGGGCACCCCTCACACAGCCTATATGATTTTTAATGATCATTCTGTGAGCTACCTTCCAGGTCAGTACTTAGCAAAGGTCTCTTAGTTGAATCAAATTCTTGAGGATCTTCAGTCTTCTGAACAAAAATCCAGAGAAAAGGAGGGTGTTCATCCATTAGAAGTGTTTGGAGTTAGGCGTTTGGAAGCTGGTAGATGACCTGTTGCGCCCAGATCTCTATTCCCTTACCTATCCCTATATCACATAATGTAACTCAAGCGTCAAAAGGAGGTTTAGCTGATTTGATGCAGCATCATGGGAACTTTGCTGACACTCACTACCAATTATGTTTGAAACATCTAAAGATTATTGCTGTAAAACCTTAAAAAGCACCTTCCCAAAGATGATAGATTTATACAACGGCCTAATTGTGAGTAGTATATGTGTGTGTATGCTTTTTCTGAAATGGATGGAGGTGAAGCCAGTTAGAAAAGTGGCAGCCTAGGCTACTGGAAACATCTACTGAAGTTGCTGTTGGAAATAGTTTGCAAATTCTGGTAATGCAACTGATAATAGCAGATTTGGGAATATACCAGCAGCTATGCATTGCTTTACATGAAAAATATAAATATGAAAAATATATAGCAAAGGTTTATGAGCAGTCAGAGCTAAAATCGACTCAAACCCTGAATTTGGTGTAAATACGGCGGCAGGGCGGCACGGGCAGGCAAAACCACGTTTTAAAACGTGTGTTTTGTAGACAGGAAGGGGCGCGCACGAGGCGCGCCGCCGCCCTACCTGTCCCGCCGATCGCAGCCGCGGATGTCAGTCGCCGGGTCACAGCCGGTCCTTACCGGCTATCTCCCGGCGATCGGCGGCAATCAGTGACAGAGAGCACAGCTGCAGTAGCTGTGCTTTCTGTCACTTCCCTGACAGCTCCAGGACAAGCTGATCGGAACAGATTTTGGTTATAGCGTGAAAAATTAAAAGCGCACAGGTGATCAAATACCACCGAAAGAAAGCTCTATTTGTGCAAAAAAAAGGACGTAAATTTCGTTTGGGTGCAGCATTGCATGACCGCGCAATTATCAGTTGAATTAGTGCAGCGCCGAGTAGCAAAAAGAGGCCTGGTCATTAAGGGGGGTAAATCCTCTGGAGGTCAAGTGGTTAAAGGAGAAGTAAAGCTGAAGCCTTTTGGACCCTACTTCTCCTATGGATCATAGGAGTGCAGTTCATTCCATTTTCAGCCAAAAGTGGACTAAAAGAGAAAAGACAAAAAAAAAAAATGTTGTCACTCCTGTGAACCAATTTCAGCCAACAGCAGACTAAAATAGAAAAAAAACCAAAAAATTGTTGTGTGCAACACCTTATGCTGGCATTGCTTAATTTACATGTGTAATACATTTTTTTTTTTTTTACTTTTACATTATTTCCAGGCTGTTATATAGTAGCAATTGTAACCCAATCAGATTCATCATTATTATTATTATTATACAGGATTTATATAGCGCCAACAGTTTGCTCAGTGCTTTACAATATACCGGGAGACAATACAGCAACAATACAGTTCAATACAAGAGGGTTAGGAGGGCCCTGCTCCTTGGAGCTTACAATCTAAGAGAGTTGCACACATTTGAAGATTTATATGAAAGTTTTATGACTTTATCAAGTTTGCGTAGTGCACAGTGAAGTTCAGTTGGGAGTACTGATGGTAGGACCTTTATAAGTGGGAAAGCCTGTTCATATTGCCCACATGCTAAAACGCTCTGTTTTAGCATGGAGGCTGCTGTCAGTTTTGTCAAACAGTGCGGATCAATAATATGAGCTCAAATGCTGCTTACATTTTTTATTACATTAAGTATACAAAGTTACATTCCATTCAGGTCGCTGCACAGTGAGGTCAAGGATGAGGGTCTGGTATGTATTTTTAGGGGGAACCCCACGCCATCTTTTTTCCCCGGGTTCCCAATTAACATCTATACCAGCCCGCTCATATGAGATTGGGGTCTGGTATAGATGAGGCGAATCTTTGGCCATTTGCTTACAGAGAAAAGCCACTGGGAACTGACACTTACTGGAAATTTAAATGGCATTTCTTTCTTTGTAAATATCGGCTTTTCTGCTGTAGGTTAGAGGGTTAGAAGGGCCCTGCTCCTTGGAGCTTACAATCTAAGATTCATAATTATAACTAGGAAAAACAGAGATTTTTTTTAGGCAGTTGTGACACTTAATTTCTTTACCTGTCATAGTAGGCATGAATGGACAGCTTCAAAAGCTTAAAAAGCTATAGGAAATTGTAATTTGAAAAAAAAAAGCTCAAGCCCTTAACTTTGTATACTGTATATTGGTCATTGGCACAACAGTTTAAGAAATCGAGAGTGTAGTTGGTGCACTTCTTTTTATCACAGCACCACAGCTAAACTTCACTCTCTCAATCAACATTGATTATTCTTAATCCTTATGCTGCTAGCATTAGTAAATAGCTAGGAAAATATATCATATTTACTTGTTTTAAACTGTTATTTACATTTCTTAAGTTACTTCACAGTTTCCATGCCTAGGCAAATGATGCCATACATCCCAGGAGTCTTTAGGAGAGGAGCAGGGGTTTTCTCAACTACGCACACCCTTCTGCCTGCATGCCTGGGCTAAGGGCAGATGGATTCCAGGAAGTAAATGCTACATGAATCATCCGCCTTCACTGAAGATGGTCACAACCGGAAATGTTAGGGGGAGGTATTTTTCTAAGTGATTTCTCAGCAAAATAAAACATGGAGACATGGATGGAAGGGGGAGTTTGATTTGAATATTAAAAAATAATTAAATAGCACTTTTGGTTTGTGGTGCACAGATACAGTGTAGGCCCTCTTTAAGTTTAGTAAAATGGCCAAAGAGAGTGCACCAAAACACTTCAAAACTTCACATTCCTGTACCCCGTTCTCCCACACTTGTACCCCCAATTATCCCCAAAATAGAGACATCATTTATATGTTTGGTAGAAATTGAATAGCATGGGGAGAGTACCTGAGCACTTGAATAGGCAGCAAATTGAAAGAGGTGTGCAGTGTTGGCCTTTTTGTAGCATACTGTTTTCCAAGAATGTTTAAAATTGTTTAAGTGCATCAAGTGTTTAGGAGTTAATTCATTCCATTGGAGAGTATTAATTTATTCTGGCCATTGGAATGAATGAACACTCAAGCACCAAACAAAACTGGAATTTCTCTGGTGCTGTGTCTTCATTAACACATACCCGTGTTCACTAAGTGCTTCGCGGCCAACACTCATCAGAGAGCAACTCACCAGATCAACATGCCTCTCTATATATAGATTGGCATTTAAAGTACAAAATCCTCTAGTCAGTCATCTATCCTTTTTAGAAAAGCCCTTAAATCCCTCTCCAATACCTATACACAGTTGTCCACATCTGGATAATAATAGCAAAGAAAGAAAGCAACCCAATACTGTAATTCTGTCTAAAAACAAGGTTTATTAAAACACAAACTACGCACAATGGAAAAATCATGTGTCATATTTACAGAACCGCCAAGTCTCTCCTTACATAGTTGCATAGTTAGTCTGTCTGAAAAAAGACAAAAGTCCATCCAGTTCAACCATTAAAAAAAAAGTTATAATCCTACACCCACAGTTGATCCAGAGGAAGGCAAAAAAAAAAAAACCAACAAAGCATGGTCCAATTTGCACCTACTGGGAAAAAAATTCCTTCCTGATCCCCCGAGAGGTAATCGGATATTCCCTGGATCAACTTTATCTATAAATGTTAGTATCCAGTTATATTCTGTGTATCTAGGAAAGAATCCAGGCCTTTTTTGAAGCAATCCACAGAGCTGGCCAGAACCAACTCTTAAAGGAGTCTATTCCACATTTTCACAGCTCTTACTGTGAAAATACCTTTCCATGTTTGGAGATTAAATCTCTTTTCCTCCAGACGTAAAGAGTGCCCCCTTGTCCTTTGATGACCTCAGGGAGAATAACTCTACACCGAGTTCACTATATGAACCACTGATGTATTTATACATGTTGATCATATCCCCCCTTAATCTCCTCTTCTCAAGAGAGAATAAATTCAGTTCCTCTAATCTTTACATTACAGCATTCAGAGCCAGCAACTTGCAGCTCAATGTATCACTCCAGCCAGAGATCTGAGCAAAAGATGACACAGCCACCGCTCGCTAAGCCATGTGCTGATGCGTTTCTTCCACAGGGGGCTTTCTCAAGAAAGTGAATGTTGCACAAGAGGACACAGCACCAGAACACTTTGGAAATTCAAGTTTTATTGAAATTAACTTTTTAGTAAATTAACGTTTTGCACAAAAATTAACACAGCACTAGAGCACTCATATATAAATGAGGAGATTGTGTTGGACTTAAAGCGGAGTTCCACTCGACCTATCAAAAAATAAAAGTCAGCAGCTACAAAAACTGTAGCTGCTGACTTTTAAAAAACAGCCACTTACCTGTCCCTCGGTCACGTGGTCCCCGCAGCCCTTTTCACCGGCCGTCCTGGATTCCAGGAGGCCGGCATCTTCAGTGTGGGCACTCGGCTGTGATAGCTTGTGACTTCACAGCCGGGTACCCACTGTGCATGCGCGAGTAGCGCTGCGCTTCGTGAATGGTTCTGTAGTCTTCTGGGACCTGTCACGTGTCCCAAAAGACTACAGAGAGGGAGGACATCTTCCATTTCCGATCGCCTAGGTGATCGGACCAGAAGTAGGATCGGGTACCCGCTCCCCCCCCCCTCGCTCCCCAAAGGTGCCAATCCTTAATGGGGAGCGGGGCAGCAGTCCTTAAAGTGGAACTTTCCCTTTTGGGTGCATCTCCACTTTAATATTTAATTTATTTTTATTGCATATCTGTTTGGTAAATTACATGACGCTCGCTGCATAGTAGACACTAATAGTTTTATTATTACGCTACTGTTATTGTCATTTTGTTTGGGGTAGATATTGTAACAGCAGTGTAATTGCTGCTTTTAAATTTGTTTATACACATTGTTATTACTGTAAATAGGTGTGGAGTAGGGGAAATTTGAAAACATTATAGATAATATCTTGGAAAAATGTCCTAGAGAACACCTAATAGAATTTTAATTGTTCTGCATAAATGTGCATCCTAAGGCTTCATGCACGCAGGATGTTATTTTTCTTTCTCTTTCCTCCTGGCAGGAAAGAAAGCAGCTTGCAGAATGTGCCTAAATCCATGTTTTGCACACCCATTTAGGTGCATCAAGCGTTTGGGCATTCATTGATTCCATTTGCCAGAATATTAGTTTGTTCTGGTCATTGGAATTAATTGACGTTCAAGTGCTAAATGTGTCTACATGCATTTAGACGCATTCAGTGGTTTTTCTTTTATAAGATGGCTGTATACTCCATTTTGTCTGTGTTTTATAATTTCATATCTTTCAAGTTGCTTATTGAAAAACACATATCCTGATTGGATTTATGCCATTAGGCGTGTGTGCTGTGTTAGGAGGGGAATGGTGTTCATTTTGATCCTTCCAAAAGGTGATCTGTTTCTGTTTGATAAGAAGTGCTATATCAGCATGGTAGGATTTTATGCAAGACGGAATGCAGGAAGGACGGACTCTGTATTCCCCATATATGTATATGCAATAAATATAGTTCGGGATTTATGTCGTCTGAAGGTAATTATTCAAGCTTCCTTTAAAATAGAGGAACTTGAGCAGGAGGTCCTAGCCTCCCTACACAACATCATGTGTCAGGTTCCAGTCAATCAATGTTGAGGATTCAGGGTTCCAGAGATTATGTCAATGTACTGGGAAGAGCAAGTGTCAGCCATCCAGGGCATCCACGTTTCCCTACATTTATCCTTTTCTATTAGAGCGTAGCTGTCAGGCTTTCCATAGATCTGTGTTTGTTCAGTTTAGCAAACCAGTGGCTAAGGCTGGCCATACACTATACAATTTTCTGTCCAATTTCCTTTAGATTTACCTACAACTATGTAGTGCAAGGGCCTGCCTAGTTGGATACAATTGAAAGTATTGTTTAGGTTTGACCTCATATTATATGGTTTTTGGTAAATCTAAAGCAAAATTCTCAAGAAAATTGTATAATGTATGGCCAACCTAAGTGTTGATGGAGAGGTTTGCTTCCAAAGATCAGGAATGCAAGCACAGGCAACATTCAACAAATGTACAGTCAGTGAGTTCTTATAGTGGTATAGAGGTATGGGGTTAATGCATAGTAATTATCCCAGGGGGTCCATGTGAAATCAATGGATGTCAATTGGAAAACGACATTCCTAAGTCCAGTCCAAAACTGTTGTAACAGAGGGCATTGCCTGAATATATGCAGGAGTGTACCTGGCTCCTTATTGGAATTGCCAGCACTTAATCGAGACTTGTGGGTAAAATTTATTCAGCAACACTGGGACACTGTACCCCTTTGACAGTAATTTGTATCCCTGTTCTTGAAAGTGTTTAGCTATCGAGGATTTGTGGGATAGTCGTATGGCTCTTACAATTTGTGCTTTCGTTAAAGAGACCTGTAAATCAGACTCCCACCTACAGATATACGGGTCTACATAAGAGATGCATTCAACAGTTTGTAGATGGAGAAAAGTAAATGAGGTGCAAACTCGCCATTATTACATACAGTTGTTCAAAATAATAGCAGTCAGACATCACTAACCTGATCAATCACTGTTTTTGGTAGAAATTATATTTCTACATGGCAAATAATTTACTAGCAGGTGTAGTAGAGATAGAAATCCAACAGACCCAACAGTCATGACATGCATGCTGCTGATTCTGTGTAATTGAATCACTAATTGAAAGGGGCATGTTCAAAATAATAGCAGTGTGGAGTTCTATTAGTGAGGTCATTCATTCTTTGAAAAACAGGTGGCAATTATTGCCCTTATTTAAGGAAGGAAGGCAGCAAATGTTGTACATGCTGGTTACAGTGCATTTCTCTCTGAAATTCTGAGGAAAATGGGTCGTTCCAGACATTGTTCAGAAGAACAGTGTACCTTGGTTAAAAAGTTGATTGGAGAGGGGAAAACATATAAAGAAGTGCAGAAAATGATAGGCTGCTCAGCTAAAATGAATGAAAATGCTTTAAAATGGCAACCAAAGCCTGAAAGACGTGGAAGAAAGCGAAAAACTACCATTTGAATGGATAGAAGAATAGCCAAAATGGCAAGGACTCAGCCAACAATCAGCTCCAGGAAGATCAAAGAAGGTCTAAAGTTACCTGTGAGTACTGTTACAATTAGAAGACGCCTATGTGAAGCCAAGCTATCTGCAAGAAGCCCCCGCAAAGTCCCACTGTTGAAAAAAAGACGTGTGCTGAAGAGGTTACAATTTGCCAAACAGCACATTGACTGGCCTAAAGAGAAATGGCGCAACATTTTGTGGACTGATGAAAGTAAGATTGTTCTTTTTGGGTCTAGTGGCCGGAGACAGTTTGTCAGACGATCCCCAAACACTGAATTCAAGCCACAGTACACTGTGAAGACAGTGAAGCATGGTTGCGCAAGCATCATGATATGGGGATGTTTCTCATTCTACGGTGTTGGGCTATGCATTTTTCCACTGTTTGCCACTTCACCAACATGCATTTCTCCACTGATTACCACTGCACCAACATGCATTTCTCCACTGATTACCACTGCACCAACATGCATTTCTCCACTGATTACCACTGCACCAACATGCATTTCTGCACTGATTACAACTGCACCAACATGCATTTCTCCACTGATTACCACTGCACCAACATGCATTTCTCCACTGATTGTCACTGCACCAACATGCATTGCTCCACTGATTGCCACTGCACCAACATGCATTGCTCCACTGATTGCCACTGCACCAACATGCATTGCTCCACTGATTACCACTGCACCAACATGCATTGCTCCACTGATTGCCACTGCACCAACATGCATTTCTCCACTGATTACCACTGCACCAACATGCACATCTTCATTGACCGCCACTACACCAATGTGCACCTTACCACTCACTGTCACTACACTACACTGATGTTGCATGTGGGTTCTGCCACTATTATATGAGACTATCAAAGATTGCCACATGTCACAGGTCCCAGAAAGCTGTGCAACCATTCACAAAGCACAGCACGACTTGTGCATGCGTAATAGGAAACTGGCTGTGAAGCCACTAGGACTCACAACCGGCTTTCAATAGTAAACACACTGGCACTGGGGTACCGAAGATGAGTAAAGAACCGTTTCATGTGAAGACTGTGTTGAATCCCTGGACAGGTAAGTGTCCTTATATTAAAAGTCAGCAGCTACATGATTTGTAGCTGCTGACTTTTAATTTTTTTGGGGGAAACTAAAGATCCTCTTTTGTTTTATTCTATTGTCCCTATAAATAAAAGAACAGTTATAAGTCTAAAGGTTAAAAGATAACAGAGATATAACCCACAGATGCCTACCTCCATCAAGGTAAGTACAATGGCTGTGAAGAATGACAAGATCAGCAGTTAGGTTCCTCAATACACTTTTCTAGTCTACATTTGGGATGTCAGTGTATATTACATGCAGGTGTCAAGCATATGGTTGGAGAAGCCTTGTCCTCTTTTTTTTATCATGGCAGTTTATATAACTGTCTCATTTTTGCCAAAAAATACTAAAACATTTCTTTTTTGGCTTCATAAGCCCACGGAGGCATTCAAATAAGGCAGATGATACATACTAATTCTACATTTCTTTTTCTATTGACTCCAGAAAAGGAAAAAAGTAATTCACTGTAGCTAAAGACCTTTGTCTTCACTAGCGAGGACACTATCATATCTTCAGATCCTTCCCTACGCCAACAGCTATAACAAATAAAACAAAAAAGCAGCTTTTGTTGCAATACTCAATTTGAAGCTGTCTAGCACAGTACCTCTTTTCTGCCTCGAGATGTCAACGCTTCTAGATTTTTTTCATTTACAGAGAGCAGGAAAAGGCTCACATTTGGCAATGCACCCAGTGGGGAGAAGCAGTTGGCAGGGCTTTTAGAGCTGTGTCCTTCTCATTTGCTCATTCATGGACCTACCATCAGATTGTGATTGGATGGTGAAGAAGAAGTAGATCAACAATGAGCTCAACTCTCCTCAACTCATGCTCCTTGTTAGTACATTACATGTTTTGGCTCCTTGTGCTGCTTCTCTCCCGGTCTGAGCTCTGCTGTACAGGGGCTATGATTAATTCATATAAATTACATTAATTTATGTTATTTAGCTACCCAGAATTCAGCTTTAAAATGTCAGGCTCCATTCAACAGAAACTTCACTGTCTTTCAGAGTTGCGGGCAGGGCTGGGTCAAGGAATGAGCGGAAGGTGCAGCTGCTCTGTGCGCAATGGTTTTCTGTAGGGATGGGGGCGCTTTCCTTCTGTTACAAGGTTGACAGGAGTGGTGGCAGTGATTTTGACTGTTGGTTGTAGGATCCCCTAAGCTTTCACATCATGAACTTTGGGGGAGTGGGGCAAACAGTTTGGTATCGTATGTGCTTCCACCCACCAGTTGTTATGTCACTAAGTGTGCCAATATGGCTATTACATATGCCGCAGCTCCTAAAGTGTTACTCAACTCACAGCAGTAAAATCAGTCTGTATATGCAGTAAAGCAGGCTTGTTATACTCACTGTGGAACCTAAGGGGTTAATCCTCCGCATTGTGTAAAAAAGCTGTTTGACCCTGTCTTCTCTGATCCTCCCCTTCTTTTACTGGCCCCAATCCATCTGCTGATAGTACAGAGCTCTAGGAGTCACTCTGCACATGCTCAGTTTAGTGTGTACTGCTGGAGTTTTTTTTCTTTGGGAGGGTGCATGTGATCAGCACAGGGCCAATCAGCATTGTCCAGACAGAGGGTCAGGGATTATGCAGCCTCATAAGACAGTCAGAGCAGAATGAAAACTCCTCCTACAAGCTTTAACCAGTGTTTGGCCGGACACTGACAGAATGTCCCATAGGAAACCATGTTAAATGGACTGTAGTGTGTTTCTGCAAAAAGCACTAAAAAACGCATTGGTGTGAATAGAGCCTAAGAGGCCATTCATTTAATTTGTATGTGCATGGCCCAACAAACAAAGCCAGTTGGGAATGGGGATATGAAATCAATTTAAAGTAGAACTATAGGCAAACTTTGTTTTCCATTTTGGATAGAGGAAGGAAGGGATGTAACCCATCAGATTTTTTTTTTTGCCATCTGTGTCCCATTGCAGAGATTTCCCTTCACTTCCTGTCCCGTAGCCAAACAGGAAGTGAGAGGAAATCCCTGCAAATTAATGGAATTCCTTGGGGACCCCCAGGTCATCAGAACTAGTGCCCACATTGGAAGATTTCCCCTCTATTACTTTTCTGGGTACAACCCAAAATTTGGGATTTTCTATTACTTTCACACATAGAGAGGGTGAAATGGGCACATAGACAGCAATAAAAACTGGCGTGTTCTAATCCCTCTCCAATCTGTCCAAAACAAAAAAGAGTATTGCCTTTAGTTATACTTTAACAACATAACAAGTGAATATGTATTAGTGAATTATAGTAAAACAAATGTACCCAATCTTCCAAAATAACAAAAGAATAACAGAACTTCAGAAAATTTGATTTGATTTAGATTAATAAATATGTACTCTCCCAAAATAGCAAATTGTTCCTAAAACAAATAATTCAAACAAAATGATTATGAGGAAATGAATAATTTAGTCAAGGAATGAAACCGCAACGAAATTAATTTTTCCTTCATACAAATCTCTAGCACCTGTAGCTCTTGAAGAGAATTGTATATAAAGAGACAAAAAGAGGGCGCACAGGCTAGTGCATTACCTTTAAAAATGAGATTTATTGATAAAAAGTAAAATACTCACAAGAGAACTGAAATCAAATGGAAAGCATGTCACAGGAGATGCAGTGTAGTCCAAAACCCTTGAAAGTAGTCTGGTGGGGGACTGTAGACTTCTGGATAGCTGATGGCTGATGTGTTTTGAGGTTGTACCTCTTCCTCAGAGCCAAAATATTGACATTGTGGAGTCCATTGTCCAGCGCAGGAGCTCAGGCATTCGGTTGCTTTTTTCTTCCTACCAGCTCTTGAAGAGAGTAAAGATTCCATTCAATGGAGTGGTAATAGTAACTATTATACACGTATCTTAAAGTGGTTGTAAAACCTTCAATATACCCAATGAAGTGACTGACCTCAGCTGACACACAGAGATGAAATACATCCTCCTACATAATCTGTACCTGTCTATCTGCAGTCTTCTCTTCTCTATATCTGTTCAAAGTCCAGAATTTGTAAAGCTTGTCTGAGAGTTCAGAAAAAAAGAGGGGCGAAGAGCTGAAATTACACTCTGCAGAGCTCAGTGAGGAGAGTTCTGAGAGCTGATTGGAGGAACAACTCACAGGAACAGAGCTGAGACTGCCAATTTGCTAGAGGTCCCTCCCCTGTCCCCATCTGATAGCAGAGGAATGGAGCAGCAGACAGAAATGACACCAAGTGGTCTTAATTCAGACAAGTACACACTATGGAGGGATATGCTTTGTTCATATTTTATGTCTGAAGTTACAACCACTTTAAAATGCTGTATTTGCTTTCATCTGTGTAACGTAAAGTGGAACTCCACCCAAAAGGGGAAGTTCCACTTTAAGGCTTTGTCCCATGGCACCTTTGACAGGTACCTGCTTCCAATTCTTGTGCGATCATCCTCCCCCTCTCCCTCCCTGTAGTCTTGTGGGACATGTGACAGGTCCCAGAAGACTATGGGGCCATTCACAAAGCGCAGCGCTTCTCACACATGCGCAGTGGGTACCCACACTGAAGATGCCGGCACCAGGGAGAGAAGACGGCTGATGAAATCAGCCGTGGTGAGGACACCGCTGGATCGAGGGACAGGTAAGGGTCTGTATTTTAAATTCAGCAGCTACAGTTCTTGTAGCTGCTGACTTTTATTATTTTTTTTATTCAATTGGAACTCTGCTTTAAAGCTGATTTCTAGGTACGATCTGCATTGCATACGTACAGTACATTTTTCCAGCTTGCATAGCTCGGGGACCACTGCTTTTTTGTACTTCCTTTGTAGCTCATAAAGATTTTTGTGAAGATATTATAAACTGTACAAAAACAAAGAGCAGACAAAATACATCAGACTGGACTCTCCCATATGTGCAGATTACTAACATGTCCTGTACTTTAGGGTAGGGATGTAGTACTGTCCCTGTTACAGTGTATATGGAAGGAACATGTCACTAGAGGGTATGGCTATGAATACCCCCATATCCCAGAAGACATAATGGAAGTAGAAAAGCCTGACACTATTTAGGAATTCCCAAAGCCTGCTGTACACTAGAATTTTCTCCTGTGTATCTAAATAAATTTAGTATTAGCTGCCTTGACATCTGGAGCTATGAACAAATATCTATGAAGATCATGTGGAGGATGGGAATCTAGTTAATGTGCCTGATGCAGCATATTACAAGTAGTTTGCAGGGAGGACTGTGGCCTTAACCTTTACTACAGGATTAGAAGAGTTTCTGGATCTTTATTTTGTTGTAATGGTTCTACGTATTTGTTGCATTTGTTTACAACCAAGTGAGAGCCTCTACACTGAAGGGACAATGTATTGTTGCTGGTGGCAACTTGTTCCAGTGAAATGCTCTCAACCTCCTTAGTTGTTGGTGCTAGGGAACAATTACAGAGTTTATAGACTGGGATCATTAGGTCCCAAATTTTATTTTATTGTATATAGTTAGGATGTGTTCTTTCTGTTCTTTCACAGGAAACAGACCCTACAAGCACCTGTGCACTTTATTGAATAGCTTGCGGTCTCAGGTTTGGCCACTAGATGGCGTATACAGTTCACTAGGTGGCTTATACAGTTCTAAAATTATAATTTTAGTTTATAATAGCCATTGTCTAGAATATTTATTATCCACGTCAGGTCCGGAAGATTTACCCCCCTTCATGACCAGGCCATTTTGTGCTATTCGGCACTTCGCCATTTCAACTGGTAATTGTGCAGTAATGCAGCGCTGTACCCAAACAAAATGTATGTTCTTTTTTCACACAAATGGAGCTTTCTTTTTGTGGTATTTTATCACTACTGGGGTTATTTTTTGTGATATAAATGAATAAAGACCAAAAATTGTGAAAAACCCCCCAATATGTTTTACTTTTGGTTGTAAATAATATATAATAAACTCAAAGTTAGTCATAAATTTAGGCAAAAATGTATTCTGACACATATCTTTGGTAAAAAAAATCCCAATACATGTACATTAATTGGCATGTGTGAAAGTTATAGCGTCTACAAACTCTGGTATATATATTGAAATTTCCAGGGCAGTACAACCCCCCTTCCCCCAAATTACCCTCAAATTACCCTTATTGCAAAGAATTTTCTGAGACACATGTTCTGTGAGTCCATGGAAAATTTTATTTTTTGCCACAGATTTTTGAAAATTACAAATTTTTATTTATTCATTTTTCAAAGTTGTCACTTAAATTGTATATTGCTCATGCATGCCATAGCTATATATGGAATAACACCCCAAAATACATTCTGCTACATTCCTACTATAGGAATGCCACATGTGACTTTTTGGCAGTCTAGCCACATACAGGTCCCCAAAACCCAATGACCACCTCCAGGCTTTCAAAGGGCATATTTTCTCATATCACTTTCTCACTACCTATCACAGTTTCGAAGGCCCTAAAATGCCAGGATATTGCAACCCCCCCCCCCCCCCAATAACCCCTTTTTGGAAAGTAGACACCCCAAGAAATTTGATAAGAGACATACTGAGTATTTTGCAGAAATAATTTTTGTCACAGGGATTTGAAAAAGAAAAAATACATTTTCAAAAAACTTGTGGCAACAAATGAGATCTGCAAAATACTCACCATGCCCCTTAGCAAATACCTTGGAGTATCTACTTTCCAAAAAGAGGTCATGGGGGGAGGGGGTGCTTCTACTATCCTAGCATTTCAGTGCCAACATTAGAAGCTTTTGCCACACCCACTCTTCTAACCACTTGAAGACAAAGCCTTTTCTGACACTTTTTATTCACATGATAAACCATTTTCTTGCTAGAAAATCCCAAACATTATATATTTTGTAAAGCAGAGGCTCTAGAGAATAAAATGGTGGGTGTTTAAATTTTTTATGTCACACAGTAATTGCGTGGCACTAATTTTTTGGAAAATATACACTTTTTTGAGTTTTAATGCAAAAAAACACAGTATATTGCCAAATTGTTTGATAACATATAAAAGATGATGTTACACCGAGTAAATAGATACCAAACATGACATGCTTTAAAATTGAGCAACAGCAAACTTTTTATTACCGATAAGCGATGCTTTAAAAGCCTTTACAGGTCACCACTTTATATTTACACAGGAGGTCTAGTGTTGTGATACATCACATTCATGGTGCAATCTCTGTTTACATACCAACATGGGACTGATGCTTGCGTTTGCCTTTGCGCGTGAAGAGGAGGCAGGGGGGATTTTATTTATTTATTTTTACATTGTCCCTTGTTTGTTTTTTTTTTTTTATCACTTTTATAGTTATCACAGGGAATGTAAATATCCCCTGTGATAGCAATAGGCAGTGACAGGTACTCTTTTCTGAGGAATCTGTGGTCTCTTGGTCTTTAGATCTCTCCTGTGCCCTTAAAGTATCTGACCACACCAAGATTGCTGTGATCAGATGCTTTCCCTATTTTAAAATGGCACTGTTTATATCTGGTGAAACGGAAATGATGAAATGCTCGTAGCTTCTGGTTTCTTAGAGATGATTGGAGGCATTCCAGTCTCCAATCAATTCTATGGTCAGTCGGTAGAACTTCCGGCTGCTTTCTTAGATTCCCCTGTGGGATGGTAGAGCCCAAGAAAGCCATGGAAGGCGTCAGGGGGGTGGGTGGGGTTGTCCCTTCCCACTGTTTGTAAAAACGATCCAGCAGTGAATTAGCCACTAGGATTGCTTTTACATGAAAGCTGACCTCCAGCTGAAAAAAACAATATCAGGATGTTGCCTGTAGTTGCAGGCATCATCCTGCTATAACCAGTCACAGTTCAGTGAAGTACCAGTACATTGCTGGTCCATGTAAGGCATATATGTAACAGCAGAGAATACGGGCATATGATGAATTGGGTCTGTGGAGCAATATGACAGATAATTCATTCTTTTTTGCAATGCCCATGTTGAGGGTTGGGCCCCAAAAAAGTTTTAAATTCAGAAACTGTGATAGGTTTCCATGCAAATTGTCTAGCAAGAGCTGAATTTGGGTTGGTGGCGATGTATTCTTGTGTGTAAAAATAGCTTTGGCCCACAATCAGTTGGTACAAATCTTTCGTGAAAAACAGCAGAGGGGTTAAACGCTAGTGCTGGTAGGGAACAGGGCCGATCCTGTTAACATTGCGTTTCTGGGGACACTACACTAAGGAGTCACTAGTATATTTCAGGGTCCTGTCCACAGCAGAAGTTCTGGAAGATCTGGCATTTCTGCTAATACTCTACATGGCCGCAGAAGTACACATCAGCCTCGGTCTGGTGCCAGACGGCCTTTATAAGGAGGCTTATCACTTCCTCTGGTTGCTGGATGATCTCTAGCTCCCCGTGCCCTGTTCCTGGTTTCTATTTCCTGTTTCCTGTGTTTCTGACTTGTGATTACCTGTTACCGACTCGGCTTGCTCCTGGACCTGTCTACTCTGATTTACCCCTGATCTGACCTCGGCTTGGCTTACGGATACTCTCTCTCTCTCGCTCCTCTGTGAATGACCTCGGCTTTCCCATCTGACTACATCCACTCTGATTCCCACCTGGTACCTGACCTTGGCTTGAACCGACTGCTCATTAAACATCCAAATCCCGGAAGAGCTTGCATACCACGCACAGGCGCCACCTGTTTGCAGACCTATCTCTGTGCACCAGCTGTGCTTCAGGGTGGACCACCAACCAGCACTCCTACAGGCGACCTGTACAACTTTGGGCCTGACTCCTGCTGTCCCACTCTAAGGGGAGTCCGGGAACTTAGCCGAAAGGGAAGCCCTCTCTCCATTGGCCTCCATCACCAGGTAAGTGATAGTATAGTTCTGTTCATAATCAATATATTGATCTCTACAAACACTATACTAGTAATAGTGGTGATCAGCAACGTATAGCATGAGTGCAATAGCGTGTGGGCAATCTAATGATAGCTGACCCTGACTGGGAGGGGCGCTTACAGGCCCAGACGCAATCTGATGTTGCTAGTGGCAGTAATACAGTGATCAGTGAAACATTCTATAGAATGACACTGTACTAATGGCACTGGCTGGGTGACGGGTGATCAAAGGGTTAAAAGGGGCAATCAAAGGGTAAATGAGCTAATCTAACGTGTGTAAATTTAGTGCTTTTACTCAGTGACGTGTTCTCTCTTTTGTCCCTGGACTGAAAGGATGGGTGGTGGAGGGCACATGCATGCGCACACACACCCAGAAACAGAAAGCAACGGAAAGGTATGTCGCTTTGCCCAGAGCTGCCACTCGCCGGCCCAGTTCAAAATACAGTGATCTGTGATTGGCTCCAGCTGGTCACATGATAAAGGATGGTGATTGGCCTCATGTTCCATGTGAGAGCTGTGGGCTCACCAGGAAGAGAAGCAAAGCTGTTATGAATCAGATTGATTCATTGTGAGATGGGGAACAGCTCTCATTGTTTGAACACTGTTTGTGTGCAGTAAATTAAAAGTTCTGGAATGACATTCTGTGGTTTAGCCACAAGATGTCACTGTTTTTCTAACACAGCCTTTAGACTGTATAAATATTTTTATATTCAATAAGAGGTGGGGTTTTCACATGGAGTTTAGTGCACAGGAAGCGGAGACTGCAGCCATGTTTTGGACGATGCTGAATGAAGGGACCGTGTGAGCGGAGAATCCGATGACATCCAGGTGTGAATGCATCCCTCAGTAACCAGAGCTGCGGCTGAGTGAAGCTGATTGTGTCCAAGACCCTGATCCTGTTCAGAGACAGGAAGATTGCTGCCAGGAATGCTGATGAGAGCAGAAGAACAACGCAACATATACTGCAAATGTCTCTCCAACAAGCATGCTTGTTGGAGAGACATTTGTTCTGTTCAGAGTCACCAGCGGATGCAAAGCAGACCCGGGTCAGTAAGATCATGCACGCACCTCATTTCAGTGTTGGCGCCTTGAGACTGAGTCCAGGCCTATAGTTAGTTAGTTAGGGTCTCTGTTTGTGTCAGGCCACAAGTGTTGTTACTGATCATTGGAAGGACTCCATAACTTAAAGTTACATTTCACATTGGAGAGCTGATAAAATCCCACAAACTCAAGCCAGACTGGCGTTTTGCTCAGAAGGAATACTCAGATACGTGTTACAGGACCAGTTATGGGAGAGGGAATACTGTAGATTTGTGTAAGATTGTAAGCTGTTGTGCTGCACCGCAGGCTAGCCCATACCATACACCCATACACTGATTCCTGCTCTTTTAGGGTAATAACAGGTAAGGTGTGGCAGCTTAGTTGTGCCCGCCAGTAGGTAAATTACTTCACTTTCTACCTTCATCCATCAGAAGGCGCTGTGTTGTGCAGCACAAGGGTCTCAGCCTTTGGGCTGGGTGTATGTAAATTTATTGTATGTTCCCAGCATTTGTGGTTGTGTTTATTTGCCACATCTAAGTAAAATTCTGTTGTGGCAAAAGCTGGTGTTGGGGTTGCTTTCCTCGTTCGTGACTTCACTGTATTCTGGGGAACCCACCCCGTCACACAGCTTACACAACCACACCTTGCTCCAGATGCTGCAGACTCTGGAGGACCGCCAAAAGGCTCGGTGGCCTGAATACCTACCTGAACTGATGTGGGCCTATAATAACAGGGTACACAGTACCACCGGTTACTCCCCACATATGCTCATATTTGGGAGAGCCGGACGGGAGATTGAAGATCTCCACATGCCCGATCCGATGGAGCCACCACTGAGATATACTACTGCATGGGTGCAAGAGCACCACCGCCGGCTGAGAGCGATCCACAAGATTGTGGGGGAGCGCCTTAGACAAGTGGTATACCCCAATCCAAGACCAGTGCAGAAGGAGGGGTATGCCCCTGGTGATCGAGTGATAGTCAAAGCCAAGCGGCCGTCTGGAAAGTTGGATGGGCGGTGGGAGGCGGTCCCATACACAGTGAAGAGGAGGGTAGACCCTGCCATCCCGGTCTATGAGGTAGAGCCAATAGGGACTGGGGGGCCCTCCCAAAACTTGCACCGTAATATGTTGAGGCGTTGTAATTTTGATGAATCAGTGTGCGTGGAGGGGATGGCTCCCCTTGCTCAGAGTACAGAGGAAATCCCCTTAGAGGAGGGGGAAGAATGGTGGGTTGTCCCTGCCCCAGTACCCACAGAGGCACCAACCATAGCAAGTTTGCCACCAAGGGAAAGTGTTGAGCGGTCAGCAGCTCCTCTCCCATTAAATGTGCCTGACGTCCCCAGTGCTTCTGAGCCTGTCACTCTACGAAGGTCAACAAGGCCCAATGCTGGTGTGCCCCCACAGCGCTATGCCCAGAATGAGTTTGTATGGGGAGGGTTGCCGAGGGTGACAACCTCTAGTGGGGTGGCATGTGAGATGGGGAAACAGCTCTAATTGTTTGAACACTGTTTGTGTGGAGTAAATTAAATGTTCTGGACTGACATTCTGCGGTTTAGCCACAAGATGCCACTGTTTTCCTAACAGCCTCAGACTGCATAGATATTTCTATATTCATGAAGAGGTGGGGTTTTCACACAGAGTTTAGAGAACAGGAAGAAGAGAGAGAGTCACCATGTTTGGAGGATGGTGAATAAAGGAGCCGTGTGAGCAGAGAATCTGATGGTATCCAGGTGTGAGAGCATCCCTTAGTAACCAGAGCTGCAGCTAAGTTGTCAGGAGCTGCCACGATCCATGGCTCGGCGCAGGCGCACTGTGCCCATTCACGCTAGTGTACGGGCACCAGGTCCTGGCCGGCCGCGGCGGAGACGGAACCCGCGCATGCGCACTCGGAGCCGCGGGTGCATGCCTGGCACCAATGACAGCGCAGGGCGCGATATTTAAATCGCCCTGCGCAGACAGGTATTGCCGTTTGGTCTCCCTGTGTTCCTGATCCTGTTACCGTGATTGTTGATCGTTGCTGACTCGGATTGTTCTTGACCTTGCTGTTCTCTCCTGCTCTGACACCTGGCTTGCCTGACCTCCCTCCTGGATGCCCCCTTGTGGATCTGATCTTCTGTTGCTAACCTGGTGTGTGACCCGACCATTCTCTGCCCGCTGCTTTGTACCGCACTGCTCCCACGGCTACCGACTCGGCTTGTCTGACCACGCTCTTGCTCATCCATCCACCTTGCCCTGGCATATCCGCCTCTTCACATCAGGCTCTCACCCTGCAGGAACCTCCTGGCGGGTTCCTCTACTATGGGTAGGTGTACTCAGGAGCCGCGACCTGGTCTTGGTTTGCTACAAGTCCATCCCCACCATCAGGGGCCCTGGTGAACAAGCGGATCGGGACTTAGACTCCGCGCTCTGGGGAAACCTGTCCAGTGGGCTGCTGGAGGTACCGCCAGGCGGTTCCTTACATTATTATTATTATAATACAGTATTTATAAAGCGCCAATAGTTCGCTCAGCGCTGTACATTACAAAGGGAGACAGAACATGTGACAGAACAATACCAATACAATGCAAAACATGAGGGGATCAAGGGCCCTGCTCTTTCGAGCTTACAATCTAGGAGGGAGGGGGTGGTGGCACAGGAGGAGATAGCTGTGGGGGATGGAGTGGTAGGAAGAGTGGAGGAGGGAGGCAAGTTAGCAGGGGGTGGGGTAGGCTTCCCTGAAGAGATGGGTTTTCAGGCTGCGCCTAAAGGAGAGGAGAGTAGGTGATAATCTGATGGGTTGGGGCAGGGAGTTCCAGAGGATGGGTGACACCCTGGAGAAGTCCTGGAGGCGGGCATGGGAGGAGGAGACCAGGGAACTAGAGAGAAGGAGGTCTTGTGAGGAGCGGAGTGTGCGTGCTGGGCGGTACTTGGATATTAGGTCAGTGATGTAGTTCGGGGCAGTATGGTGGACAGCTTTGTACGTCAGCGTTAGGATTTTGAATTTGATCCGTTGCGCAATCGGAAGCCAGTGGAGGGATTGGCAGAGGGGGGTGGCGGAGACAGAGCGGTTGGAAAGGTGAATGAGTCTGGCAGCCGTGTTCAGGATGGACTGAAGAGGGGATAGCCAGCGGCGAGGCAGGCCAGTGAGGAGGGAGTTGCAGTAGTCGAGTCGTGATATGATGAGGGAGTGGATGAGCTGTTTAGTGGTTTCTGGGGTTAGGAACGTGCGGATTTTGGCGATGTTGCGGAGGTGGAGTCTGCACGAGTTTGTTAAAGATTGCACTTGGGGCTGGAAGGATAGGTTGGAGTCCAGAATGACACCCAGTACTCTGGCCTGCAGGGCGGGTTTGATGGTAGCGTTGTTGGATGTGACGGAGAAATCAATGGGGGGTGGTGTCCGGGCTGGGGGGAAGACAAGAAACTCGGTTTTGGAGAGGTTCAATTTAAGGAAGTGGAGCGACATCCAGTCTGATATGTCGCTCAGTAGGTGTGTGATTCGGGCTGAGACCAAGGGGGTGAGGTGGGGGGTTGAGAGATAGATTTGTGTGTCGTCGGCATAGAGGTGGTAGTTGAAGCCGTGAGAGTGTATGAGTTGGCCAAGGGAGGAGGTATAGATGGAGAAGAGAAGGGGCCCGAGGACAGAGCCTTGAGGGACCCCAACAGAGAGGGGGAGTGAGGGGGAGGTGGTAGCATTATAGGTAACGCTGAAAGAGCGTTGTGACAGGTAGGATGAGATCCAGGAGAGAGCAGAATCTCTGAGGCCGAGGGAGTGTAGTTTTTTGAGGAGGAGGGGGTGGTCGACTGTGTCGAAGGCCGCAGAGAGGTCAAGGAGTAGGAGCACTGAATAGTGTCCATTAGCTTTGGCGGTTAGCAGGTCGTTGGAGAGTTTGAGTAAGGCAGTTTCGGTGGAGTGTAGGGGACGGAAGCCGGACTGTAGGGGATCGAGGAGGTTGTTGTCGTTGAGTGAAAATGATTGTGTCCAAGACCCTGATCCTATACAGAGAAAGGAAGATTGCTGCCAGGAATGCTGATGAGAGCAGAGGAACAAAACAACATACACTGCGATACCTCATGCTTGTTAGAGAGACATTTGTTCTGTTCAGAGTCACCAGTGGATGAAAAGCAGACATGGGTCGGTAAGATCGTGCACGCGCCTCATTTCAGTGTTGGCGCCTAGAGACTGAGACCAGGCCTATAGTTAGTTAATTAGGGTCTCTGTTTGTGTCAGGCCACAAGTGTTATTACTGATCATTGGAAGGACTCCATAACTTAATAGTTTCCATACCGGGTACTTTTACCTCCTTCCTGCCCAGGCCATTTTTCAGGTTTCAGCGCTCTCACACGTTGAATGACAATTGTGCGGTCATACAACATTGTACCCAAACTAAAATGTAATCATTTTCTTCACACAACTACAGCTTTCTTTTGGTGGTATTTAATCACCACTGGGGTTTTTATTTTTTGCTAAATTAACAAAAAAAGGCCGAAAATTTTGAAACAAAACACGTTTTTCTTTCTTTTTGTTATAAACGTTTGCAAATAAATAATTGTTCTTCATAAATTTAGGCCAAAATGCATTCAACTACATGTCTTTGGTGAAAATAACCCAAATTAGGATGTATTGAAGCAATTATGTCAAAAGCAGACTTGAAACTAAATTTAAAGATGAACTCCGGGAATTAGACACACAAACAAAAAAGCCCTCCACTCCCACTGCAGGAGGTAAATGTTTGACTAGAGTAGGGGTGCAAGGATAAGGTGCAATACCTCATTCCTGGTTTTGGCAGGCTGCCTCCATCCAGGACCACCTGCTCAGATACAATGCAGGGTTCATAGCCTTGCACTGTACATGATGACACAGATGACCTGCCCACATCCTGGGGCTTCAGGTAGAAGAGAAAATCACTGGAGCCTCCCGAACCTGAGGCATAGGGTAAGTTATTCTTCCTATTCCTGCCCTCCGAGACTAAACCTTCTTCAGATGAGTGGTTAGGGGGTGGTAAAAACAGGTGGCCACAGTTTTGCCACCCACCAAAACTCTAAAATAACAACTGGATGGGGCTGTTCTCATGCCACAGCCACGAAACGTAGATTTTTGACTGTGGCATTTTTAATTTGTGCTGCAGAGTGCAAGCATCCAGTGTCTGTGAGCTCTGATCAATGTATTCTGATAGAGGGAGGGGGGGTGTTGGTTGAACAAAAAACAATTCAGAGTCTGTACCCAGCTTTAGACATTTAACATCTTTGCTTTGATGTACCTGAACTGTATTCTGCTTTAAAGCAAAGATTTGGTTAAAATAGAACTAAAGGCAAAACTTTCATTCATTTTGGATAGTGCAAGGGAGGGTTTTAGCCTATGTTGGATTTTTTTTTGCCATCTCTGCCCCATTGCGGAGATTTCGCTTCACTTCCTGTCCCATAGCAAAGCAGGAAGTTAGAGGAAATTCCTGCAAATTAATGGAATTCCTTGAGGACCTCCAGGTCACCAGAACCAGTGTCCCCATTTGAAGATTTCCCCTCTATTACTTTTCTGGGGACAACCCAAAATTTGGGATTTCTTTTACTTTGAATAATAATGGTAAACAGGACAAATAGACAGGATGAATCTCCCTAACGGGTACACAGACAGCAATGAAAACTGACAAGCATTCTAATCTCTCTGCACTCTGTCCAAAACTAAATACAGAGTTTTTCCTTTAGTTATACTTTAAGTGTAACAACAGTCAAAATTCATGCTTGTGTTTTGCACTTGCACGTTTTGTCCATTTACGGGTTTTTCGTTTTTGCGCGGACTTTACAAAAAAAAAAACAGTAAAAAAATCATATTAGCCAAGCAATGCATTGTTTTCATTACGTCTGCCATCTCACAGATTTGTATTGTGAGAAGCTGCAGTAAAACACAACTGTTGTGAAGCATTGACAATCAAGATGCAGAGCCTGAGTATGTAAGGATCAAAAATGGCTGCCTCCAAGTATATTTACAGTTACAAGCACTACACAGAATTTTTTTTAAAAACATTAATGCACATAGATGCCATTATTTTCATCAAACTGATGACTTGTATGCACTTATCTAAACATCATAGAGAGGACTATACATCCCCTTTAGTTTTGCTCATATGTCACTTTTTCTTTTCCAATTATTCATTGATGGTTACATCTTCTCACAGGGCCGACCCTCTGCCTCTGACAGACAGCCCTGTAAATGAAGAATTAACCTCTGTCATTGGGGGACTCACAGTGTACAGCATCAGACCTTCTTTGATGAGAAATGTTTTGGCAAGGGAGAGGGAGGTAAGGAAATTACTGATGTAATGTTTGTTTTTGTTTTGGTACAGGAAATTTTATGGGATGTGTTTTTATAAAAAAAAAAAAAAATTCATAGATTTTTCCATGCTGGTATAGCCTTCTGTGTTCATTCATACAGAATAGAGCAAGCCAGGAAAATACCACATTATGGCCACTAGATGGAGCTGGTGAGCATAAGGAATAAATACTTGTTTACTATAATCATCAGCTCCATCTGCTGGTCATAATTTGGTATTTTTCTGAGCCACTCTATTTTTAAGGAGATGGATAACATTGGGCTTGGAGAAAACATTCACAAAAAACAAATGTACATGACATTTCATGGTCTTTTTTTTTTAAATAAATACACCTCTAAAAGTCTCTCTTCTGTCAAAAAATTTGCTTTACTTTTGTGTTATCCACATTATCTTGGTTGCTCTTTTTTGCTTGGAGAATAGACAGTTCCCCGGCTGTCATTATTAATAATGTTGTCTCTTTTGGTCCTCCACTGCAGTGTGTGGACAGAGGCCTCTCTTTGAACAGAAGAAAGTAACAATTGAGTACTGACGTGATACTTTTTTTATTTGCACTAACATATAATTTTAAGGACAAGCTTTCGGGGTATGTCCCCTTCTTCAAGGTCCAGGCAGTACTGCTGATTGGCCAATCAGTGGTCACACAGAGGTCCCGTACAGCGATCGGTGTTCCCATACCGGATCGTGGTGCCACGCGCTCCCAGGCATCGTGCACAGGCAGTGAATGCGGAGGCCGTTTATAAACGGCCACCTGCTTCGGCACTGCTCCCGTCCGGCCGTTTATGTACATGGCTGGACAGAACGTGGTTAAAGCCCAATTCCAGTTGAGAATAAAACTTTTTTTACAAATCCTGGATTTTTTTTTCTTTTTAATAGATATTTATCAGGTTTTCCCATTACATAAATAACATAACACAAAGTCAGACACAATAAAAAGAGAAACTTGATGTATGTAACACACAAATGAGTAAGCTCACACTCTAGATTTCCTAAAATTTTCAATAAAACTTCAAGTGTAAAAAAGAAAAATCCATTGCTCCTGAAGTGGTTGTAAACCCTTATATATACCCAGTGAAATGACTGACCCCAGGTGATACATAGAGATGAAACAAATCCTCCAACATAGGCTGTTTTTCTGCAGCCTTCTCTTCTCTACAGCCACTCCGGATCACATATCTGTGATTTCAGATGCATTTTAGAACATATTGATTCGCATGATGTGTAAATAAAACAAAATATTGGGTTCTATCTTGGCCGTTTGCATATATGCGGTGGACTTGCAGTGTGAATTTAACCATGTCTGCTCCTGAAGATTTACCCCCCTTCATGAGCAGGCCATGTTTTGTTATTCGGCAGTACGCTATTTATAATGTTAATTGTATGGTCATGCATTGCTGTACCCAAACAAAATATATGTCCTTTTTTTCAGACTAATAGAGCTTTCTTTTGGTGGTATTTGATCACTTTTTGTCATTTTTTGTCATATAAATGAAAAAAGACCAAACGTTTTGAAAAAAAAAAGGGTATTTTCTACTTTTGGTTATAAAAAATGTCCAATAAACTAAAAGTTAGTCATAAATTTAGGCCAAAATGCATTCTGCAACATGTCTTTGGCAAAAAAAAAAAAAAAGTGTATATTAATTAGTTTGTGTGAAAGTTATAACATCTACAAACTATGGGGTTTATGGTATATTGGAATTTACACAGCTTTTACTTTCTGACTGCCTTCTTGAGGTGCTAAAATGCCAAGGCAGTACAAAACTCCCTCAAATGGCTCCTTTTTGGAAAGTAGACAGCCCAAGGAATTTGAGAGGCATGTTGAGTCCATGGAAGATTTTATTTTGGCAAAAATTTAGGGAAATGATAAAAGAAAGTTTGATGGTTTTTTATTGGGGGGGGGTTACACAAAGTTGTCGCTTAGATGATATATTGCTCACACATGCCATGGCTATATGTGGAATGACAACACAAAACACATTCTGCTACTTCTGAGTATGGGGGTACCCAGGGGCGGACTGACCATTTGAGCTTTCGGGCACTGTCCGAGGGCCCAGGGTCAGTAGAGGGCCTCATGAGATGCCTCTGGTAACTTTCATTGTCTTTTTCATAGGCTTTTTTGGGTGTGGGCAAGGACACAAGGGCCCCATAATCCCCTATTGCCTGGGGGCCCCATGAGTTGTCAGTCCGCCCCTGGAGGTACCATGTGTGAGAGATGTTTTTGCAGCCTATCCACATACAGGCCTTCAAAATCCAATAACCACCTCCAGGCTTTCAAAGGGCATATTTCCTCATATCACTTCCTAAAATGCCAGGATGGTACAAACACCTGCCAAATGACCCCTTTTTGGAAAGTAGACACCCCAAGGAATTTGATAAGAGACATGGTGGATATTATTCTGATATTTTTTGTCACAGGGTTTTGAAAAAGGAAAGAAGAAAAAAAAATACAATACAATAATGCTCATAGCTTCCAGTTTCTTAAACCATAGAGATGGTTGGAGCCATTCCGGTCTCCGATCAGCTGTATGGTCAGCCGGCAAAACTGCCGGCTGCATTCTTGGGTTCCCTGGTGGGACGGGAGAGCCCAAGAAAGCAGTAAAAGGCAGCTGAAGGTGGGGGTTGTCCCTTTTTGCTGCTTGTAAAAGTTATCTAGCGAAAGCCTACCAACAGATGAAAAAAACAATACCAGGATGATGCCTAAAGCTGCAGGCATCCTGGTATAACCACTCAAAGTCCAGCAACATACCAGTACATTGCTGGTCCATGTTAGGCTTATATGTAACAGCAGAGAACATGGACATATGATGAATCGGGTCGGTGAACCAATATGACTGCAATTCATTATTTTTTGTAATGCCCATGTTTAAGGTTAGGCCCAAAAAATTTTAAATTCGATAGCTGTGATAAGTTTCTATGCAAATTGTTTGGCAAGAGCTGAGTTTGGGTGGGTGGCGATGTATTGTTGTGCGTATAAATTGCTTTTGCCCACAATGAATTCATACAAATCTTCTGTGCAAAACAGCGGAGGCGCTAAACGCTGCTGCTGGCAGAGAACGGGCAGATCCTGCTAGCACTGCGTTTTTGGGGACACTATACAAAGGAGGCACTAGTATAGTTCTGTTTGTGATCAATATATTGATCCGTTCAAACACTATGCTACTAATGGCGGTGATCAGTGACCTATAGTGTGCTGGGCAATCTAACTCTAGCTGACCCTGGCTGGGAGCTTACTGACCCTTACGCTATCTGATGTCACTTGTGGCAGTAATACAGTGATCAGTGAAAAATTCTATATACTGACAATGTACTAATGGCACTGGCTGAATGACGGGGTGATCAAAGGGTTAATAGGGGCGATCAGAATTAAATGTGCTAATCTAACGTGTGCGTGTAAAATGTAGTGCTTTTACTCAGTGCCATATTTGTTCTTCTCTCCTTGGACGGCATAAGGGGCAACAAGGGGACGCACGTACAACCAGAAATAGAAACCAGAGCCGCTACCGCTCTCCTGCACATTGTTGGCAAGTAGTTAAAAAAAAATAGATACATTTCTCTCAATTTTTTTAAAACATTTTTTTCTTTTTTTAACATAATTTTTTTTTTTTTTTTACAATTTCTTTCCATTACAGTAGTGCAATGTTACCATAGCTTGCTTTGAACTGTCATGAATGTGTTAACCGATTCCTGTCTGCCCTATAGCAGAAATACTGCTACAGGGTGGCATGGGTGCGCAAAATCACATATATACGTGATCGTGCTCTGGCAGTGATCTCTGGCTGGGGGCATACGCACCGTGATTTGGTGCCGAAAGGATCAATCATCAGATTTAGGCCAGTGATGTTCGGCCTGAATCAGATGATCGATCCCTGCCCTATCAGGGATCTTCCTGTACCTGTGTTTACACTTACACAGTTACAGGAAATGATGCAAGCTTCTCTCTCTGGGCACATTCTATCCCAGAGAGAAAAGAAAGCAGACACAGTGAGTAAAAACAGCACACAATTACAGTTAGAACACTTTTAGGACACATTTAACCCCTTGATTTCCCCCCCTTTCCCCCAGTTACCCTTCACTGCTCTGTCACCAGTGTCATTAGTACAGTGCACAGATTTTTTTACTGATCACTGTATTAGTGTCACAACGACTTCAGATAGCAGTAGCGTTAGCATCAGATTGCCCATTACTAGATCAGTCATCACATTTAACCCCTTGATTTCCAGGAACACACTCACATACACAATAAACTTCCATTGCTAGTATAGTGTCTGAACCGATCAATATGTTTGATCAGATCAGCACTATGCCAGCTTTCACATTAGTATAGTGTCCACAAAAATGCAGCGTTAGCGGGATCAGCCCCAGCACCTACCAGCACCTGCATTTAACCCCTACGCCCACCCACCCCCCCACTCTCCCCCAGCAAGTGCAGTGTTAGTAGATCACTGTCACTTGATATATTGCACACAAAACTGCAGTGTTCACAGAATCAAGCCTGTTCTCTGTTAGCACTTGCAGGCAGGGTGGATTTGATTTAAATCCCAATTTAAATCACTAGTGAAAAGGCTTGACTTAAATAATAATTTTTAAAGAGCAATCTCTGCCTTGTAGCGGCTCCTCCTCTGACCGACCGGCTGTTGACTTACCAACAGTCCCATTCACTTTAATGGGACAGCTGGTAATGCGGCAGTGACACAACAAGGTGAGGGACGTGGCGGCAGCAGGTGAGTGGATACCCGCTAACAGGCACTGCCATGATGGATCAAAAATGACAGGTGCTCTTTAAATGTAAAGACTCTGACTCATTCTTGCTGGTAGTTAGAATCTTTAATATTTGCAAACCAAATTAAGGTTTCCATTTTAAAATAATAAGCTGTCAGGTTCGTAAAACAGCGATATCAGAACCAATTTTAGGTTAATCACACATAGTTAGAGAACTACTCAAATTATTTTATTTAATGTTTTCTCATGGTTACTGTGAAATTGTGTGAATGCATTAATGCAGTGTATGTTGTCTCAGCTTGCAGAGCTTGGATTTATTGAATGAGTTTACCAAAAATATAAACATTGCAGAAAATACAGCTTTGTGCTACATAACTAAGATCCATTTTATGTTGATTAAACTAAATTATCAATGTATCTTAAATAGAAAACTGTCTTTGGATAGATTTTTACTCCAAAAGCATTTTATTAAAATAAATTTGATAAAAACAAAAAAAATCTGATTTAAATGGAAAAAAATCATATTTTTTTATTTTTTAAATCAATGATTTTTATCCACCCTGCTTGCAGGTACATTTTTTTGTAGCGGTTCAAGCAGTCCCTGACAGCCAGGTGCTCTTTTTCCTGTGAGTCGCACTAGGTACCTATAAATTTAGTGACCAAAATGTCCAACAAAAGGTACTCTAGTGAAGAGGCCTACAGGATTTTGAGCATGTCAGATGAGAGCAAAGGGGAAGCCTCACTGACAGAATCTACCTCAGATTACAAACCTGTAGACAGCAGCGGCATCCTGACAGATAGCTCAGACGATGGAGAAGAGGCCCCTGCTAAGGTCAGGCGTACCTGACCCCGTTCCCAGGTTGCTGAGGTGTTACAATCGCATGATGACTCTCATATGCAGCAGAGTGCCAGTACTAGTGCCGCACTACCTTTTGGTGAACTGGCTAGCACCAGCGGTCTAGTACATCCTGGTGTTTTACATACCAGCACTGCAGTATCACTTGGTGACGTGGCGAGTTCCTGTAACTGCAGTAAAAGCTGGAGCGGTGGCGAGCACAAGTAGTGTCCTGCAGCCACCAAGAATTCACACACAGGCCCGTAGAGCCCCTAGTTTTCTTCCGGCTGTGCTTGCAAATCCCGATTGGCAGCCCACAAATTCTGCAGCACCCGTACTTCCTCCATTCACTGCCCAACCCAGAATTCAGGTGGAAACAGCAGATTTAACTACTCCCATTAATTTTTTGGAGCTGTTTTTCATGGAAGATCTGCATGCATTTATTGTGGATCAAAGCAATTTATATGCACAACAGTTTTTCGCCGCCAACCCAAATTCAAACCTTGCCAGACCATTCGCATGGAAACCCATTACGGTTTCCGAATTTAAAGTTTTTTGAGCCTAACCCTCAACATGGGCATTACTAAAAAAAATGAATTGCAGTTGTATTGGTCCACAGACCCGATTCACCATATGCCGTGTTCTCTGCTGCCATGGCCAGGCATAGATTTGAGAGTATAATGTATTTTATGCATTTCAGCCACAATACACTCTGTTATCCTTGGAGTGACCCTGAATTTGACCGGCTCCACAAAATTCAGCCCTTCGTAAATCACCTTAACTAAAAATTTGCAGATGTCTATACTCCCCAGCAAAATATCTGTGTTGATGAGTCCCTCATTAGATTTTCTGGCCACCTTGCATTCAAACAATTTCTCCCAGCAAGCGTGCCAGATATGGGATCAAGGTGTATAAGACCTGTGAGAGGGCAACAGGCTATACATATAAGTTTCGGATTTACGAGGGAAAATATAGTCATGTGGAGCCCCCCGGATGCCCAGACTACATGGGGAGCAGTGGCAAGATAGTTTGGGACTTGGTGTCATCCTTTTTCCATATTGGGTACCACTTATACGTGGACAATTTTGCGCATGTGGCACCGTGTGACCTAATCGCTGGGGCTTCCCACAACGGCTTGTAAATACCTGTCTTAGAAAAGGGGAAAAAGCCTGCTTGAGAAATTAATTGCTTGCAGTGAAGTGGAAGGACAAACAGGAAGTTTTCATCCTGTCTTCCATTCACGCAGACACGACCATTCAAATTGTCACAGCATCTGGTGTTGTTGAGAAGCCCCCCTGTGTCCACGACAATAACCTTTGCATGGGAGGGGTGGTCTTCAACTACCAGATGATGAAGCCTTACTTAGTTTCCTGAAAAGCCAGACGCTGGTACAAAAAAGTGTGTTTATTTATTTCAATTGGCTCTGTATAAGGCTTTTGTGCTATACAAAGCAACTGGACATAGTGGATCCTTCCTAAAATTCCAGGAAGAGATAATCACGGCCCTTTTGTATCCAGAAGGTGCTATGGCTCAAACCCCCAACCCAGATACAGAGAGCCAGCTGCATGAGAGGCATTTTCCTGATGCCATTCCTGGTACCACAACCCAAAGAACACCCCAAAAAAGATGTTGTGTCTGCAGCAGACATGGAATTAGGCGTGACACCCGCTTTTTTTGTCCCTCCTGTCCTGGCCAACCTGGCTCAAGGACTGCTTCCGTCGCTACCACACACTAATGAAGTATTAGTATAGGGTACAGCAAGGCACAGTTCAGGGCACATATTTGCACAGGGTTTCGAAAGCTTTTAGGTAGTCAGGAAACTGGCTATCACATTTTGAGAGACCCTACAATCTGGTTAAAGTAAAAAAAAAGTAAAATAACCCCATAAAAAGTAAAAGTACAAAAAAAAGTTAAAATATTTTTTTGGTCGTTGTCGAGTTACTGTTCTACTGTTACGGTTTTACTGTGTTATTGTTAACCATTGCTGTTTTCTTTGCAGGAATGTCATTCAGCTGCAGCACCGACCTGTTTGTTCTGACAGCAACAGGGTCTTGCCCTCAGAATATACATAAGTGTGTGCAGCGCTGATGGATGAGATTTTTCATTCACAGTTAAAAAAGAGCATATGTGCCCAAGCATGGGAGCCTGGGGTGGCCAGTGGGTGGAAGGCCCTTATGCTTCAGTATATATTTTTAAAAACATTTCTAACAGAGATTTCTTCATCCACATCGACCCTTGTGAATAGAGGAATCTGTTACCGTATTTTTCGCCGTATAAGACGCACCTGACCATAAGACGCACCTAGATTTTAGAAGCAGAAAACAGGGGAAAAATAGTTCTGAACTAATGGACTGCAGACACAGTACAGGAGGTGACCAGAGACTGCGCACAGCACAGGGATGACCAGAGACTGCGGACAGCAAAGGGATGACCAGAGACTGCGGACAGCACAGGGATGACCAGAGACTGCGGACAGTACAGATGACTGCTGACCTTTGGGGAGGTGGGGAACGGGTACCTGAATTTGACAGGTACCCGCTCTTACTTCCGCAGAGTTTTTGTTTGATCTTACCTGTTCCTCGATCCAGCCGCGCGCTGTATTCCCGGCTTCTGTAATGGCGCTCGGCATGACAGCCGGGTGCCCAGTGCTCATGAGCAAGAAGCACTTGCGCTTTGTGATTGGTCCGGCGGCTTCTGGCACTTGGCACCCGGCTGTCATGCCCAGTGCCCACACTACAGAAGCCGGGAAGACAGCACGCGTTCACCCCATGCTGGTATGTAAACAGTGGTTGCACCATGCATGTGAGGTATCGCCATGAATGTCAGATTGAGGGCAGTAATTATAGCACTAGACCTCCTCTGTAAATCTAAAATGGTAGCTTTTAAAGGCATTTAAAGTATGTCATGTTTGGTATCTATTTACTGGATAGAGGAACAGGTAAGGTCCCGCTGCAGAGCTGAGCAGCCGGCCCGGTATTCTGACACGGCCGCGGTGGAAATACCTGACCGGCCGCTCCATATTCGCTCCATAAGACGCACTGACATTTCCCCCCCAGTTTTGGGGAAGAAAAAGTTTGTCTTATACGGCGAAAAATACGGTAGGTTCTTTTTTTTTTCCGTTCAGCCGGACAAGAAAAGAACATTTCATGTGTGCCCACCATTAGAAGTGGGTGAATGCAGGGTGGTATATTCTAATGGTGGGCATACCACACACTTTTTCTGGCAGAGATTTCTTCTCTTTTTTCATTCAGCCCACAGGCTGCATAAAATAAAAGAACATAGCATATATACCCAACAGGGACCAGCGGCATACTGGTACATCACTGGAATTTGAGTGGTTATACCAGGATGATACCTACAGCTGCAGGCATCATCCTGATATTGTTTTTATCAGCAGGTGATAGGCTTTCATGTAAAAGCAATCCTAGTGGTTAATTAGCTGTAGGATTGCTTTACAAGCAGCGGGAGAAGATGCCCCCACTGCCTTCCACAGCCTTTTCGAGCAGTCCCGTGCTATCAGGGGAACCTGAGAATGCAGCCGGTGTTTCTGCCAGCTGACAATAGAGCTGATTGGAGACCGGAATGGTGCCAATCATCTCTATAGTCTTAAGAAATCAGAAGCTACGAGCATTTCATCACTTCAGTTTTGCAGGATATACTGTAAATTGGGAAAGCATCTGATCACAACGATCTTGGTGAGATTAGATGATGTAAGGGCAGAGGAGCTATCTAGGGTCTAATAGACCCCAGATTTTTCAAAAAAGAACACCTGTCAATGCCCATTGCAGTCACAGGGGATATTTACCTGTGATAGCAATAAAAGTGATAAAAAAAATCAAAAAATGAAACAGTGTAAAAAAATTTTTAAAAACAAAATAACGAAAAAAAAAGAAAAAAAATGTACTCTCGCCCCCCTGCGCGCATGAGCGTTCACCCCATGCTGGTATGTAAACAGTGGTTGCACCATGCATGTGAGGTATCGCCATGAATGTCAGATTGAGGGCAGTAATTATAGCACTAGACCTCCTCTGTAAATCTAAAATGGTAGCTTTTAAAGGCATTTAAAGTATGTCATGTTTGGTATCTATTTACTCGGCATAATATCATCTTTTGTATTTTACCAAATAATTGGCCAATATATTGTGTTTCTGTGCATTAAAAGTAAAAAAAATGATTTTTTCACAAAATTTGCATTTGAAAAATCTCTGTGTGAGTACTATGTGACATAAAAAATTGCAGCAACCACCATTTTATTCACTAGGGTGTATGCTTTAAATAAATATATAATGTTTGGGGTTCAAAGTAATTTCCTAGCACAAAATACTGATTTTTTTTTTCATGTGAGCAAAAAGTGTCAGAAAAAGCTTGTGGTTAGAAAAGTGAGTGATGTTTGGAATAAACATCTAATGCTGGGCATAAAATCCCCCTAAATGACCCCTTTTTGGAAAGTAGACACCTCAAAATATTTGCTGAGAAGCATGTTGAGTCAATAGAAGAATTTTTTTTACCACAAGTTTTTGAAAAATGACAAAAAAAAAATTTTTTTTTTACACAAAATTGTCACTTAAATGATTTATTGCTCACACATGCCATGGGTATATGTGGAATTACTCCCCAAAGTACATTCTGCTACTCATCACTAGTATGGGGATACCACATGTTAAAGACTTTTTGGCAGTCTAACCGCGTACAGGACCCATAAATCCAATAAGCACCTTCAGGCTTTTAAAGGGCTTTATTTCCTCATTACACTTCCTGACTTACCTATCACAGTTTCAGTGGCCCTGAAATGCCAGGATAGCACCCCCCCCCCCAAATGACCCCTTTTTGGAAAGTAGACATCCCAAGGAATTTGATAAGAAGCATGGTGAGCATTTTGCAGATCTTGATTGTTGCCACAAGTTTTTGGAAAATGAACAAAGAAAACGAAAAACATATTTTTTTTTTCTTTTTTTATTTTTCAAAACCTTGTGAGAAAAAATGAGATTTGCAAAATACTCACCATGCCTCTTTTTAAATTCCTTGGGGTGTCTACTTTCCAAAAAGGGGTCATTATGAGAGGTGGTATCCCCATACTCGGTAGAAGTAGCAAAATGTAATTTGGGGTGTAATTCTACATGTATGCATGGCATGGGTGAGCAATATATCATTTAAATGACAACTTTGTGTAAAAAAGAAGTTTTTGTCAGTTTCCAAAAACGTGTGAAAAAAAAATAAATCTTCCATGGATGCAACATGCCTCTCAGCAGATAGCTTAGTGAGACTTCTTTCCAAAAAGGGGTCATTTTGGGGTGTTTGTACGGTCCTGGTATTTTAGCACCTCACGAAATGTGGCACTCAGAAAGTAAAAGCTGTATAAATTCCAGTATCTATACCATAGTTTCTAGATACTATAACTTTCACACAAATCAATTAATATGCAGTTATTTGGATTTATTTTATCAAAGACATGTAGCAAAATACATTTTGGCCTAAAGTTATGACGAAATTTAAGTTTTTTGGATATTTTTTATGACAGAAATGAGAAAATATCGGGGGGGGTTCAAAATTTTTGGTGTTTTTTTGTTTATAGCGCAAAAAAAAAACCTCCCAGAGGTGATCAAATACCACCAAAAGAAAGCTCTAATTGCGTGAAAAAAAGTAACATAAAAGACGTACATTTTATTTATGTACTGTATTGCTTGACTGTGCAATTGTCGGTTAAACTAGCACTGTGCAGTATAGCAAAAAATTGTGTAAATTCCAATATCTGTACCACCATTTGTAGACACTATAACTTTCACACAAACCAATTAATATACACCTATTGGGATTTTTTTTTTTACCAAAGACATATAGCAAAATACATTTTGGCCTAAATTTTGTCGATATTTGAGTTTATTGAATATCTTTTAGGACAGAAATGAGAAAATATTGGGTTTTTTTTCAAAATTTTCGGACCTTGGCTCTCTCTCAAACCACTAACACCAGTCTATGGCCTGCTGTGCTCTCTGCATGTCTTTCCTTCCTCATCTACTCCTTGTTCATTCTTAACCTTGGCGCCCTCTCCACTACTCCCACCACTCTTTCACCTACTGTGCTCTCTGCATGTCTTTTCTTCCTCCTTGCTTCTTTCTTCTTGCTTCCTCTACACTATTCCCACCTCTCTTTGACTTACAATGCTCTCTGCATGTCTTTCCTTCCTCCTCTATTCTTTGTTTCATCTTCCTCCTCAGCTTCCTCTGCCCTACTCACACCACTCTTTGAGTTAATGTGCTCTTCACATGTCTTAATGAGATTCCGGACTGCTGGAGATGGTCGGGAGTCTCAGGTACCGTCGTCCGACCGAAACCGGAAGTGCCTGTGACCAGTGTGAACCGCAAGCTGGGTGGACATGACATCACACAGGAGGAAATACGGCGGACTGAAGGGAAGACACAAAGCTACGCGCTCAGAGCTGACTGCACCTTCTACAGGCCTGTATCTCCTCCTGTGTGACGTCACGTCCGCCCGGCTTGTGATTCACGCTAGTCACAGGCACTTCCAGTTCCGGTTGGAAGACGGTGCCTGAGAATCCCGACCATCTCCAGCAGTCCGGAACCCTGTTACCATCCACGGCGGCCAGCACCCCACAGGATGAACCCCTGCAGGACACAGAAATGACTATACTGATGAGCTTTTTAATCACCTTCACATTGTGAGTTTTTACTATTGTGGCTCATTAAATATTCCTTTTATACTGCACTTAGAAGGCGCCTCTCTTCTCTTTTCTCATTATGTATACAGAGTTGGCTCACTCTGGGACGGCTGCCATCTGAAGCGGTTATTAGTCACAGACTCTATTGGGACTTATGGACATATAACATGGGATACAAGCCAATAGTGCGCTGATATTTTTTCTTTTTATTGATCCCCACTCATTGTACCTTCTTCTTCCCTGTTAGTGATGGATCGAACACCCCCCTATTCGGTTCGCGTTTGAACATTTGAACCTACAGAATGTTTGACCGCTAACTTCGAACACGAGCAATTTAGTCAGCGGTATCTTACCATATCTGAGTATGCGGTAAGATACCGCTCAGTTACTAAAATACTGCATGTTATATTATTAAGTCATGCGGTATTTTAGTAGTGAAACATTCATGAATCTTTCTGTCTGCGGGGTTCCCCGCTGACAGCTGAATGTAAAAAGAATTGTCGGCATTTATCCCAACAATTACATTTTTTTTTTCAAATGGTGTGGGGTTCCCCTCCCATCCATACCAAGCCTTTCGGGTCTGGTATGTATTTTGAGGGGAACCCCCACGCCGAAATTACAAAAAAAAATGGCTTGGAGCTCCCCCCAAAATCCATACCAGACCCTTATCTGGGCATGCAGCCCTCCCCCTTGTTAAAGGGGGCTTCCAGATTCTGATAAGCCCCCCCGCCAGCAGACCCCCAAAACCAACGGCCACGGTTGTGGGGGAGAGGCCCTTGTCCCCATCAACATGGGAACATGATGCTTTGGGGGGGAGCCCCTCTGCCCCAAAGCACCCCCCCCATGTTGAGGGCATGTAGCCTGGTATTGTACCTAACCTGTGGTCTGTTGCATTGCTTTGACCAATCACAATGCACTGTGGGGCATGATGGGCGAACAGCCCGCTGAACACAGGTACTGTTTGTGTCGAACTTAAGTTCGACTTGAACATAGAGCCCAACACTACTCCCTGTCAATCCACATTTTTCTTACAGATCTGTTATTCTGTGGGTCCCCATTACTCCTATTTTTTCTTTTTTCATTGTTAAATCAAGGGACCTCACAATCATTGATTGATATATACATAAAAAAAAATCTCTATTTGTTCAATGTATGTATATATATATATATATATATATATATATATATATATATATTTTTTTTTTTTTTTAAATATTTATATATATATTCATATATATATTTATTTATTTTTTTTAATATTTATATATATATTCTTTAGCCATTTATTTATCTATACATTATTAGTTATACCGTTCTCACATATATACATGTATTTCATTTACATCACAAGTGCACCCATCGGTGCATAAATTAATAATGAGTAATAGTCATATATTTAATACACGCAATCACCACTTCCACAATCCTTTCTTTATTGTGGAAGCTAGTGCCTTTAAGATTGCCCTATTTGACTAGGCACTATGGAGGCTGGATAGCGGTTTGGTCAGATTTGTTCCCCTGGATTTTTTTCTCCCATCCTGAGCCTTGTCTATGTGGGGACTGGCAGGGAAAACTAGGACCCTGTGAGATGGAGCGGCGCCGCCTCACGCATGCGCAATGGCCGTCGGAGGTGCGCTTATGGGATCACGTCGACGGACCAGATCTTCACATACTGCGCATGCGACGTCCAGCACGCTACACTGGCATGCGTTCCAGGGATAGAACCAGTCTGCAGCCATATTAGGAGACACAAGATCTCCCTCTGCTGCTAAACATGGAATATTACATCAGACCTATGAAGTCCTATCCAATGATCCCACTATCAAATACCAATCAAAATGCAAAATACTACTGGAAACGGCAAATCTGATGGAATACTCACCAAAGAGGAATTCCTTTTTTTATTTATTAAACACCCTGCTACTTCATTCTTTTATCATATTCCCAAAATACACAAAAATAAAGACAACCCTCCTGGCAGACCCATTATTTCTGGCATAGGCAGCCTGACAAGCAATCTAGGCAGCTATATAGATCATTTTTTAAAAGACATAGTAACCAATCTTTCATCATATGTCAAAGACTCCAGCCATATACTAGATATACTAGCAGGATACAAGTGGGAACAGGGGTACAGATGGCTATCCTTGGACGTGGTTTCATTGTACACGTCTATCAAACATGATCATGGCCTTCGAGCCATTCAGTATTTCTTGGCCAAAGACTCACCACTTCACCATACACAAATTCATTTTTTATTTAATTGTATTGAATTCGCTTTAGAACACAATTACTTTTCTTTTTTGGATAAACACTATTAAACACTAGTTTGGATCCCATTCATTGTCGTATCTAATCTGTGTTACAGCTCCTGTGTTACTGATAGCAATGTCATACAGTTGCAAGAAAAAGTATGTGAACCCCTTGGGATTACGTGGAGTTTTGCATGAATTGGGCATAAAATGTGCTCTGAATGTCATCTAAGTCACAACAATAGAAGAACACAGTCTGCTGAACATAATACTACACAAACATTAGATGTTGCCTTGGTTTAATTTCACATAACATGTAAACATTCACAGTGCAGGGAGGAAAAAGTATATGAACCTTTGGACTTAATAACTGGTTGACCCTCCTTTGGCAGCAATAACCTCAACCAAACGTTTCCTGTAGTTGCAGATCAGACCTGCACAACGATCTGGAGTAATTTTGGACCACTCCTCTTGACAAAACTGTTACAGTGTAGCAATATTCTTGGGATGTCTGGTGTGAATCGCTCTCTTAATGTCATGCCACAGCATTTCAATCGGGTTGAGGTCAGGACTCTGACTGGGCCACTCCAGAAGGCGTATTCTGTGCTGTTGCAGCCATTGTTTTGTTGAATTACTTGTATGCTTTGGGTCATTGTCCTGTTGCATCACCCATCCTCTGCGGAGCTTCAGTTGGTGGACAGATGGTCGTACGTTTTCCTGCAAAATGTCTTGATAAACTCCTAAATTAATTTTCCCATCAATGACAACAATCCGTCCAGGCCCTGAGGCAGCAAAGCAGCCCCACACCATGATGCTCCCTCCGCCATGTTTTACAGTGGGGATGAGGTTTTGATGTTGGTGTGCTGTGCCTTTTTTTCTCCACACATAGTGTTGTGTGTTCTTCCCAAACAACTCAATCTTGGTTTCATCTGTCCACAGTATATTTTGCCAGTAGTGCTGTGGAACATCCAGGTGCTCTTTTGCAAACTTCAAACGTGCTGCAATATTCTTTTTGGACAGCAATGGCTTCCTCCGTGGTGTCCTCCCATGTACTCCATTCTTGTTTAATGTTTTCCTTATTGTAGATGTGTCAACAAAAATGTTAGCATGTGCCAGAGATTTCTGTAGGTCTTTAGCTGACACTCTGGGATTCTTCTTTACCTCATGCAGCATTCTGCGCTGTGCTCTTGCAGTCATTTTTACAGGACGACCACGCCTAGGGAGAGTAGCAACAGTGCTAAACTTTCTCCATTTGTAGACAGTCTGTCTTACCGTGGACACATGAACAGCAAGGCTTTTGGAGATACTTTTGTAACCCTTTCCAGCTTCATGCAAGTCAACAATTCTTGATCGTAGGTCTTCTGAGAGCTCTTTTCTGCGAGGCATGGTTCACATCAGATAGTGCTTCTTGAAACCAGTAAACCCAAAACAGGTGTGTGTTTTTTAAGGGCAGGACAGCTGTCAGCAACACATCCAATATCATCAAACTGATTGGAGTCAAGGTTGGCTCACTCCTGGCTCCAATTAGCTCTGGGAGAAATCATTAAGCTAGGGCCTCACATACTTTTTCCTCCCTGCACTGTGAATGTTTACATGTTATGTGCAATTAAACCATGGCAACATCTAATGTTTGTGTAGTATTATGTTCAGCAGACTGTGTTCTTCTATTGTTGTGACTTAGATGACGTTCAGAGCACATTTTATGCCCAATTCATGCAAAACTCCACATAATCCCAAGGGGTTCACATACTTTTTCTTGCAACTGTATGCTGCAACACAAACCCCACAAAACTGCAGCAAAGCTTATTTGAAAATCTCCAATGTGCTAGTTTTATCTTTTCTATCATATCTGTTATTTCTTCCTCCTTTGTGGTTACATGTTGTAAATTATTGCAGATAGATTTGCATAAATAGAAACATCGAAATGAGATAACGTGTTGAGTAAGGCTGGCCGTGCATGATTCATTTTCTTTTAACGGGTTGAGCATAAGAAAATAAATCTATTCCCTAACAACACATTCAAGGTGGATAGGAGAATCCCTCCCGCTGAGATATAGTGTTCTGACAGTGGGAAGGCTTCCCCACTGTCAGAATATACTCATCACCACCGTTGGCTGGCGGCACTGATCAAGCAAAAATTTTCCAACAGGCTGGCTGCACAGAAGTCAATTGAGAGATCAACTTCTGTACAACCAGCCTGCATAGATGGATCAAAATTTGGCCGTTCTCTGCTGAACTGGCTGATTTCCTATCCATATATGATCAGCTTTTAGTCTTTGCTTAACACTGCAGAGATCATCACTGCTTTTGTGAGGCTTTAATAAATTATATTGAGGGTCTGTAGGAAAGGTCAGGAGTTGAAGCCACATTTCCCTTCATTTGGCAACAGAACAAGCTAAAAATGTTAGGCTTCTTCCTTACATCAACCCTCTCTAATCTATTTCTAACTGTATTCCTCTCTTGAACACCATTAGAGGGGACGTGCAAAGTTGATTGTCCCTATATCACTTTTTAATTTCACAAAGATGAATGTACTGCCCAGAGTTGTATTTATTTGTCAAATGCTAAACATAGGTATCCCTTCCCAGAGTGTAACTTGGAGGCTGCACAAGCCCCCTGGAGCATGGGGTGGGGTTGCCATTGTGACCCATGATGCTACACCAGTGGTTAGGGGTGTGTGGTAAAAACATGTCTCAAACTACGGGGTTTTACCACCTTCAAAGCCCCAAATATAAATGAGCCCTTATTGTCCTGATCCCCCTGTAAAGCTGTTTTCACACTGATGGGCTGCAGTCTTTGCCATAGACTCCTATTTTATCTTGCAGATGTGGTGCAATTTCTGAAAGCGTACCAAACCCGCAGGATATAATAGAAGTATATGGCTCAGTGCAGCTAGCCCACAGGAAAGCCTCAGGTGCACTGTGCTGTACCAGCAGATCAGTGTAGAGGCAACCTAATCTTGTTAACCCTTTTATGAGTGCTAATGTGTCCATTGAAAAAGCTCATTGTATGTGTTGTATGATACACACACCTTCTTTTCTTCTTCTAGCTTTTGCTGTCATTGATCTCTTTCTCCAGGCTGCTAGAAAGGTCCCAGGCAAAGTGCACTTGGTACTACTCTGCCTGGGACAGAAGCTGGCGCTACAGCAAAAGCATCAGCTTATGTGGCTTCTGCTTTCTCTGCGGCCACCTACTTCATCCGCTGACAGTGCCGGCTTGATGCACACTGATGCTCTGGGAAGTTAAGTCAGCAAGCCCAGATCTTGATTAACTTGTTGCTTCCCTGATTTGAGGTCAGAGGTCTCAGATGGCTATATGTGAACCTTAGGTTGAGCACCTGTAAGATTGCATTTGAGAATTTTACTGAATTGTCAGTAGTATAAATAATGATGGTGATTGATGTTGAGACAACACCTAACTGCCTCTTTTGCCTTGAATAGTTAATAAAGCAGAATCTCCAGGTGAACAGCTAAATACAGCTGGAAGTAATGCTATTTCACATTTCATGTGGATTGGATGGGGTTTAACCTGCATCCAATTCGCATATATGTGAACCGGCACTTACAGTGGATATAAAAAGTCTACACGCTCCTGTTAAAATGTCAAGTTTCTGTGATGTAAAAAAATGGGACAAATATAAATCATTTCAGAACTTTTTCCACCTTTAATGTGACCTATAAACTGTACAATTCAATTGAAAAATAAACTGAAATATTTTAGGGGGGGAAGTAAACATAAAAAACTAAAATAATGTGGTTGCATAAGTGTGCACACCCTCTTATAACTGGGGATGTAGCTGTGTTTAGAATTAAACAGTCACATTTAAAATCATGTTAAATAGGAGTCAGTACACACCTGCCATCATTTAAAGTGCCTCTGATTAACCTCAAATAAAGTTCAGATGTTCTAGTAGGTCTTTCCTGACATTTTCTTCCTACATCCTACAGCAAAAGCCATGGCCCGCAGAGAGCTCCCAAAGCATGAAAGGGATCTCATTGTTGAAAGGTATCAGTCAGAAGAAGGGTACAAAAGAATTTCCAAGGCATAAGATATACCATGGAACACAGTCAACATCAAGTGGAGAAAATATGCTGCAACAGTGACATTACCAAGAACTGGACGTCCCTCCAAAATTGATGAAAAGACGAGAAGAAAACGGGTCTGGGAGGCTGCCAAGAGGCCTACAGCAACTTTAAAGGAGCTGCAGGAATATCTAGCATGCATTGGCTGTGTGGTACATGTGACAACAATCTCCCATGTTCTTCATATGTCTGGGCTATGGGGTAGAGTGGCAAGACAGAAGCCTTTTCTTACAAAGAAAAACATCTAAGCCTGACTATATTTTGCAAAAACACATCTGAAGTCTCCCAAAAGCATGTGGGAAAATGTGTTATGGTCTGATGAAACCAAGGTTGAACTTTTTGGCCATAATTCCAAAAGATGTTTGGTGCAAAAAACAACACTGCACATCACCAAAAGAACACCATACCCACAGTGAAGCATGGTGGCGGCAGCATCATGCTTTGGGGCTGTTTTTCTTCAGCTGGAACTGGGGCCTTTTTCAAGGTAGAGGGGATTATGAACAGTTCGAAATATCAGTCAATATTGGCACAAAACCTTCAGGCTTCTGCTAGAAAGCTGAACATGAAGAGGAACTTCATTGTTCAGCATGACAACGACCCAAAGCATACATCCAAATCAACAAAGGAATGGCTTCACCAGAAGAAGATTAAAGTTTTGGAATGGCCCAGACCTGAATCTGAAAATCTGTGGGGTGATCTGAAGAGGGCTGTGTACAGGAGATGCCCTCTCAAGCTGACAGATTTGGAGTGTTTTTTCAAGGAAGAGTGGGCAAATATTGCCAAGTCAAGATGTGCCATGCTGATAGACTTATACCCAAAAAGACCGAGTGCTGGAATCAAATCAAAAGGTGCTTCAACAAAGTATTAGTTTAAGGGTGTGCACACTTATGCAACCATATTATATTAGTTTTTTATTTTTACTTCCCTCTGCCTAAAAGATTTCAGTTTGTTTTTCAATTGAGTTGTACAGTTTATAGGTTACATTAAAGGTGGAAAAAGGTCTGAAATTATTTATCTTTGTCTGATTTTTTTACATCACAGAAACCTGACATTTTAACAGGGGTGTGTAGACTTTTTATATCCACTGTATATGGAAGCTGCCAAAGGATTTGTATTTCTGTCTATCCAGTCCTGCTATTTATTTAGCTGTCAGACAACACAGTCCTGGCTGGGCAGGAGACCTGAATTTTGTCTGCACCAGTTAAGTAACACTTACTGGTCTTGTCTCTCCTCCAGCCACAACTAGACAGTAAAAGGAGAAAAAGCAGACTGATGAGCTCATCCAGAGGCGGCTCTCTAATTAGGCAAATTAGGCGGTCGCCTAAGGCTTCGACCTACAGGAGCCACGCAGCCACCCAATTTGCCTAATACAGCTGGCCTTCCGCTTGGTAAACCAGAAACCGCTCTTATCAGAGCCCGGGAACACATATGCCAGCTAGGGGAGGGAGAGGCCAGTGAGACCGAAGCAAATCGATACCTCGATCTCACATGCATACAGTGATGTCATTTCTGGCTTCAGATGCACCCTTTCCTGGCCAGTACAACCAGGGGACACATCTAACCAAGCCGATCTGTGCTTGGTTAGATGGTGTGAAGGGAAGAGGAGATATTGGGCTCTATTAGACACCTACTGTCTCCATAAAGAATACCTGTCACCTGCCCAATGCTATCACATGATGGTTTATTAACCCCTTGTGATAGCAATCAAGTAAAAATAAATAAAAAAAATAGTTTAAAAAATTTAAATTCTATAAAAATATTTTTTTTAAATGCTGTAGCCCTGTTGCCCCGCACACCTGCGTACATGCAAGAACAAGGTGTGTACATGTATGTAAACCACGACCGCAGCACATGTGTGACCAATCACCAAACGTCAGAGTGAGAACAATAATTCTAATACAGGAGCTCCTAGTTAACTCTAAACTAATGAGCTGTAAAGGCTTTTAAAGCACTACCTATGTTGATTTTGCTCCATAGTTTTTGGCAATATCACGGGCGCATGCAGTTTTAACAAATGGAATGTTTGGTATCTATTTACTGGATGCAAACTCATCCTTTATACTTTAACCAAAAATGGGCATTCTATTGTGTGTTTTTGCACTAAAATTCATTTTCATTATATGTTTTCTTGCACATTTGTGTTTTATAAACAGCTGCCCAAATATCATGTGACATAAAAATGTTCAAATATCACCTTTTTATTCTACAGGACCCCTTCTTTCAGATTTTTACATGCATGAGAAATTTTTTTTAAAAATTGCTCTGGTGTCGAACTGGTTAACACTGTGCGCAGGCAGCATTAAGAGCCCTGTCTCACACTCACCTCTTGTGTAACCTAAGACTTCTTGAGCTCCGACCACCAGCCAATGAGGAGTGATGTCCACACATGTCACTCCTCCCATCTCCCACATGAGAATCTTAGTGTGGGAAGGCCTGCTGTGTAGCTGGCGGACAGATGGGCATGAGTGGGGCCTCATTTCTAAATTTTGCCTAAGGCCTCACAAAGCCTAGAGCCACCTCTGAGCTCATCTATCTGTCACTCAACTCTCTCCACCTATCAGCATGTTGCTTGCTAGCACATGAGCACTTTAGCCTACCTTATTGGCTCCTTGTGTTATTTACTTTCTCCCAGTCTGGCCGCTGCTGAACAGGCACTGCAGGAGGCTGATAGCAAGTCAGATTTCAATATTTACACTGCTTGCTTTACAAAAATACATTAGGGCCCTTTTACTTGTGTGTGGTATGTTAGCACACATGTATGAATGTCTGTTATGTCGTGCCTTAAAGTGTTACTAAACCCAGTACCTTGCATTCACTATATCTGGTCTCCCACAGTACACAGAACATGGAAATGCAATTATTTTAGTAAATTTAAACTGCTAAATACCTGTACTCATCAGCACTTAGAGCAGACTTGTGACTTCTATCAGTGTCCAACAAAGCACTGGTTAAAATTTGTAAGAGGAGTTTCCATTCTCCTCTAGGAGGATGCAGGAGTCCTGAACCTCTGTCAGTGCTGATTGGCCCTGTGCTGATTACATGCACTCACCCAAGAAAAAAAAACACTCTGTAGCACTACACACCAAATTGAGCATGTGCAGAGTGATTCCAAACCTGTGTTCTGTCAGGAGATATTTAGGGGACAAAGGAAGAAGGGGAAGATCAGACAAAAGAGGATCAAACAACCTTTTTACACAATGCGGAGGATTAACCCCTTAGGTTCCACAGTGAGTATAACGATCATGGTTTACTGCATATACAGACTGATTTTACTGTTCAGGGTTAAAGTAACACTTTAAGGCAGCCCATTGAAACTAGCTCACAAAAACTTCCATAAATTGGAAATGCTACATTTCCTAACGCAATTCACTAAGGTGTGCATGCATTCTCAGAATACAAAGAAGTAAATGAACCCTAAATGATGTATAAATGGATACAAATTATTGAGCTGCATGTGTTCTATCTGCCTGAAGTTCAGCGTTGATTTATTTAGTGTAGGGATTAGAGGTAAGCTTGGTGTCTTCTGAACTCCTCTCTAGCTGAACTCTAAACTCGTGCACTTTTTTATTACTCCATTGAGCAGCCATCTGTGGGCAAGGCCTACGTCCCCCTACACATGGGGGTATCTCTTTTCATGGATGTGCTCAGTAATGCCTGGGACCATGTGGGGTCTGGGGCCACAAACATGTGAACAACATGAGGTAGCACTCCGTACTTAGAAATGAGCCATACATCTTGTGCAGCTGTGTAACAAGCTTGAGGATTCATTCTCTTCCCCTTTTGCTGCACACCTTGTCTCCCAGGATGTTGCATTTAGAGGGGGACACCGCTGAGCCAGTGTCCCGCTCAACCAGTCCAGCCTTCCTCTGCCCTCACTCCCAGTGGCAGAATGGGGTCTCGCCATGCACAAAGTGTGGACCTCATGCATGTACAAATTAACTGCTCTAGCTCTCCCATACCTGTGGCTAGGTCCATGGGGTGTCCATGCTGCATGTTCAGTCCTGATTGAGTTGGAGGACCAACCGCTAGGGTGGTAGGCAGAGCTTTGGCTCTCTTGTTACCAGAGGACCCATCACCCATGCCTAATACCACTTTCCACTGTCTGGCTGCTATTACTTTTTCACCAGTTCATGGTTACCTGCAGTAACTGTACACTTCCCGCCAACTCCTTTGCTGAGTTACCCCCTGTGATGGCTCTCCATTCCTTCCTCTTCAGCTCTGTATATACAGTGAGTAACAGAAGTATTTGAACACCCTGCGATTTTGCAAGTTCTCCCACTTAGAAATCATGGAGGGGTATTGTAGGTGCATTCCCACTCTGAGAGACAGAATTTTAAAAAAAATTCAGGAAATCACATTGTATGATTTTTAAAGAATTTGTCTTGCACTGCTGAACATAAGTATTTGAACACCTAAGAAACAGCTAGAATTCTGTCTCTCAAAGACCTGTTACTGTGCCTTTAAAAAGTCCACCTCTACTCCACTTATTAATCTAACTTAGTAGCACCTGTCTGAGCTCTTTAAAGACACCTGCCCACCCCACAGTCAGTCAGACGCCAACTACTACCATGGGCAAGACCAAAGAGCTGTCAAAAGACACTAGAGACAAAATTGTGGACCTCCACAAGGCTGGAAAGGGCTATGGGGCAATTGCCAAGCAGCTTGGTGAAAATAGATCAACTGTTGGAGCAATTGTTAGAAAATAGAAGAGGCTAAAGATGACTGTCAGTCTCCCTCGGACTGGGGCTCCATGCAAGATCTCACCTCGTGGGGTATCACTGATGATAAGAAAGGTGAGGAATCAGCCCAGAACTACAAGGGAGGAGCTGGTCAATGACATGAAGAGAGCTGGGACCACAGTTTCAAAGGTCACTGTCGTTAGAACACTACACTGTCATGGTTTCAAATCATGCATTTCACGGAAGGTTCCCCTGCTCAAGTCATCACATGTCCAGGCCCATCTGAAGTTTGCCAATGACCATCTGGATGATCCAGAGGAGGTATGGGAGAAAGTCATGTGGTCAGATGAGACCAAAGTAGAACTTTTTGGTCTAAACTTCACTAATCGTGTTTGGAGGAAAAAGAAGGATGAGTTGCATCCCAAGGACACCATCCCTACTGTGAAGCATGGGGGTGGTAACATCATGCTTTGGGGGTGCTTTTCTGCGAAGGGGACAGTACGACTGCACTGTATTAACCACTTCCCGACCGGCCGTTGTATATAAACGGCCGGACGGTGGCACTGCAGGGTCGGGTGGCCGTCTATAAACGGCCTCCCCGCACCCTGCTTGTGCGCGCTCCCTGGGAGCGCGCAGCACCGCGATCCGGTGCCCGCTGTGTCCTCCGGACACAGTGAAACACCGATCGTCGGACGGGACCTCTGTACGAGGTCCCGATCATGTGATCACTGATTGGCCAATCAGTGATCACATGCAAAGTAGTAAGCAAGATGTCACTTGTGACATCATTGCTTACTATGTGTGAAATCTGTGAATGATCACAGAGGTCACATGGTACAAGGCTATTCACAGCAGCCTTGTACCATGTGACAAGCTGTGACCAATCACAGCTCACTCTGTATTTCTCAATGAGTGCAGGAATGCACACAGAGAGAAAGAGAAATGATTGCTTTTACATCCTATATGGGTGTAAAAGCAATCAGTGTAAAAAAAAAAAAAAAAAATCTTTATCACCCCTCACAAGTAGTACAGTGTCACCATGGTGACACTGTACTGCTAGGGTGACAGTATGTAAAAAAATAAAAATAAAAATAAAAAATAATAATATAAAAAAATAAAATAAAAATGTAAAAAAAATGTTAAAAATTATAATTTTTGCTTATAAACTAATTTGGATTTTTTTTTTTTTACTAAAAAGATAACGGAATAAATTTTGGCTAAGATTTATGATGAAATATTATTTATTTGCAAAATATTATAAAAAAAAACACTTTTTTTAAAAATTTTTGGACATTTCATTTACATAGCAAAAAAAATACAAATCCCAGCGGTGAATAAATACCACCAAAATAAAGCTTTATCTATCTAAAAAAAATGGTAAAAAATTCATTTGGGTACAGTGTTGCATGACCGCGCAATTGTCATTCAAAGTGTGATAGCGCTAAAAGCTGAAAATTGCCCTGGTCAGGAAGGGGGTAAAAGTGTCCGGTCTGGAAGTGGTTAAGGAGAGGATGAATGGGGCCATTTATTGTGAGATTTTGAGCAACAACCTCCTTCCCTCAGTCAGAGCATTGAAGATGGGTTGTGGCTGGGTCTTCCAACATGACAACGACCTGAAGCACACAGCAGGATAACCAAGGAGTGGCTCCGTAAGAAGCATATCAAGGTTCTGGAGTGGCCTAGCCAGTCTCCAGACCTAAATCCAATAGAACATCTTTGGAGGGAGCTGAAACTCTGTGTTGCTCAGCGACAGCCCCGAAACCTGACAGATCTAGAGGAGATCTGTGTGGAGGAGTGGGACAAAATCCCTGTTGCAGTGTGTGCAAACCTGGTCAAGAACTACAGGAAACGTTTGACCTCTGTAATTGCAAACAAAGGCTTCTGTACCAAATATTAACACTGATTTTCTCAGGTGTTCAAATACTTATGTTCAGCAGTGCAAGACAAATAAATTCTTTAAAAATCATACAATGTGATTTCCTGAATTTTTTTTTTAATTCTGGCTCTTAGAGTGGGAATGCACCTACAATGTGAATTTCAGACCCCTCCATGATTTCTAAGTGGGAGAACTTGCAAAATCACAGGGTGTTCAAATACTTCTGTTTCTCACTGTACATACGGCCCTGTCCTTCTGGATACGCCATGTACCTTCTTAGCCTGTACCTTCTTGCACCTCTTTGAATAGCTTCAGCCCAGGAAGGAAGAAATGGCTAACAGTTTTACTGAAGATCAACAGTCAGTACAGCAGCATCGAACAACATGACAGTCTTTCCCTAACTAAGTATACATGGCTGCCCAGTTCATGTCTTAACAGGTAAGAGTCCTTTAGAGGCAGAGTCTCGATCCCAGGTATGGTTCCCAGTGGCGGTGCTCCAATGGTAACTGTGGTCTACATCATTCTTCCAGCCTGTTCCAGCAGTTCCCATTCAGGCAACGTCAAAAAAGCCTCTGGTGTTAGGGGGGGCATTTATATTCACTCAGGAAAGAGCAGGGCCCAAGAATGCGCAGGAAATTGCTGAGCAGAGTTTAACCCCTTCTCCACCTGAGCAGGCTAACTAGGTAATTTTAAATTATATAAAACTAGAAACAACTCATAAGAAACCGCTTTCACGTCTCTTCATTTATGAGATCTGCGGGGCGGGAAGGAAGGGGCCCGCAGCTCACTGGAGTGAAGAAAGGGTGCGAGTTCGGAGTTGGGGTAGATAGAGATCAGAAGGGTTCAGTGTGTTCACTGAGCTACGTTTAGGCCAATTTAGTAAGTTACATACATAAATCGGATCTACTTCGGGGGACATTCTTTTAGTAAAGGACTTGTTAAAGAATGACTCCTGTCTTTTTTCCACACTACAGCCCATACTCATTCACGTGGGGGGGGGCAGGATCTGGGGGCTTCCCTGCTAAAGGGGCTTCCAGATTCCGATAAGCCCCCCACCTGCAGACCCCCACAACCACCGGCCAGGGTTGGGGGGAAGAGGCCCTTGTCCCCATCAACATGGGGACAAGGTGCTTTGGAGGTGGGGGGAGCTCCCCCTACCCCAAAGCACCCCCCCATGTTGAGGGCATGTGGCCTGGTATGGTTTGGGGGGGCGCTCGCGCTTGCTCACCCCCTCCCCCTTTCCTGACCTGTCGGGCTGCATGCTCGGATAAGTGTCTGGTATGGATTTTGGGGGGGAACCCCATGCCATTTTTTTTGGCGTGGAGCTTCCCCTCAAAATCCATACCAGACCCGAAGGGCTTGGTATGGATGGGAGGGGGGACCCCACGCTGTTTTTTAAAATTACTTTTTAATTGCCGGCAATTCTTTCTTTTACTTTCATCTGTCAGTGAGAACCCCGCTGACAGCTGAAACATGATGCATGCTTTTCAATACTAAAATTCTGCATGACTTGATAAAATCATGCTGTGTTTTAGTAGCCTTTTTTAGTGGCTTCAAATGGTGTTTTTTAAAAAATGCTATGCAGTAGGATACCGCTTAGTGAATTGTGCCCTGCATATGGACCAGTCAAAAAACAATTTTAAACGCAAACGCTTCCACAAGCGTTTGGCATTTGAAACGCTGATAAAGTCTACTGAACGGAAGTTTGCTGCGTTAAAAAAAACTACTGTAAACTCAACTGCCTGTAATTGACATCGTGTACATGGACACATAGGAAAACATTAGGGAGAGTTCAGGGGCTGCTGAAAAAAATGCAGGAAAGCTCCTGAACATGCGTTTATCAGCTGCAGTGTACATGAGCCCTTAGGATAATAAGAACAGTTTCATATAGAACAAGGGCCTCCAAACTTTCTGAACAAAGGGCCATTTTACTGTCCTTCAGTTCTTAGGGGTGCCAGACTGTGGCCAATGGGAGTAAAATATGCCCCATGTCAACTGGGAGCAAACAATGCCTCAGGCTTGGTGGTCAGTGGTACTGTTGGGAAGAACAGTGCTCCATTGTGGGTGTTAGTAGGAGGACCAATACCCCATTGTTGGTGTCAGTGGAAGAAATTGTGCCCCATTGTTGGTGTCAGTGGGTGTAATAGTGCCCCTATCATTGGTGTCAGTGGGAGGACTAGTACCTCATTGTTGATGTAAGCAGGAGAAATAGCACCCCATTGTTGGTGCCAGTGGGAGGAATAGTGCCCCATCATTGGTGTCAGTGGGTGGAATATTATTATTATACAGTATTTATAAAGCGCCAATAGTTTGCTCAGCGCTGTTCATTACAAAGGGGGACAGAACATGTGACAGAACAATACCAATACAATGCAAAACATGAGGGGATCGAGGGCTCTGCTCTTTCAAGCTTACAATCTAGGAGGGAGGGGATGGTGGCACAGGAGGAGATAGCTGTGGGGGATGGAGTGGTAGGAAGAGTGGAGGAGGTCGGCAAGTTAGCGGGGGGTGGGGTAGGCTTCCCTGAAGAGATGGGTTTTCAGGGTGCACCTAAAGGAGAGGAGAGTAGGTGATAATCTGATGGGTTGGGGCAGGGAGTTCCAGAGGATGGGTGACTCCCTGGAGAAGTCCTGGAGGCGGGCATGGGAGGAGGAGACCAGGGAACTAGAGAGAAGGAGGTCTTGTGAGGAGCGGAGTGTGCGTGCTGGGCGGTACTTGGATATTAGGTCAGTGATGTAGTACGGGGCAGTATGGTGGACAGCTTTGTACGTCAGCGTTAGGATTTTGAATTTGATCCGTTGCGCAATCGGAAGCCAGTGGAGAGATTGGCAGAGGGGGGTGGCGGAGACAGAGCGGTTGGAAAGGTGAATGAGTCTGGCCGCCGTATTCAGGATCGACTGAAGCGGGGATAGCCAGCGGCGAGGCAGGCCAGTGAGGAGGGAGTTGCAGTAGTCGAGTCGTGATATGATGAGAGAGTGGATGAGCTGTTTAGTGGTTTTTGGGGTTAGGAACGTGCGGATTTTGGCGATGTTGCGGAGGTGGAGTCTGCACGAGTTTGTTAAAGATTGGACTTGGGGTTGAAAGGATAGGTTGGAGTCCAGAATGACACCAAGTACTCTGGCCTGCAGGGCGGGTTTGATGGTAGCGTTGTTGGATGTGACGGAGAAATCAATGGGGGGTGGTGTCCGGGCTGGGGGGAAGACAAGAAACTCAGTTTTGGAGAGGTTCAATTTAAGGAAGTGGAGCGACATCCAGTCTGATATGTCGCTCAGTAGGTGTGTGATTCGGGCTGAGACCAAGAAGGTGAGGTGGGGGGTTGAGAGATAGATTTGTGTGTCGTCGGCATAGAGGTGGTAGTTGAAGCCGTGAGAGTGTATGAGTTGGCCAAGGGAGGAGGTATAGATGGAGAAGAGAAGGGGCCCGAGGACAGAGCCTTGAGGGACCCCAACAGAGAGGGGGAGTGAGGGGCAGGTGGTAGCATTATAGGTAACGCTGAAGGAGCGTTGTGACAGGTAGAATGAGAGCCACGAGAGAGCAGAATCTCTGAGGCCGAGGGAGTGTAGTTTTTTGAGGAGGAGGGGGTGGTCGACTGTGTCAAAGGCCGCAGAGAGGTCAAGGAGTAGGAGCACTGAATAGTGGCCATTAGCTTTGGCGGTTAGCAGGTCGTTGGAGAGTTTGAGTAAGGCAGTTTCGGTGGAGTGTAGGGGACGGAAGCCGGACTGTAGGGGATCGAGGAGGTTGTTGTCGTTGAGGTGAGAGCATAGGCGGGTGAAGACTAGGCGCTCGAGGAGTTTAGATGTAAATGGGAGCAGGGAGATGGGTCTGAGGTTGTTCGGGTCATTGGGGTCCAGGGAGGGGTTTTTAAGTATGGGGGTGATGTGTGCATGTTTCAGAGGGGAGGGGAAAGTGCCTGAGGAGAGGGAGAGATTGAAGATGTGGGTGAGGGAGCGTAGGATGGAGGAGGAGGAGGAAGGTCGTAGGAGTTGTGAGGGGATAGGGTCGAGGGGGCAGGTGGTGAGGTGGGCATCAGAGAGGATCTTGGAGACTTCCTCGATGGTATTAAGGTCAAAGGTGCGGAGTGTTGGGGGAGCTTCAGTATGAGGAATGTAGGGTGGGGTGGAAGAGGAGGTCAGAGCAGTGGTGGGGCCGTGGGAGAGGGGTGATGAGGGGGTAGCTGAGTGAGGGTGAAGGGGGTTGGAGAGAGTTTGAGCAGCGACGAAGTCCCTGCGGGTTATGTCGAGGGGGAGGGGGGATAAGGGGGTAGCTGTGTGAGAGGGGACGGGTTGAGAGGGTGTTTGAGTTGCAGCAATGTCCTTGCGAATTGTGTCAATCTTGTTTTTGAAGTGATTGGCAATCTCAAGGGCAGTGAGTGAGGTGCTGGGTGGAGGTGGGGGTGGAGAGATTAGAGAGTTGAAGGCAGAGAAGAGATAGTGCCCCTATTGTTGGTGTCAGTGAGAGGACTAGTACCCCATTGTTGGTGTCAGTGGGAGGAATAGTACCCCATTGTTGGTGTCAGTAAGAGAAATAGTACCCAATTGTTGGTGTCAGTAGGAGGAATAGTGCCCCATTGTTGGTGTCAGCGGAGAGGTATTATGCCCCACTGTTGGTGTCAGTGAAAGAAATAGTGCCTCATCATTGATGGCAGTGGAAGGAAAGGTGCCTTGTTGCAGTGGGAGGAACAGTGCCCCAAGGGCCAAAGAAAGGCAAGCAAAGGGCCGCATCTGGCCCATAGACCATAGTTTGGAGACCACTGATATAGATGTTGAAAAATCTATAGATATTTATCAATCCCTTAATCTTCTAAGCCAGTGGTTCTCAACCTGTGGGTCGCGACCCCTTTGGGGGTCGAACAACCCTTTCACAGGGGTAACCTAAGACCATCGGAAAACACACATTTCCAATGTGTAAGAGCAGCTACTGTGTAGAAAGCAGCTACTCTGTTAAAAGCAGCTATTGTGTAGAAAGCAGCTACTGTGTAGAAGGCAGCAGTATTGGAGGTAAAACGACACTTCATGAATTATAATTACTGGGTAAATAATTTTATGGTTGGAGGCAGGGGCGGACTGACCATTTGGAAACTCGGGCACTGCCCGAGGGCCCGGGGTCAGTGGGGGGCCCCATGAGATGCTCCTGGTACCTTTTTCATAGGCTTTTTTGAGTTTGGGCAAGGACACGGGCCCCATGATCCCCTTTTGCCCCCTGGTTCGGGGTCACCACAACATGAGGAACTGAATTAAAGGGTCGCGGCATTAGGAAGGTTGAGAACCACTGTTCTAAGCACATCATTGCTTTACACTTACTTCTGCTTTTCTGTGGTTTTTAAAAAGTTATTGCCTATGTCTGCAATTTATGATGAAGAAGACTTTGTAAACTGCAAGGAAGTAGACCAATCAAAGTGTGTTAAATTGGGATCATTTTGCTCAGTTTACTGCCTCATTTTCTATATAAAAAAATGAAAAGCAAAATATACTCTGATATCTATTTCCATGTCACAGCTTGCTGTTGTGGTATACCAAGCATGTACCGCCACTAGCCACCAGGCATTATGACCTACTCCAGATATTGTCAATTGTAATGCCAATCAGGAAGACCAAAGGCTACAAAATACATAAGGAAGCCTTTTTTAGGAAAAACATATTTTTTTAATGAAAAATATTGGAGATAAAGACTAGCAGAAACTACAAAACATCCTATATACAGGTTGATCTACACCCTGCCTGGCCCTGGGAGATTGACGCTTTTTGTTTAACCACTTGCCTACCAGGCACTTATACCCCCTTCCTGCCCAGGCCAATTTTCAGCTTTCAGTACTGTCACATTTTGAATAACATTTGCGCAGTCATGCAGCATTGTACCAATGTGACATTTGTATCATTTATTTCACACAAATAGAGCTTTCTTTTGGTGGTATTTAATCAAAATTTAAATTTTTCTCCTTCACTGATGTGCATTGATGAGGCTGCACTGATAGGCGGCACTGATGAAGTGGCATGGATAGCTGGCACTGATAAAGTGGCACGGATAGGCAGCACTGATAGGCGGCACTGATGAGCTGTCACTGATGATGCTGCACTTATATGCTGCAATGATGGGCACTGATAAGTAGCACTGATGGATGGCACTGACTGGCGGCACTGATGGGGGCACTGGTGAGTGGCACTCTTGGGCACAGGTGGATGACACTGCTAGGCACAGATGGGCACAGGTGGGTGGCACTGATGGGCACAGGTGGGTGGCACTGCTTGGCACTTGTGGGGGGCACTGCTGGGCACAGGTGGGGGGCACTGATCATCAGGGCACTGATCATCAGTGCTGATCAGTCCTCTGACAATTGCCAGTTATTGGCAGTATTTTCCTCATGCTGTGACAGCGTGAGGGAAGTGCAGCCGATAACCGGCAACTACATGTACCTGGTGATCTTCTGTATCATTGGACACAGCTGATCACGTGGTAAAAGGCCACTGTGATTGGCCTTTTACCACATTATGTAGGACACAGCGATCATGGAGATCGCCGGGTGCATGCCGCTGGGGGCGTGCGGGAGGGCACGTTCTGGGAGGACGTCATATGACACCCTCCCAGAAATGGACAACCGCACTGTATTTGGCTATAGCGCGGTTGACAAGTGGTTAAAGTGGAACTCCACTCTCTCAGTCAGCATTGACTATATGTCTAGCATTAGTAAATAGATAGGAAGGAATAATATATTTACTTGTTTTAAATTTTTTCTTTTTTTAGCATTTCTTCAGTTACTTTCTGGAAAATGATTTCATACATCCCAGGAGTCTTCAGGAAGGAAGGGTTTTTCTCAGCTAAGCACTCCTTCCGACCTGCATGCCTGAACTAAGAGCAGATGGATTCCAGAAAGTAAATGCTATATGAATATTCTGCCCTTACTCAAGATGGTCATGGCTAGAAATGGTAGGAGCTTTTTTTTTTTTTTTTTTTAATTCATTTTTAAAAAAGGGAATCACAAAACAGAGCCTCACGGCATACCCCAGCTTGGTACAATACAATACTAGCGTACCTTGGAATGCAGCTTAACAAATAAAGTGAAACAACAGTGCTCAGTATCATTATAGAGGAGATTTGCAGGACAGACCAAGCAACTATAGCTACAGATAAGTCAGTAGGAGAGCTCCCGACTTCCCTTTCGCTATACAAATGTAATTACCTCCTTCATGAAGGTGAACTCAAGGAGCATAGTATAGGGAAAAGAATAGCACCCATAAGACCTTAATAGCTGAGGGGTAGCTCTGTTTAGGGAGCCAAGGGGGCCACATACGATACATAGTATCAGAATTGACCCAAAGGTCCCAAACCTTGTTAAACTTACTAGGACAGCCTTCGAGACTGGTATGTGGCTTTATAATGCGGAACAGCAGAGTTGATCAGGGCCTTCCAGAAATCCAGGGTAGGGGCCTGATCAGACTTCCACCTCAGTACTATAGCCTTCCTAGCATAGAACAGCATGAGTCTGAGGAAGGTCTTGGAAGCCTGCGTGTGTGCCAGCGGATTCACCAAACCCACTAAGCATGTTTCTAATGTCAATGGAATGGGGATCGTGGTTAGGAAATATATAAAGTTTGTGACCTCAGACCAAAAGCTTGAAATAACAGGGTAAGTCCAAAATATATGCACATAATCTGCCAGATCAGTAACACATCTCCAACATTCAGCAGAGACCTCTGGGTGTATTTTATGTATTCCTTGTGGTGTTAAATAAATTCTATGATGATTTTTGAATTGTATCAGTCAATCTCTGACCAAGATTAGTTGAAGGAGAGGGTATTCCCACATATATTCCCAATCCTCACTATCCAAGATTGGCATTTCCATACGCCACCACACACACTACACACTATAAGAAAATCAAACAATTGTGCTTAATATGGAATTTTCTGCTGATTTTCTCATAGACTACTTTAGAGCTGGTCCTGTTCTACCTTTAAAAATTATAATCCTAGGTTGTACTCTCACATTGGTTGTTGCATGGTTCATTGTCAGGTCATAGTTTTGATCATATACTTACATATTGAATCTATATTGGTTGAAGTATACCACTGGAACCTATTTTGACTTCTGTACCTGTGGCATATATTCAAACAAATCTGGTCATTGGGGTTGTTTGTTTAGATGATTTTACCAGATCTGTTTTGCTATTTCTATTTTTGCTACAGTGTTTTGCTACAATTTTTCAATGTATCTAATAAAAATGATATATAGTTAACTTTAATTTTGTACAAGGAGAAAGTCAAAGGGCGCCTCCGCTCAGACAGACCAGTAGCTTCCCGGAGATGACAAACCCTAAGTAGAAGGAATCTAATACAAGCACCAAGGCAGCACTTTCAAGAGTATAAGCAGAACTCTGTGTGAATGTGGAGGGAGACAGAAAGGCACTTCTAAGTGCACTATTCCAATGATTTATTTACACCGTGTTCCAAATTATTATGCAAATGATATTTTTCTCATTTACCTAAATAATTGATGTAAATAACAGTCAGCATAATTCTCATGTTATCAACTATTAAGAGTACAATTCAAATTTTATTGAACAAACCTCCTAATGATAACAGTATTTTTTTTAAACATAAAACACTTACAATGCACTGTTCCAAATTAATACGCACAGTAAGTTTCAAAACACTTTATAGGTTGTAAAGAACTGAAAATTGTCATTTGTTGTGTTTGTAGCATATTAACTGAGATCAAAAGCTATTTCAATCAAACTTTTAACAACATTTTAACTTTTTAAACATTTTAATATGTCACGTTACATTGTAACACAGGGGCCCTTATTTGATAGCAGCTTCACAAGTCTTGCATCCATTGAACTTGTGAATTTTTGGCCAGTTTCTGCTTGAATTTGTTTGAAAGATGTCAGAATAGCCTCCCAGAGCTGCTGTTTGGATGTAAACTGCCTCCCACCCTCATGGATCTTTTACTTGAAGATGTTCCAAAGGTTCTCAATATGATTGAGGTCGGGAGGATGGAGGCCACACCATGACTTTCTCTCCTTTTATCCCCATAGCAGCCATTGATGCAAAAGGTATTCTTTCCAGCATGAGATAGTGCATTGTCAAGCATGAAGATGATTTTATTATGAAAAGCATAGTTCTTCCTTCTGTACCAGGGAAGAAAGTGGTCAGTCATAAACTCCACATACTTTGCAGAGGTCATATTTACACCTTTGGGGCCCCTAAAGGGGCTGACCAGCTCTGTTCCCATGATTCCGGCCCAAAACATGACTCCACCACCGCCTTGCTGATGTCGCAGCCTTGTTGGAACAGGGTGGCCGTCCACAAACCATCCACTACTCTATCCATCTGGACCATCCAGGGTTGCACGGCACTCATCAGTGAACAGGACTGTTTGAAAATTAGTCTTCATGTATTTTTCTGCCCAATGCAGCCATTTCTGCTTGTGAGCATTGGTTATTGCTGGCCGAATAGAAGGTTTATGCACAGTTGCAAGACTCTGGAGGACTCTACACCTTGATGTCCGTGGGACCCCAGAGGCACCAGCAGCTTCAAATATCTGTTTGCTGCTATGTAATGGTATTTTAGCAGCTGTTCTCTTGATTCGGTGCATGGATCTGGCAGAAATCTTCCTCAATGTGCCTTTATCTGCACGAACCCATCTGTGCTCTGAATCAGCCACAAATCTCTTAATAGTGTGATGATCACGCTTAAGTTTTTGTGAAATAGCTAATGTTTTCATACCTCGTCCAAGGCATTGAACTATTTCACTCTTTTCGGCAGCAGAGAGATCCTTTTTCTTCCCCATATTGCTTGAAAATGGTGCTCTGCTTAATAATGTGGAACACCGTCCTTTAGTAGTTTTTCCTTAAATTGGGCTCACCTGCCAATCTAATTATCACAGGTGTCTGAGATTGTTTTCAGTGATCAAAAGAGCCCTGACACACAATGCCATCCATGAGTTAAACTGAAAAACAAAATATTTAATCTTTGTGACACTTAAATAGAATTTGCATAATAATTTGGAACACGGTGTAAAGAGAACGGTTAAAAACACTTACACGATCAAGGATGTCAAAAGGCTTATCAAGGAATAACTCCTGTGCGGGGTTCCTGTCACTGCATGTCTCTCTCATGCTGTGCTGACCAGCAACTGAAGGGGGAGCAGAGAACACAGGTTCAAGACCTTCATCAAGACCTTTAGAGGTCTTGATGAAGGAGCTTTCCTCGCATGTTCCGAAACGCATCACCGCCCCCTCCTGATGTCATTTCTGGCCGACGTGTTCCACGCCGACGGGGTGAGTTCCACGAGTGATCCCAGAAGAGCTCCCCCTGTAGCTGAGAGCACAGTACGAGAGAGACATGCAGTTACAGGAACCACAGGAGTTATACCTTGATGAGCCTTTTGACATCCTTGATCTTGTGTTTTTAACCATTTTCTTTAAATAAAACATTGGAATACTGCACTTAGAAGCACCTTTCTATCTTCCTCCAGCATTAATTTTGTGAAGTTTCTGCTCATCTTTATTTCCAACAAAGGGTGCTTTATTTGCTAGTCATTTGAAAGAATATAAATGTAGAAATAATAACAAAACAATTGCCGCACTAACTATACATGTATCTTAAATGATATAGCAAAAAAATGAATAAATGCACATAGGTGGCAACAAAATCCATATAGGATTCACATATGCAGGTAGAGGTTGGTGCATAAAGGAAAAAGCCCGATCCAGAAAGAAGACCATCACCTTCCACCCAAAAGAATTGGCCTCTTACCAGAAGGTTTGACCGCCCAAAGGATCGGCCAACGTATGCAGTATAATATATCCAACTGATACAGCAACAGATCTGCAGTGTACATTGCTCCTGTTATAATCACAAATACTTCTCCCACTTATAGATATTCTGAGTAGCAAACGTGAAAGTTGGTTGGGGTCATGGAGCATTAAACACAGTAGGTGTGCCTTAATTGTAGAAATGCCAAATAAAAATTATCTCAAGACAAGCTATGTGAAATTTCATCCTCCACATTACCTCAGAAACATTATTATTAAACAGGATTGATATAGCGCCAACAGTTTGTGTAGCACTTTAATAAATGTGAAGGATGAGCTGATGCAAGAATTAAAAGTTCGATTGTTGGGTGAAGGCAGGATAGGCTTCTCTGAAGAGATGAATTTTCAGAGATCGTCTAAAGGTGAGCAGAGTAGGAGATAGGCAGGCAGACAGACTGAGGTAGAGAGTTCCAGAGGAAGGAAGAGATTCTGGAGAAGTCCTGAAGGTGAGCATGGGAGGAAGACATAAAGGGAGCTAGAGAGCAGAAGGTCTTGGGAGAAGCACAGAGGATGGTTTGGGTGATATATTGAGACAAGATTGGTGATGTAGTGTGGGTAGAGTTGTGAATGACCCTGTATGTTACTCCATGGGCAATTGGAAGCCAATAGAGGTTATGGCAGGGAGGGGTGGCAGATACTAAGTGATTAGTAAGGTAGGTGAGTCTGGCAGTAGTATTCATAACATACTGAAGGGGAGATAGCCTATGTAGAGATAGACTGGAGTTATGCCTAAAATTCTTGTGCATTCCAGGCAACTTAAAGCAGGAACGTCACCCTAAATGGGAAGTTCTGCTTTATGTCCTCCTGCCCCCCACCTCTAACAATTTTGGATTTTTCTGGGGGGGAGGGGGGTTAGTGAGTACCTAGTTTTGATAGTTGGATTGGAAGTTTGCAGCCCCCAATCTCTTGGGACACATCACAGGTCCCAGGAGGCTGTGGGATCATTCACACAATGCAGTGTGGCTCGCATATGTGAAGTGGGAAGCTGGCTGTGAAGCTGCAAGGAGTCACAGCCAGCTTCCCACGCTAAACAAGCCAGTGCCAGGGACACGAAGACCAGTGAAGAACCAGTTTGGGGGGAAAAATGGTGCTGGATCCTTGAACAGATAAGTGTCCTTTTATTTTGATAGGAACCCACTCCCACTTCTGGTCAGATCAGAAGTTTACCCCCCTCCCACCACCCGCAACCTCTTGGGAAATGTCACAGGTCCCAGGAGACTGCAAACCATTTACACAGCACAGCGCGTCTTGCACATGAGCAATGGGAAGCTGGCAGTGAAACTGCAAGGAGTCACATTCAGCTTCCCGCTCAAGACATGCCAGTGCCAGGGACACGAAGACCAGCCCAGGTGAGAATGGCGCTGGATCCTTGGACAGGCAAGTGGCCTTTTTTTAAAAACACCTGCAACCACCCACAGCTAAATCGCCCTTTTCTTGCGAAACATACAGGGCTGCTATTAAGATTCTCAAAATGCACCGATATTATTGACATTTTTTTATATAAAAAAAGACAAGATTATAAACATCTTGTCTAGTTGGATCATTTCCATTTGGGGCTCCTACAGATCTATTCATTCACAACCATAATGGCCTCTTACCAGTAAAGGCAGATCTTCCTTGATCAATATACTCAAAGTGGCACTGGGAACTTCTAGACTTACATATGTAGTTACATGAAGAAAACTTCAAGGAAGTTCAATAGCTCTGGTGAGGTGGCTACCACACCACAAGGCTTCCCTATGTGAGCACCCAACAGTAGCTCAAACCAGAGAAATACAGAAAGGAGCGCCAAGCCAAGACCAGGTGTAAGAGTTCAAGATAGTTTAATTGTTGGCAAAAAATTCACTGCTCTGACCAAGCTACAAGGTTGCTTGTTACCATCTTCCACCCTGGGAGACCTACTGAATGTTAAAGGTACACAGAGTGTACTTTGATGCTTTGGGAAACTGCTAGGCCTTCTAACCTGTTTGGTGGGAAAGTGCATCTGCTTTGTTCTGTCTGGGTATAAAGAAGCCCAAACATTAACTTCCCTTATACAGAACATACTAAGATGGAATAATATAAAGATACTGGAGAACATTTTAGCATCTGGAGTAGAGTTTGGGCAGTGTGGTCTTTGGATCTGTTCAGAGTGCTACCATCTCAACCTTAACTACGATTATTCTGATCACAGCCTTCCACTTTTTTCCCTGAAGAAGTCTTGTCTGCAAAATGCGTTGGAATCTTCGATTCATCCACAGCAGTCTTTCTTGGACAATCTACTGTTTGGGGGATTGGCTGCTCTCGGGATAATGGAGTGTTGCCTGTTATATGTACAATTATTGCTGGGATGAATCCTCTAAGTTGGTTATTTCAGTCTATTGAGGGTTTTCCAACATTTATACTAATGATTTGAAAGAGCATACAAACCCAACATTCCATATTCCTGATATGTCCATGCTGCACCATGTACATACATAAAAAAAACTATCCTGTTCTCTTTGCATACCTTCCTTTGTTTGAAATACCTAGTGTTCCTGCCAGTCCTTTTTTCTAATAAATACTGACTACACTAAGCATGAGAGCAGAGCATGGTCAGTTCTTTAGCTGTGCTGGTAACTCAGTGTTCTCTCCTCCAATGATCAGACTTTTCCTGACACCCTCTCCCAAACAGACATTCACTGGGAGGTTCAGTGTGATGCTGTTTCTCCTCCCTACCTCTCTGTGCAGCTGAGAGCAGAGGGTATACGATCACTTATAACTATGCACACAGTTTGTCTTTCATTTCTATTTTAAACTGACTGGGTTGTTTTACAAGGTCAGGGTTTACACATACTTTGATATTATGGGGCACTTGGTAGCCTGGTTTGTCTTTTTTTGTTTTTAACAAAAATTAGGGCTTTATGGCCCCAAGCTTGGATGGAAATAAAGGCTATTTTTTAATTGATGTGAATTTTGTACTGTTTCTTTGAGAGAATACTCACCTTAAAAGTCCCACACTTAACCCCTTTGTGCCAGTGCCTCCCAGCTCTTTAAGGGGTTTCTGAGGCCGGGCAAGGTTTAGGGTCATGTGACCGCTGTGATTGGCACGGGTCATGGCGGTCACATGATCGGAAAAGGTTCCGATCGCAAAAAGAGATCAGGGCCTTTCTGTAGGACACCGATACACGTGCTGGGAGCGTGCAGGGCGCAGGTCACATGACAGTTGTATACAATGGATGGCTTCCTTTTATGCCATCCATTGTATACAAGTGTGTCTAGCTGTGAATGGTCACAGTGATCACATGCACAGGCTGGTCCAGTCACAGCCCATCTGTGTCATGTGATTAGCCATGGCCAATCACAACAAAAAAACCTGAATTAATCGATTTCATTCAGTTAAACGCTTGCTTATAGCAAAGAAATTCTTTGCTATAAGCAAGCAAATTGTGTAAAAAAAAATACTGATCACTTCCATAAAGTAGTACAATGTTACTATGGTAACATTATACTACTTTCGTCATAGTGTAATATGAAAAAAAAAATCTTAAAAAAAGAGAAAAAAAATTAATAAAAAATAATAAATTTTTTTTTTTTTTTAAATTATCAATTTTTTTTTGTACTGTCACCAGTCAGTGTCCCTGGTCACCACCACACCAGTTATATAATGATGCTGTACTGCACTGGTGACAGTATGTAAAAAAAGCGCGTCGGTATGTGGGGAGGAGCTTCCGGTGACGTCATTTCCGGCGTGGGGGCCATATTGGATCACCCTGTTGAGTACACCCATGCAGTACACCCATAGCATGTGGTAAAAAGCTGGAAAACTCATGGGCAAATGTGAGTGTAATACTTATTGTCGTTTTAAATTTGATGCAATAAAAACCGGTTGCACTATGGAGGGTCTCTGTTTGTGTCTTATCATGATCCTGTGAGGAGCTGGCTGTTAGTCTGTTGGAGGCTGGAGACGTGAGGGGAAAGCCTGAGAGGGACCCATTCTGATAGGATCACTTGATCCTCAAAGCGTGTTGACCCTGTGGGGTCTAATGAAGGAGGTGAGGGAGTATTTTGGCTGGTAAAGGATTGGCACGTGTGTACCACGTATTTGGCACATTATATATTCTTGCATGAAGAGTGAAGTGTGAGGATCACCACAAATTATCGTATTACTATTATTATATCATTTTGGACTTTTTGAATTGATTATTTGTTCACTAATTTTGTTCACCAGTATACATATTGTTTCACAATGTGCAAATAGGAATGTGTTTGTCACTTTTTTCACTAAATATTCCCCGTGAGGGAATTCACGTATGACACAACTATTTTATTATTTATGTATTGATTTATCACCTTGGATATATATATGTAGGGGATGTATATAGAGTTTGTGCATTTTAACACGTAATTTGTTAGTATTATTAGCGCTACACTATTTATTTTACTTGATCATTCACTTACTTGGGTATAAGTTTGGTGTCGGCAGCTTTTGAAGGATAGGATTCCATTTAAGCGCAGGAGGTTGTTTTTGGAATTTAGTGAAAACTAATCGTTTTTTTTTAAGAGACAGTGGTGAACTTACTAACACTCTAAAAACAGTAAGTGACATTGGTGACTGTCTTTTAGTTACCATTGATGTAGAATCTTTATATACCAGTATTAACCAGAAGGATGGTATTAAAGCGGTGAAGTGGGCGTTAAAACATAAGTCAAAATTAAAAAAGGTTCAAAGACAATTTATTATAGAGATCTTGGAGTTCGCTATGTCGAATAATTTTTTTTGGTATAAGGATACTTTTTTCCAGCAGTGTAGAGGAGTTGCTATGGGAGCGAAGTATGCTCCCAGTGTGGCTAATTTGGTTTTAGACAAATGGGAAGAAGAATGTATATTTGACAAATGGCCAGAAATGAAATTGTATAGGCGTTATATTGATGATATTGTGATGATTTGGGATGGCTCAGAAAGAGATCTTGACAGATTCACAGAATTTATTAAAAACAACAATTATGGATTACGGTGTACAGTTACTAGTGACCCTAAAACAGTTAATTTCTTGGATTTAACATTGTTTAAATCTAATAGATATGTTTTGACTAAGACCTTTTTTAAGGATATAGATAAAAATAGCTACATCCCAAAATCAAGTGGACACCATCCTAGATGTCTGTTTTCTACCCCGAGAAGTCAATTTACGAGGATTAAAAGAAATTGTAGTATACAGAGTGATTTTATGGATCAGACTAATGTATTGATTAATAGATTAATATACGAAATTAGCCCATAATGTTATTGACCCACCTAAGGAAATAAATTTTTTTCCTGGTTTACAAGGATTCTTCCATTGTAATAAATGTAAGGCTTGTAAAACAGTAAAAAGAGATTCGAAGATAAAAAGAAAAGAATTTTATTCAATGACAACGAATAAAAAATATAAGATCGACACACTGATTTCTTGTAATTCATCCCATGTGATATATGTTTTAGAGTGCCCATGTCACTTCCAGTATGTGGGATGGACAGGGAGATTATTAAGAACAAGAACAGGAGAACATCTAAATAATATAAAGTAGGGCTATGACAAGCATAGTGTCTCCAGGCATTTCAAACTTAAACATAATAGTGATCCCAGTTTCTTGACCTTTTATGGAATAGATAAAATCAAAAGACATTGGAGGGGTACTGACATGATCAATGAGACCTCCAGAAGGGAGACGTTTTGGATATACAAATTAAATTCTTTAAAACCGAATGGTTTGAATATCGACATTGATTTAAATTGTTTTCTGACCAATTTTTGATCTAATTTTTGTGATTGAATTTTTTGATTGAATTTTTTTGATCAAATTTTTGTGATCGAATTTATGGATCGAATTTTCTTCCTTTGTTGATGGTAAATTTGTAGACCATCCTATTCGTATACAATAATGATTTATTTCAATTGAAAGATTAAGATTGATTTTTTGGTCTTCCATACAAATTAATATTATTATTTAGGGTGGCCACTTAACAGCATGTGGTCACCTAGTTGATTATTATAGACCAATACAATATCATTTAATTATTTTTTTAATATATTTTTTTGGGAATATGCATCAGCAGATATTATAAGTTTATTGGTTGTTTATATTATTTGACATTATTAATTATACTGGCCCTTTAAATAATAGGGGGTCATATATTGATTATATATGTTTTATTATTTTTTTAAGTTTTTTTAGATTATTTTATATTGATTGTATTTTATTGTTTTATTTTTTAGGTGAATATTATTTTCATTTTTATTTCATAGTTTTTATCGGTCATTTAATATGTCATTTGTCTCAATAATGGATATATCTGCAGAGATCGAGCGGTATTGTGTCACCAGAATGCTGCTTATCGATTGGTTGCAGCGTTGCTGCAATGCAGATTTAGTGTGTATATATGTTGGTATTCGACGTCTGTTATCCATGCCGCCCCTTGAAGACGTCGGATGATGAAACGCGTAGGGCGGGGCTTAGTGGATGGGACATCAGGACGCTCCTCGAGACTGTCGGCTGTGATCGCGGTGAGCGAGGCTCGTCCCTGCTTTAGCTTTTTGAGACTGATATTGCTCATATTGCTGGTGTCGATTGGACACCTTTCTTGTGAGTGCATATTTAAGTCTCTACGATAAAAATAATCTTTGTTTTAATATACTGCACCATGATACTCTTCTTTGATTCCCCGAGCATTTCCAAAGTTATGAAGGCATGATGACCTCCATGTGTGCTGATTTGGCTGATTGCAGTCTATTGCTCCTGGATACTCCAACAGATCATCGCTCCCAGAGCAATTGCTATTTTTGCTGATTTATAATGTGATCAGCAAATAGCTCTGGGGAGTTTACCCATTTCATTCGGTGGTGGATTTTGCTACAAGGTGTTTTTTCTTGTTTAAGAGATTTTTTAATCACTTATATTGGTGTTTGGACTTATATATGAATTACGGACATTTATAAATATATTTTTTATTTTATTTATGTATTTATCTGCATTTTCATGTGATTTGGTATTTTAGCGCATTCCTTTATATATGTTTTTTTGTTAGTTTAGCAAAAAATTAAAACCACTAAAAAAAAAGCTCTAGTTGTGTGAACAGAATGATAATTTTTTAGTTTGGGTACAGTGTTGCATGACTGTGCAATTGTCATTCGAAGTGTGAGAGCACTTAAAAGTGCACGGTATTGAAGTGGTTAAAAAAAAACAATGAAAAATATTAAAAAATAAAATAAAAAATACCGTATTGAGAATTACATTTTTTTTTTAAACTACTTGCCGACCGCTTACCCGCCTTTTGCAGGTGAGCAGCTGCTCTGTGCAAATCAGCGTAATCTTACATCACTTTCTATTTCGGCTTGGTCTTCAAGTGTGGCATAATATTCTAATGACAACAGAAAAACTGCAGTGCTATCTATACATGAATCTTGATTGTATTGCAAAAAACATTAATAAGAAATACACATAGGCGGCAGCAGAGTCCATGTGAGATCCACATATACAGGCAGAAGCTAGTACATGAAGAAAAGAGCCTGATCCAGAGAGAAGACTGTCACCTTCTACCCAAAAAAATGGCCTCTTACCAGAAACTTCTAATGTGGGCCTGAAATGCCAGGATAGTAGAAGCACTCCCCCTCCACAAATGACCCCTTTTTGGAAAGTAGACACTCCAAGGTATTTGCTAATGCGCATGGTGAGTATTTTGCAGATCTCAGTTGTTGCCACATGTTTTTGTAAAACAAAAAGAAAACAAAATGTGTTTTTTCTATTCTTTTTGTTCTTTCAAAACCCTGTGATAAAAATGATATCTGTAAAAAACTCACCATGCCTCTTATCAAATTCCTTGGGGTGTCTACTTTCCAAAAAGGGGTCATTTGGGGGGTGTTTGTACTATCCTGGCCAGGGGCGGACTGACAACTCATGGGGCCCCCGGGCAATAGGGGATCATGGGGCCCCTGTGTCCTTGCCCAAACTCAAAAAAGCCTATGAAAAAGGTACCAGGGGCATCTCATGGGGCCCCCTACTGACCCCGGGCCCTCGGGCAGTGCCCGTGTTTCCAAATGGTCAGTCCGCCTCTGATCCTGGCATTTTAGAGCCTCCAAAACTGTGATAGGTGATGGGGAAGTGATATGAGGAAATATGCCCTTTGAAAGCCTGGAAGTGGTCATTGGATTTTGGGGGCCTGTATGTAGTAGGCTGCCAAAAATTCTCTCACATGTGGCATGCAGTGGTGTATTTAGGTTTTGTGCTGCCCTAGGCAATACAAAATTGGAACCCCCCCCCCCCACAGAAAGAGCCTGACATTGACCAAGAACAACCCTGCCCTCCACCCGAGCCTTCCACTACCACTGCCCCCCATACACCAGCCACCATCCCCCATGGCGAGAGAGAGAAAGACACTCACCTCCACTGCTCCAGACATCCCCAGGAACAAGAGTCAGGCTCTGCATACACCATCATGAAACCCACAGCATCTCTCGGAAGCCACCAGTTCCCCATGCGTGTCCCTTCTTCCGTCAATTCTTTAAAGGGCAATGCTGCCCCCCTGGAAAATGCCACCCTAGGCAAATGCCTTGTTTGCCTTGTGGTAAATACACCCCTGGTGGTATCCCTATACTTGGGAGAAGTAGCAGAAAGAAATGCCTGCAGCGATAAACGAAGAAAAGAATTAGCAAAGGGCAGGTATGACTAGGCCCAGAGTGGGAAGGAAGACGTGTGAGGGTTAATGATTGTTTAGAGTTGGTAAAGGATAGCTGGGGGATCTGGTTGGTAGAGGAGAGTGTAGGTGGGGTCTCCTGCACTTTAGGGTGGGGTGTTCTGGGGAGGGGCGTCAGTTGGGAGCTGGACGTGGGAGAGAGAGCTTCCCTCCCGCCCGCCCTGTTTGGTGAATGTTGTGTTCCTCCTGGGGGGGGGGGGGGTTATTTTGGTTCCTGGGCAGTGGTTGGTCTTTGGAGGCGGTTCTTATCTTGGAGGTACAAAATGGTGTGGGGCTCATCGTTGGTATGGTGTGCCCGGGAACATTCCCAGTTAACCGAGGTTTAACTGGAAGGTGGTGGTGCTGCACTGCGGACGGTATGGTTGTCTCCAAGCTGGTTGGCTGCGGCTGGAGGCCTAGTGGAATATGGTTGTCTGCAGGTGCATTTCGGATCGTTTTGGGGGTGCCTTCAAAGACCAACGACAACTCTTTATGTTTTCTGTTATAAGGAATGGTTGATGTGTTTAAACTTGATTTGTTAATAAAAGGCCGTGCTGGCCATTTTACTCCAAAATTGGTGTTGTGTTTTCTGTAAGTATAGTAAGTAAAGGGGATTGGTATGGAAGGGTAAAGGGTAACGGTGGTGTAGTGGGGTCTGGATGAACCTATCTCGGGTGCACTAGTCATGTGTTTTGGGTTGTTATTCCACATATACCCATGGCATGCATGAACAATATATCATTTAAGTGACAACTTTGTGTAAAAAAAAAAAATTGCCATTTTCGAAACATTTGTGGCAAAAAATAAAATGTTCCATGGACTCAACATGCCTCTCTGCAAAATCCTTGGGGTGTATACTTTCCAAAGAGGGGTCATTTTGGGGGGTTTGTACTACCCTGGCATTTTAGCACCTTTTTAGAAATGTGATAGGCAGTCAGAAAATAAAAGCTGTGGAAATTCCAATATATTTATACCATTGTTTGTAGACGCTATAATTTTCACACAAAGCAATCAATATACACGTATTGGGATTTTTTTTTTTTACCGAAGACATGTAGCAGAATACATTTTGGCCTAAAGTTATGACTAACTTTGAGTTTATTGCATATTTTTTATAACCAAAAGTGAAAAATATCTTTGTTTTTTCAAAATTTGCCGTCTTTTTTTGTTTATAGCGCAAAAAGTAAAGACCGCAAAGGTGATCAAATACCGCCAAAAGAAAGCTGTATTTGTGTGAAAAAAGGACATCAATTTTGTTTGGGTACAGCATTGCACAACTGCGCAATTACCAGTCGAAATAGTGCAGTGCCAAACAGCAAAAATGGGCTGGTCATGAACAGGGGTAAATCTGCCGGAGGGCAAGTGGTTAAGCTGCATGTGATAATATGTTTGCACTGCTATGGCAATAAAAAGGAACAAACATTTGATGATAAAATAAATGTTACTTATTAGTTCCCCTCATTGCTAAGTTTACATGATTATCAATATCTAAAAAGAGCTTAAAAGCAACAGATTCTCTTTAATGTTTGAAGGAACCTAATCATGAAGAATGTGGTTTTCCTTTGCGGCTTCCTGTCTTAACCAGATGTTACATTTGACTGTTTTTTTGTTTTGTTTTTTTAATCTTTATAGTTATCTATTTGCTTTTTCATGGTCCTTTGTTCTTGAACTAAGTTTGAAGAACTTCTGACTAAATATTTCATACCGCAGACACATGTTGGATGTTTTCAGTCTCTCTCCCTTTCAAGCTACTTTGTCGCTATTTAGGAAAAATAATAATGCTTGGCTGCAAAGCATTAATACTTCCCCCTCCTATTGTGTGTGACGCAGAACTCTACCGTCTCCCAGAGATGAGCTTGCTGAAAGATCTTCTGCATCCAACACTTCTGGGAGTGTTGGAATGTTGGTGGACTTTCTACTTTAAAAAAAAAGAAATAGCAACAGAAAAGCTGTAAACAGTTTACAGTGATTGTAAAGCTTATTTTTTATTAAAATATTGAACCTTTTATTTTTACCTGCATGGAGCAGGCCAGAAAGTCCTCTTCTTGGGACCCCCACTGGCACTCTTGGCTCCTTCTCTTCTCGGTGCACCACCATAGCACGGATGTCCAATTCTGGGAGAGCGTCATATGACGTCATCCCAGAACGCGCCCTCCCACATGCCCCCCGTGGCATGCATCTGGCACTCTCCGTGATCGCTGTGTCCATAATTAGCAATAATTACAGTTCCGAGTAGGATCTGAGCATGCCTTGGGCTCAGTTCTGGTGTTCAGAATACAGAAGGCAAGTCACAAAGCCCAGAAGAAAGCAGCACTGACTGCATGTAGCACACATTCCTGGGTTCAGCTTTAAAGTGTTACTAAACCTTGGACCCTGCATTCACCATATCTGGTCTCCCACAGTACACAGAATATGGAAATGCAATTATTTTAGTAAATATAAACTGCTAAATACTTTTTCTCATCAGCAGATAGAGCAGTCTTGTGACTTCTATCAGTGTCCAGCAGAGCAAATATTAAAGCTTGTTGGAGGGGTTTTCACTCTGCTCTAGGAGGATGCGGGACCCCTGACCTCTGTCTTGACAGTTCTGATTGGCTCTGTGCTGATCATATGCACTCTCCCAAAAAAAAAACTCTCTAGCAATGTACACCAAACTGAGCATGTGTAGAGCAACTCCACATGCCATGTCTTATCGGGAGATAAGAATGGTGCACTGGAAAAAGGGGAGTGTCAGAGAAGACAGGATCAAACAGCGTTTTTACACAATGCAGAGGATTAACCTCTTAGGTTCCACAGTGAGCATGCTTTACTGCATATACAGACTGATTTTACTATTGTGGTTTTATGCTGGCCGTTGAATTCCGAACAATTTTTTGTCCGAAAATCTAAAACATTGTTCGCTCGGTAATCTGATGGTGCCATCAATGATTTTGAAAATCGGTCGACCAAGTCATAAAGTTCACTTCTGTTCCTTTCATGCGCATATTCTTTTCTGAAAAACGATCGTGCGATTTGATGATCATTGAGCCGAAAATCAGTCGTTTTTCATGAATTTTCCAACATGCCCGAACACCGAAAAGGGAAGGAACCACAAAAATCGGTTGGTGCCATTAACCCACTAACAGAGTGAAAATCGGCCGATGGATGAAAAATCGGTCGAATTTTGACCCATGTATGGCCGGCATTAGTAACACTTTAAGGACTTCAACAAAGCTTCTCAAAGCTTACTGAAAGCTTTGCAAAAGCTTACTATACACACTGCTCTCATGCAAGCTAAACGCAGTGTGAACAAGGCCTTGCAGCTAAAATCAAAATGATTACAAGTTGAGCTATTCACCGGAAAAGTAATGTTACCAAACCATCTCCACCAGCACCACAGGATGCTGCAAGCCATTTCGCCTCTTTACACTTCACATCCTGGCGACAGAAATAGGCCTTCATTTACAACTTCTGCATGCAGGTGATAATAACACATTGTAGGTTGTAAAATGAGAAGCTATTTGGGAGACATTGGGATTTACTACTGCAGAATATTACAGACAATGATAAAAAGGGAGGATTATGATCACTTAGGGGTCAAGTTAGAAATCTCTATATGCAGGATTCACGCAGCTTTCACCCAAAATTCACATACTTTTCTTATCGGATTCATTTGGAAAAATGTGTGATTCCCAGGTGAAAGTTTGGTGCTTTTTGTGTAGGATTTTTTATTATTAGATCACTAAGTGTTAATTTTCACTATTGCCATTGCCATTCATGCGCGTGTGCTAACAAATGTCATGTCACATTTTAACATGCGCTGCATTAAGGCAGGAAATACATTTGGATGGGCTGCCTAACACACCTAATGCATCACAAAAGGTGCTTGTACCATTTCTAGTAGTGCATGGCAAAGCATGCTCTGTCCAGCAATGGCTGCTCCTCAATATCGAACATAAGTGTGAAATTGGTCTTACTCCAATTCTGCCAGTCATGTATATCTCTTCACAGGTTTAACAAGAACTTGTACATTGCCCATTACAAAGTAAATCAACGAGTTCTATTTAATGGCAGCCCCACCAGCATTCTTCTAAAAGTGAAGAAATATATCCAGTACTTCCCAGTTTGAAAGAGCATGTGCCTTGTTGTCATGTGACAGCACTGGTGCTTGACCACACAGGCACAGTAGGACAGTGGATGTTGGCAGTCAGTAGAGCGGTGAACATTGTCAGTAGCACAATGGACATGTGAGTAGGACAGTGGATGTTGGCAGTCAGTAGAACAGTGAACGGTGTCAGTAGAACAATGGACATGTGAATAGGACAGTGGATGTTGGCAGTCAGTAGAACAGTGAACGGTGTCAGTAGAACAATGGACATGTGAATAGGACAGTGGATGTTGGCAGTCAGTAGAACAGTGAACGGTGTCAGTAGAACAATGGACATGTGAATAGGACAGTGGATGTTGGCAGTCAGTAGAACAGTGAACGGTGTCAGTAGAACAATGGACATGTGAGTAGGACAGTGGAGGTTGGCAGTCAGCAGAACAGTGAACGGTGTCAGTAGAACAATGGACATGTGAATAGGACAGTGGAGGTTGGCAGTCAGTAGAACAGTGATTGGTGTCAGTAGAACAATGGACATGTGAGTAAGACAGTGGATGTTGGCAGTCAGTAGAACAGTGAACGGTGTCAGTAGAACAATGGACATGTGAATAGGACAGTGGAGGTTGGCAGTCAGTAGAACAGTGATTGGTGTCAGTAGAACAATGGACATGTGAGTAGGACAGTGGAGGTTGGCAGTCAGCAGAACAGTGAACGGTGTCAGTAGAACAATGGACATGTGAATAGGACAGTGGATGTTGGCAGTCAGTAGAACAGTGAACGGTGTCAGTAGAACAATGGACATGTGAGTAGGACAGTGGATGTTGGCAGTCAGTAGGGCAGTGATCTTTGTCAGTAGGGCAGAGGCCAGTGTCAGTAGAGCAGTGAACGGTGTGATTAGGGCACAGGTTGGTGTCAGTAGGGCAGTGGGTAGTATCAGTAGTTGTAATTTTTACAATTTTTTTGCATTATTAGTTTTTACAATTTTATTATTTTTTAACAATTTTTTAGGAGGCCCGTTGGGGGGCATTGGTGAAATATCAAGGGTCTAAACAGACTCCTGATTTTGACTTTTGAGAAGTAGTGAGGTCAAAGATTCTCCAGTCCCTGTCTCTGTCTCGGCTGCACTGGACAGTGAATGAATGAGAAGTGTTCTGTGCTGAGCGGGTTCTTGTTCATTCACACACTGAAGCATAGTAAACACAGTCTATTATGCTTCAGTTGATAAATGAACACAGCAAGTGATCGGTACTGATCGATCACTGTGTTCATTCAGAAAAGGAAAGTGGAAGTGCTACATCACTTCCTGTTAGCAGAGGGGATCCAGGTCTTCTGATAACAGAAGACAGCAGACATTTTAGGGACCTGTAGTCCTATAGGCAATAGTTACATGGTTAGTCTGGCTGAAAAAAGACAAAAGTTCATCCATCCAGTTCAACAAAAAAAAAAAAAGTTATAATCCTATACCCACAATTGATTGAGAGGAAAGCAAAAAAGAAACCAGCAAAGCATGACCCAATTTGCTCCTGCAGGGGAAAAAATCTTTTTTCCTTCCTGATCTCTTGAGAGGCAATCAGATATTCCCTGGATCAACTTTACCTATACATGTTAGTATCCAGTTATATTCTGTGTATCTAGGAAAGAATCCAGGCCTTTTTTGAAGCAATCCACTGAGCTGGCCAGAACCAACTCTTGAGGGAGTCTATTTCACATTTTCACAGCTCTCACTGTGAAGAAACCTTTTCGTGTTTGAAGATTAAATTTCTTTTCCTCCAGACATAAAGCATGCCCCCTTGTCCTCTGTAATGACCTCAGGGTGAATAACTCTACACCGAGTTCACTATATGAACCACTGATGTATTTGAACATGTTGATCATATCCCCCCTTAATCTCCTCTTCTCAAGAAAGAATAAATTCAGTTCCTCTAATCTTTCCTCATAGCTGAGCTCCTCCATGCCTCTTATCAGTTTGGTTTCCCTTCTCAGTACTTTCTCCAGTTCCCCAATGTTCTTTTTGTGAATTGGTGCCCAAAACTGAACTGCATATTCCAGATGAGGTTTAACTAATGATTTGTAACGGGGTAATATGATATCTCTCTCTCTGGAGTCTATACCTCTTTTAATACAAGAGAGGATTTTGCTCGCTTTAGAAACCGCAGCTTGGCATTGCATGCCATTATTAATCTTGTGATCTACCAGAACCCCCAGATCCTTCTCCACCATTGATTCCCCCAGTTGTACCCCCCCTAGTATGTATGATGCATGCATATTCTTAGCCCCCAAGTGCATCACTTTACATTTATCAACATGAAACCTCATTTGCCACATAGCTGCCCAATTAAACAGTGCATTGAGGTCAGCTTATAAATTGAAGACATCCTGTAAGGACGTTATTCCACTGCACAGCTCGGTGTCATCTGCAAAGACTGAAATGGGATTTTTAATTCCAGACCCTATATTGTTTATAAATATATTAAAAAGTAATGATGCCAACACTGAACCTTGGGGTACACCACTGATGACCCCAGACCATTCAGAGTATGTATCATTAACCACTACTCTCTGAATACAATCTTTTAGCCAGTTTTCTATCCATTTACATACGGATTTTTCCAAGCCCATAGACTTTACACATTAGCCATGTGTGGGGAACTGTGTCAAACGCTTCTGAAAAATCCAAGTATACCAAGTCCACCGCCACCCCTCTGTCCAAGTATACCACGTCCACCGCCACCCCTCTGTCCAAGTATACCACATCCACCACCACTCCTCTGTCCAAGTATACCACATCCACCACCACCCCTCTGTCCAAGTATGCCACGTCCACCACCACCCCTCTGTCCAAGGTTTTGCTCACCTCCTCATAAAAAGAAATCAGATTTGTTTGACAACTTCTGTCTTTCATGAATCCATGCTGTCTGTTGCTTAAAATATTTTTTATTAAACTCTCCAGTATCTTCTCAACTATAGAAGTTAAACAAACAGGTCTGTAATTACTTGGTAAAGAGTATAACCCCTTTTTAAATATAGGCACCACATTGACCTTACGCCAACCCAGTGGTACAATGCCAGTCATTAAAGAGTCCCTAAAAATGTATTCACCTTTATTCTGTCTAAATAGTTCTGAATCATATCAATTGTGAGCCAATGTGGATCATCTGGGGCTGTGTCAATACCATGCCCATTATAGACGAGAGCTTCCCCATGCTCCTGTATTTCTGTATTTCTGAGTGCTGATTGAACTACAACCATCAGAGAGCTGGAGAAACAGAAGGAGGCTGGAAGAGAAGATATATTCTACAGCAGGGGACTGTCTCTCTCTTTGGTACAGGATTCAGTGCTGAACACAGGGAGACTGCTGTTCTCCTCAAGAGACAGATTGTTAGCTTACTGCTGTGGTACTCTTCACATCAGTTCAGTACAGCGGTGATGCCGATCGCCACACCGGGATCACATCAACTTCTCTGCTTTGGCACTGTCTTCACACAGACATCTCTGCTCGCACATCCCTGCAAACAGCCAAGAGCCTCAGCAAGAACTATTATTCCTAGGAGGCCATGCTGTCAATGGGATTGGTGGGCAGACAGATGCTCAACCTCTTTCTATCATCACTCTAGAGAAACTGCATGCAGACACCTTTAAACCTCAGTTTGAGGAGATATTTGCTTTTAGCAGTATCACGGCCTATCTGTTTATCTTAATTGAATTATCAGTATTCTCTACAGTTTTTGGGCCCCACCATTGCTAGCAGAGGACAATGGACACCACCATATCAGGAACTTTAAACATCACAGAACTTATGTTACAATCTCTAGTTAAAGGGACCCCTCTCTTTTAAGGCCACTGTTATTCAAATTAGGATACATATATCTATTTATGTCGGATATACATTTACATAATTCTCTGTATCCCCCATTGTGTTGCTGGTGGCCTAGAGGGAGCTGTAAGGGAGTCAGTAAGCCTTTTCTTCCCCCTCTTGCTGCTGGTGTTGCAGTTTAATAGTTGAAGAATTGTGTCTCTTGCATTATTATTCTATATTGTTTAAATATGTCTGAACCCAGAGTGTCAGAGGTGTCGGGAGGCTTGCAAGGTCAGTGCAACTACCGGAGACAAGCATTATCAAGCGGCCCCTGTGGGGGCAGCGCTTCACATGCTTATAGTTCATTGGCTTCAAAGTTCATTTTGCATAGAGTATGCTTGTTACCTGTTGAGTTTGGGGTCCAGCATTAGGATAAATGTGCTTCCTATCCCTGGGGATATAGTTTACTGTAAATTATGATTCTATAATCGTTGAGAAAACAACCACTTCCATTTTCTACCAGCTGGCTGAGAATATTGACAGATGTACTAGAGTTCATTAAATTCTTCAGTGCTCGTGGTGTGCCATCCCTGATTGCCAATATGCGTTGTGCTGCAATGATTTATATCATTTCTCACTGATAAGACCAAGGTTTTTGTTTTGGGTAATTCAGCTCGGTATTTCAGCAGGCACTTACAATCTCTTTACATCACTTATAGCTTGTTAAATTGTTTATATCATCCACTGTAGAGCTTTCAAGGTTTCAATTATGTATTTCTAGAGATTTACACTAATGTGGGTAATAGAGATGCAACATAATGTGCACATGATTTTGAGTCATGGCAATCCACTCTTAGTGGTTGCAATATTTAGCCGGAATTAGACTATTGGCATTCGATTGTTCAGCTGATAAGTGGCACATAATATTTTGATGATTAATAATGCCAATGATCTTTGGGTCACAGGAGCCTTCTGCCACATTGTGCATGTGAATGTTGTGCCAGCACCCTGTGCAATAATCCTCAGATCATCACTATTATGGCTGTCCAAGCTGTTTTGTGTGTTTGTATCTGCAGCAGGGAGACAGATGACAGCTATGTTTTATGTTTGCCCTAGAGACGTGCAAAACGAGGGAAGTGAACAACGTGCTTCTGTGTTCTCCTACAGAGTTCCCACACTCGTCGGAAAAATATGACTCCCTACTGTAAGAGTCAAAACAGCTGTAAAGTAGTCAAAGTTATATATATAGACCTGCGCTTGAGGAAATTGTGATATATGATAAAATATAGAGTGTAAACATAGAGCGTCTGAACACTATAAACCCCGATACCAAGCAGTAAACAGTAATATATACATAAAATGCAGCACTTAATAAAGTGACAAATGATTAGTGAAAAGAAACAGTGAAAAATATATCAGACAAAAAATTGACTGTCAAAAAATATTCAAATACGGAAAAAAGTCGTCCCCAGAAGCTGTGATGAAACAAAGGAAATCCAAGGACAGCTGTTGTGTCACCAGCCACTCATATGAATGGCTTACCAGAAAAGCATGACTCCCTGTTAAGAGTGGACAATCACGCTTTGTTGTAAACAACCCAGAAAGCTGGACAACCGGATTGCCCTCCACCACAACCGGATCACCAAGAGAGAAAAGCAAAGATCCCTGTGGTGCCCCTTGATGACATTACTTGTGACGAAACACATCCTCCTAGTACAACTTCCCCCCCCCCCAATTACTTATTACTGTACAAATCCTCCCCCAGCACAAATTCTCCCCCCCCCCTTAAACCCCCACAAGCACAAATCCTCCCCCAGCACAAATCCACGTAATTTTTCCCTACTAGCACAAATCCCCCCTCCAAGTCCCCCTTGCTAACACGAATCCCTCCCCCCAAATAAAATTTCCATTCATAGCACAAATCCCCTCCCCCAAATCCCCCCTCCCAGAACTAATCCCACCTCCTAGCACAAATATTCCCCCCGGTTTCCCCATGAGCATACATTTTCCCCTGGCAGAAATCCACCCAAATTCCCTTCCTAACACAAATCCACCCCCCCCCACGAAAAAAAAATTATTTCTAGCACAAATCTCCCCCAGCACAAATCCCTTGAAATCCTGCCTCGTAGCACAAATCTCCCCTCCCCCTAAATATCTTCATGAGCACAGATCCTTCTGTCAGCACAAACCCCCACCCCCCTTTTGACAACCCCCCACCAATTTCCCATCATAGCACAAATCCCCCCTCCTAACTCAAATCCCCCCCTCCCCTCCTTCCCCTCCAATTTCCCCACCTAACACAAATCCCCGCTCCTAACACAAATCCCTCACCCCCAATTTCCCCTCCTAGCACAAATCTCCACAATCCTCCCTACTAGCACAAAATCTCCTCCTCAAATCCCCCTTCTTAACAAAAATTCCCCCTCAAAAAAAATTTCCCTTACAAATACATTAAAACACCATTCCTAACAACCTCCCTTAAATAACCCCCCCTACGCATCTTCCCCATTTTAGCACATATTCCCCCCCCCCTCCAAATCTCTTTTTAATCCACCTTTTCCTCCCTCCTTCCTAGCACACTCTCATCGCCAGTTTCTTACTTTGCCCCTCTCATATGTTCCTAGTGCAGTCCCCCCTCATATGTTCCTAGTGCAGTCCCCCCTCCTATGTCCCTAGTGCAGTCCCCCCTTCTATCAAACACACAGAACTCAGATGCAGTGGCAGTGGCTGTGTGAATTCCTCTTTCCCCCCCGAATCTTGGCACATTCGAGATTAGGAGGAGCCTAGGGCAAGCAGATTTAACACTTCTGCAAGGCAGAGATGCCGGCTGCTACATGGGATTGCAGCTGGAGACCGACCCCTGATTGTCAGATCAGGACTTTACATGTTTGCAAACCCTGCACAGTCCTGATCTGACAGTCCTGATGCAGAAGCAAGGTGGAAGAGCTGGAAAGAGGAACTGGAGGGGAGAAAGCACCTCCACCTGACTCTCTTCTGCTCTCTGGTTTCTGCTTTTATCATTCTGCGCTAAGCTGACAGGAGTAGTGATGCTGCTGTTGCTACTCCTGTCATTTTATAGTGGCAGGAGCTCTCCCCACGCCGCACCCCCCACCCCAAGCACACATGATACCAGCACCAGGGGCTGCCACCCCCCCCCCCCTTCTGCCCCCCCTTCTTCTGGCCCTGGGTCATGTAACACTGTACCCATATGAAAGTTTTTTCATTTTTTTTCACACAAATAGAGCTTTATTTTTGTGGTATCTAATCACCACTGGGTTTTAATGTTATGCTAAATAAACAAAAAAAATCTGAAAATTTAGAAATACAATTTTTTTCCTTGGTTTTGTTATAATATTTTCCAAAAACATTATATTTCTTCATAAATTTAGGCCAAAATGTATTCTGCTACATTTCTTTGGTGAAAATAACCTGAATCAGTATTTATTATTTAGTCTGGATGAAAGTTATAGAGTCTGAAAATGTATCAGTCCTGATGTCCATTTCTTGAGGCCCAAAAATGTCAGGATAGTACAAATATCCTCCAAATGATCCTTTTTGGAAAGTAGACAGTCCAAGATATTTAGTAAGAGGCAGGGACAGTTTTTTGATATTATACTCTTTTGTCTTTTTTTTTTAAATCACACTTTTTTTTTACACAGTGTCACCAGTGCAGTACAGTGTCATCATATAACTGATGTGGCAGTGATCAGGGACACTGACTGGTGACAGTATGTAAAAAAAAAATTATAAAAGTTTTTAAATTTCTTTTTTATTACATTTTTTCTTTTTTTTTATAATTTTTTTGAACACACTATGACCAGAGCAATACAGTGTTACCATAGTAACATTGTACTTCCTAGGGAAGTGATTAGGATTTTTTTTTTTGGTTTTACACATTATGATTGCTTATACCAGTGAATTGCACTGGTATAAGTAACCATTTTTACTGAATGAAATTGATTCATTCAGTGTGTATTGTTGTGATTAACTGTGATTGGTCACAGCTAATTACATGGTACAGATGGCCTGTGATTGGCCCTGTCTGTGCTATGTGATCACTGTGACCACTCACAGCTAGCAACACAATTGTACACAATGAATGACATGAATCCAAGCCATTCGCTGTTTACAATTGTTATGAGATCTGCTGTGATTGGTCACAGTGATTACACAGTACCAGCAGTGGCCTCTCACAGCTGGTGACAGATCCTGCTGCAGTGCGAGAGGTGCTTTTCCAGGAGGACATCATTTGACGTCCACCCAGAAAGACAAAAGTCCTGCCCATCCATCCGTAGGAAGTGGTGAGAACAAATAGGTAAAAACATTGCACTCACTTTAAAACAATCATAGGCTCTCATCTGCCAGTGTTCTGGGCGAGGAGCAACATCACCGGAAACCCATTCCAATGCATTTTGCCACTCCTATTATACAAGTGCAATGTATTGACCTGTCTGTTTTTTACCTGTCCATACGTTTTTCACCATATAGATACATTTTTGAACTGAGCACTTTTGGATGATCAATGAAGAATGAGAATGGCTAATGATGAACCTTTTTGTGTATGCACCAAATACTTTTAGCCTGAGTTCACACTCATGTGGTGCGGTATATCGCATGTGATTCACGCAGGAACCGCATTCCTGTGCAAATCACATGCAAATTGTGTGCGGTGCGATTTGAGCCATATATTATGTATGGCTCAAATCACACTGCATCCGCACCAAAAAGGTGCAGGACCCTTTTTTGGGTCCGCACTAGATTCAGATCGCATGGGTATTCACACCCATGTGATCCGGTTCTGCCCATCGCACTGCGTTTTGCAGACTGATTTCGGGGTGTTGTTAACTTAACATACACACCCGAAGCGGTTCGCCTGAATGGGGTGCGATTCCGATGCGGTGCAGAATTCGCACAGAAAACGCTGGAAATAATGGACCGAATCAGTGTGAACCCAGGTTTAATTGAGAGAGCGTTATTATAATTTGAGAGATTGTGTTCATATGTTATTTGGTATTTGGTATTTAGTATGCACATGAGATAAATGATTGGATAGAACTGCAAAAGAGGTTTGAGTATTTGTTGGTAGTGAACTTATAGCCACTTATGAACAGCAGCTATAGGAGGGTTGTGTTTGTCTATTACTCTTTTGCAAAGTATAGTGCAAACCAGGTCGGACTGACAACTCATGGGGCCCCCGGGCAATAGGGGATCATGGGGCCCCTGTGTCCTTGCCCACACTCAAAAAAAGCCTATAAAAAGGTACCAGGGGCATTTCATGGGGCCCCCTACTGATCCCGGGCCCTCGGGCTGTGCCCAAGTTCTTGAATGGTCAGTCCGCCCCTGGTGCAAACTACAGTAAAGCTGCCATGCAGAAATATGGGTGCTGCTTTTGAAAATGCTAGTTTCCTGTCTGTTCTTGTTCTGGGTTGGAGACTGAGAAGGAGTAAAATTTTCTTGATAATAGGAGGTCATAACTAATAACACTTTCAATTGTATCCAGTTAGGCAGGCTCTTGCACTACATAGTTGAAGGCAAATCTAAAGGAAATTGGGCAGAAATTGAGACAGAAAATTGTATAGTGTATGGCCAGCCTTACTCCTTCTCAGTCTCCAACCCAGGACAAGTGTACATATCAGTCAAATAAATATATAAAGTTCTAATATCCATAACTGTTTAGGGATCTTTGACTCAAAGTACTGAAGCAAGAGGGTTGGCTTGACAGACAGGCAATTTGCAGAGGAAGCGATGAGAATTTATAGCCTCTGTGTTTCTCTTGGGTCAGGTTTACTTTACTCAGTCTGTATATAATAGCCTCCTGTGCCTTTACTTGTCCTAATGGCCAAATCTCCAAAGGTGCCAGGCTTCAATGATGCCCACTGCTCATCTTCACCAACTCCATGTATATCTAAAGGCAATATATCTGGTAGCAAAAAATAAAGCCATCAGAGTGCACTGGATATCGTGGGTAAAAGGATTAAAAGGATAGCATTTGGGGTCATGACTATCTTGAATGAGGGCAGATGATTCATGTGGCAATCGAGCATTCATGTAGTCATCAAGCAGTTTTCTTTCCTTCTACCCATGGTGGAATAAAAAGAAAACTGCATAATCTACGGCAGGGGTAGTCAACCTTAGAGAGGTGGAGATCTACCTGAACAACATGGGAGAAGTCAAAGGTCACCCAGCACAGTGTTGCTTCCTGACACCTAGTTTAAACCTCTAATTGCTGTACTACCATGTCACAATGGCGTGCATTGCACGGCAATCAATCAAGTGATGAGAAGGCAACATATCGCCTCCTCCCCACCCATCAAACAAACTCAGATCGTTTTTTCCAAGGAGCGGTAATACCTGCTAATACTAGAGAACAAGCCCTTAGTTGCATACAGCAGCGGAACCCTTCTGGCTCATTTACACATACAGTTGGGGAGTGATAAAACCCTGTGGTTGAGTTGCAGTTTTACCACCCCCAATCTCTACCCCCTTTAGCTGCTGAGATAGCAGCCAAAGGTGTACACATGCTGCAGCAGTAATTAAGCCCCCTGTTGCTTTTGGTGGGTACTACCGCCTGCTAAACACGACCCATTCAAGTAAATGGGGCCACTCTGCAAGCACCCTGTAACTGCATGCTTATGCAGTGTCCAAGGGGTTAAAACTAGTGCTGAGAAAGCAACACAACACTGCTTGTTTTAACCCCTTGTTTGCTGTACTGTACAAGGTTGCAGGGCACTTGCAGAGCGGCCTCATTCACCCAACCATGACAGGGCATATAACTCCGGCTGCGACAAGTGTATACCCCTTGCCACTGCAGCTAAAAGGGGTGCAGTTTGGGTAGGGGTGGTAAAAACACATCCTAACTATGGGGTTTTACCACCCATCTGTGACTTTCCTGGGTTCACTGCACATCCATAGACTTCTATTATATCCTGCTGGCTTGGTTCACTTTCAAAAACTGCACCAAACCCGCAGGATATAATAGAAGTCAATAGCTAAGGGCAGCAAACCCGCAGGAAAGCTGCAGGTACACTTCAGTGCACCCCCAATGTGGGTAAACCGCAGCATATCAGTGGGAAAGCAGCCCTATACCAGGGGCAGACTGACAACTCATGGGACCCCGGTGTCCCCGGGCAATAGGGGATCATGGGGCCCCTGTGTCCTTGCCCACACTCAAAGCACACCCAAAAAAGCCTATAAAAGGTACCAGGGGCATTTCATGGGGCCCTGTACTGACCCCGGGCCCTAGGGCAGTGTCCGAGTGCTTGAATGGTCAGTTTTCCCTGCCCTATCCCATTATGCCCAGTGTATTGCTTCACACTGCTAAAAACCACTCTGGAGACCGCTAGCTGGGATAAGAGGTGGAGTGCAGTTGGTATTACTCCATATGGGACAGGCGCCAGCACTACAGAGGAGGCATCAACTTATGTGGCTCTTATTCGCTACTACAGCTCCAACTTTACAAGTAGTCCCTCTGCATTGCACTCTGATGCTCTGGGAATGCAGGTCAGCAAGCCCAGACCGTGATCTACCAGTCACCTGGCCACAATCTACTAGTAGATCGCAATCTACAGGCTGCTGACCCCCAATCTATAGAAAGACTTTAAGGGGGCCATAGATGACTCATGGTTTTATTTTTTTTGTTTGAGAATCCAGCAAAAAAAAAAACAACAAAAAAATGAACTTATTTCTCTATCCATACAAGCGAGGTGGATTGAGGAATTCTCCCCCACTAAGGCTGGCCATACACTATCCAATTTTCTGTTCAATTTCTGCCCAATTTCCTTTAGATTTACCTTCAACTATGTAGTGCAAGGGCCTGCTTAATTGAATAAAATTGAAAGTGTTGTTAGGTTTGACCTCCTATTATATGGTTTTTGGTAAATCTAAAGCAATTTTCTAAAGGCATTGGGGTTGATTTACTAAAACTGGAGAGTGCAAAATCTGGTGCAGCTGTGCATGGTAGCCAATAGGCCTGCATTATTTATGTCAAAGCTTAACCCTCCATTCACATCAAGGCCGACTTTAAAATCGTGCGACTTATAGTGAAGTCGCACGATTTCAAAGTCAGGGGACACGCCGATTTCAAGTGCAATTTGCAAGACATCTGATACAGATGTCTATGCAAATCGCACCAAAGGTAGTGCATGTACTACTGTTGAAATCAGTGTGGCTCCGACCAAGTAAACACTCCAAATGCGGACAATAGGGTGCGACTTGGCATGCAATTTACAAGTCACAGGGCATGCAAATCGCATGCCAAGTCGCATCCAGTATGAACCAGGGCTTATAGAACATGCTAAAGTCAGAAGCTGATTGGATATCATACACAGCTGCACCAGATTTTGCACTCTCTCGTTTTAGTAAACCAATCCCTTTGTATTCTAACAGAGGGATTCCACTGACAGAATACAATGATCAGCAGCTGCAGCCACTGAACACGAAACATTTTCTAACATTGACTTTTGTTGAATGGGGACTGCCTTACATGGATCGAAATTTGGGCAGTCCCTGCTGAACCGGCCAAATTTTGATCCATCTGTGGGCAGCTTTACTGACTCAATCCACATGAAGACAAAGAGAGGGAGAGTAAGACTGGCCATACACTATACAATTTTCTGTTCAATTTCAGCCAGTTTCCTTTAGATTTACCTTCAACTATGTAGTGCATGGGCCTGCTTAACTGGATAAAAGTGAAAGTATTGTTTAGGTTTGACCTCATATTATTATGCTTTTTGGTAAGTCTAAAGCAATTTTCTAAAGAAAATTGTATAATGTATGGCCAGCTTTACTGACTAGGTCCACATTGAGACAGAATGAGAGAGTCACTGACTAGTTCTATACAGAGATAGAGAGGGAGATAGGCGAACAATCGGTCGGCCCCGTTGCCGATGCTGCCACCAATGTCCACGAAAAATGTCAATTTTTCGCAGATTTTCCAGCATGACTGATAAAAATAAATGAGGAGATCCGCAAAAAACAGCTGACGGGCTGGCCCCACTAACAGCGTGAATATTGGCCGATTTTTCGTGCAGACGAAAATTCGGCTGATAAACGACCCGTCTATGGCCTGCAATAGTTACTGACCAGGGGAGGACTGACCATTTGGGCGCTCGGGTACTGCCCGAGGGCCCAGGGTCAGTAGGGGGCCCCATGAGATGCCCCTAGTACCTTTCATAGGCTTTTTTGGGTGTGGTTTGAGTGTGGGTGAGAACACAGGGGCCCCCATGACTCCCTATTGCCTGGGGGCCCTATGAGATGCTCCTGGTACCTTTCATAGGCTTTTTTGGGTGTGGTTTGAGTGTGGGTGAGGACACAGGGGCCCCATGATCCCCTATTGCCCGGGGGCCCCATGAGTTGTCAGTCCACCCCTGTTACTGACTAGGTCAGAGATAGATATAGAGAGAGATACTACTTGGTTCAATTTCTAAAGTATAGTCTGTCCAGCACAGCTGCTTTGGGTCTGAACAAAAAAGGGTGATTCCATATTCTATTTTACACTTTTAAAATGTTAAACGATTGCTAAATATTTCTGCTTTTGCCTTTATCATCCAAAAAAAGCCTCCTCTGTGCTCCATAATTTGCTTATAATTGGATCTTGACTTCAGGGCTAAGAACTGACAACTACGTTTCAAATGTCAAATGAAAGCACGAGAGTGACGTCATTGTGCGCTGGCCAATAAAGCTGGCCATAAACCAGCACGCAGGAGAAGATGTCGCTGAGGGATGGGACTGTTGGAGGAAAGGTAGAAACTGCCTTTAGTTCTACTTTAAGGCCCCATTCACGCCTGACCATTGTGTAGCTCAAAGCTCCAAAACGCTCAGGTAGAAATTATGAATGTTACCCTATGGAGATGGTTTACATCTCCACTCCAAGTTGCCTGAAGCAGAATGTCTGTTTTGGAGCTACTTTTGTAGCTCCATTTGGGCAATTTTTTGGCGCATTTTCATTCCTATAAAAAAATATGGAAATGCACAAATTGCACATTTTCATGCACTTTAGCGCATTTTGGTGTGCCATCGAGGGTGTTTTTCTGCCATGGCAAAACATGACAACAAATGATGTCACAGATGAAAATTTTTTCTGTTGGCTAATACAAAACGGGCAGAACTCAAAAAAGCTTGAAAACGCCTCAACAAAAATGCACACAAACGTTCACAAATGGGCATAAATACGAGCAACACAAATGCACCAAAACACTACGCTCAGGTATGAATGGGCCTCACTGAAGCTTTAACACATCCTAACCATTTCCCGTCCGGCCTATGTACATAAACAGCTGGACGGGTGCAGTGCCGAAGCGGGTGGCCGTTTATAAATGGCCCCCTCATTCACTGCCTGTGCGCGCTTCCTGGGAGCGCACAGCACCACGATCTGGTGCTCGCTGTATGGGACCTCTGTGTGAGGTCCCGATCATGTGATCACTGATTGCCCAATCAGTGATCACATGAACAGCAGTAAACAAGATGTCACTTCTGGCATCATTGCTTACTACGTGTGAAATCTGTGAATGATCACAGAGGTCACATGGTACAAGGCTATTCACAACAGCCTTGTACCATGTGACAAGCTGTGACCAATCACAGCTCTAACAGCTTTTCTCAATGGCTGCAAGAATGCAACCAGAGAGGAGAAATTATTGCTTTTGCAGCCTTTTATGGGTGTAAAAGCAATCAGTGTAATAAAAAAAAAAATCTTCATCACACCCCACAAGTAGTACAGTGTCACTATGGTGACACTGTACTGCTAGGGTGACTGTATGTAAAAAAAAAACATTAATAATAATATAAAAAAATTAAATAAAAATTTTAAAACCTTTTTAAAAAATTATAATTTTTGGTTATAAACTGATTTGGGTTATTTTTTTTTTTACTAAAAAGATAACTGAATACATTTGGGCCAAGATTTATAAAGAAAGATTATTTCTTTGCAAAATTATATAAGAAAAACACTTTTTTTTCAAACTGTTTGGGCTTTTTCATTTATATAGCAAAAAAATAAAAATCCCAGTGGTGAATAAATACCACCAAAGCTTTATCTGTCTCAAAAATATGCTAAAAATTTCATATGGGTACAGTGTTGCATGACCGCGCAATTGTCATTCAAAGTGTGATAGCACTGAAAGCTGAAAATTGGCCTGGGCATGAAGGGGGTGAAAGTGTCCGGACTGGAAGTGGTTAAAGGATCCTTTGCTGAGAGTAATAAGTTGCTTGCTACTGCTCATCAAGAAAATGTCCGTCACACTCATCCAATGGCTTAATTGCTTTCCAAGCCACTGATCTAGAACAATTACAGCGAAAATAAAACACAAAAACAAAACTGCAATATATTTCAGCTTATCCATTTTTATGTGTTGTGGCTGAATTGCTTTCAGGCTAAGAACATTTTTAGCAAGTACAGAACAAAATGTGTCACCTGTGATCTATGCTGAAAGTACAAAATAAACTTTAATGTTTGATTGTCTTCAGCCTCTATTTAGTGGGATGAACAAAGACAAACATTTTTAAAGCCCAGAACAGGTGACATTAACCACTTGCCTTCCGGCATTTTTACCCCCTTCATGCCCAGGGCAATTTTCAACTTTCAGCACTGTCATACTTTGAATGACAATTGCGAGGTCATACAACACTGTACCGATATGAAATGTTTATCCGTTTTTTTCACACAAATAGAGCTTTCTTTTGGTGGTATTTGGTTTTTATTATTTGCACTATAAAAGAAAAAAGCAAAAAAAAACAGATTTTTTTTGTTTCTCTTATAAAATTTTGCAAACAGTCTGGGTAGCTACAATGATTTTTTTCATAGATAGATTAAACATAGCCACCCATGGACTAAAAGTATATTATGCCCAGGATTACCAGGTCAACATAAAGGAATAAAAATAATAAAACGAATGCCGGCATTAAGGACTGGTAGATTGCAGTATATTACATTTTTGGATTAGATATACTTTAAGCAGATTAAAGTAGATATATCAAATGTAGTGTCCAACGACAGCCAGGCAGCTAGCTTTTTCAGAATGGGGTCAGCTGTAGACCCATATTGAAAAAAAATATATTTGAAATATATTTTAAAAATATTCTTCCCAAATATATTGACATATATTTGAAATGGTACAATTTTGGGCATATTCTATATATATATATATATATATATATATATATATATATATATACATACACTGCATTTTAAAATGTGTTTTTATTACAAAATATATGAAAAATATTTAAAAAAATACATTTCAAATATACTGTATGTCTTTATATATATTTAAAAAAAAAAAAAATATATATATATATATATATATATATATACACTGCATGTTGAAATGCATTTTTATTACAAAATATATGAAAAATATTTAAAAAAATTAATTTCAAATATACTGTATGTCGTTAAAAATACAAATCTACATTTTTGGAATGCATTTACAGATATATGTAAAAATATATGTTAAAATTATTTTTTTTATACGTTAAAGAAAATCTGAAGAATATATTTAAAAAAATATATATTTTTAAAAATATATATGTTTTAAAATATATTCTTCATATTTGTTTTTAAACATATAAAAACAAATTTTAACATATATTTGTAAATGCATTCCAGAAACGTAGATTAGTATTTTTAACGACATACAGTATATTTGAAATTTATTTTTTTACATATTTTTCATATATTTTGTAATAAAAATGCATTTCAACATGCGATATATATATTGAAATATATTTTGAAATATATTGAATATGCATTTCAAATATATGTCAATATATTTGGGAAGAATATTTTTAAAATATATTTCAAATACATTTTTCTTTCATGTGGGGAAGCTTACATATTTGTCTAAGTGTAGTGCAGAGCATCCTTAAGCCTGGGTTCACATATGTGCGGTGTATCACATGTGATTTGCACAGGAACCGCACAGCATTCCTGTGCAAATCACATGCGATTTGTGTGCGGTGCGATTGGAGAGGTACATTTTGTATGGCTCTATTCACACCGCACCCGCACCAAAAACATGTAGGAACCTTTTTTGGGTCCACACAAGAATCGGATCGCATGGGTATTCACACCTATGCAATCCGATTCTGCACATTACACCGTGTTTTGTGGACCACTTTCGGGGTGTTGTTCATTTAACATACATACCTGTAGCAGTTCGCATGAACTGGGTGCGATTCTGATGTGGTGCGGAATTTGCGCTGAAAACGCTGCGATTTCCGCACTGCATCAGTGTGAACCAGGGCTAACAGACTGTAACTGTGTTGTGATAGAGCTGCCTGTACATAGTATAGCACAAGAATAAAGCTGAACAATGAGACCCCAGAGCCTTAATCTGAATGAATTTTTTATAACAGATAGACAGTGCAGTTCAGGATTGACAAGACCGTGTTACGTGATTTGAGATCATTCGGATGCATTCAAATGGCAGCAGGCTCCAGCTGTGACCCAGGTTACACCGAGTCTGTATGGCAAGGAATTCTAAGGGTACCTACTCAGCTCTGCTACCACAGGACTCATGGTATGAAGATAATCATCAGTGTGCTCTTTTGTGATGATGCATTTTCTTGAAGTACTTTTTGTTCTTTATGGTAATGCATTTGCTTATCAACACATACTTCCTAGCTAATTATTGTAAGCTATGATGCATAACACAACCTTTAGGTTATAGCTGTGGCTTGTTCTCGTATTCTCAGACGTTTCCTTATCAGATGCTGCCGAGAATACATGACTGAGCTGACAATGCCACATCACTTCTGCAACTCTAATGAAGTGGAAATTCTGGCTTGTGATTGCTAAAAAAAAAAAGCAAATGAAATGTAACTTGGTGAGCTGTACAGAAAGTATACATAGGGCTCTTCTTCAGTGGGAATGTGGGGGAATCCCAGTACCTCCAAAAATGAATGTATGTAATGGCAAGGGGTACTGGGGTGTGCTGGAGGGTCTATTGATGATGGCTACTAAGGGGGAGGACTTTTGTTGCTGGAGGGGATCTGTTTTTGCATGGGGATCTATTGTTACTAGGGGCTTATGTTGCTGTGGGGTCGATTATTGATGAAAGGGATCTACTGTTGAGGGAGGAGTCTATTGCTGCTGGCTGCTGGGAAATATATTGTTGCTGGAGGGGATCTATTATTGCATGGTTGTCATTTGGTGCTCGGGGTGGGGTCAATTGCTGAAAGGGATCTACTGTTGAGGGAGGGGTCTGTGGTGCTGGCTGCTGAAGAGTCTTATGATGTTGGCTGCTGGGAGTTCTGTTGTTGCTGCTGCGGGTCTATTGTTGCTGGGATAAAAATTATTTTCAGGATCCATTGTTGCTGAGGGGGGGGGGGTTTGGTTCTATTGCTGTTGGCTGTGGGAGGGTCTATTTTTACTGCTTTTCTTGTTATCAGTAACAAATTCCAAACGAATGACTTGCTGAGGGGGTCAATTGCTGAAAGGGATCTACTGTTGAGGAAGGAGTTTATGTTTCTGGCTGCTGGGGAGGATATTGATGCTAGCTCCTGGGAGATCTTTTGTTGCTGCTGGGGGTCTATTGTTGATAGGATGGTAGTTTGTTGTGGGGGTCCATTGTTGCTTGGGTGGAGTGGGTGGGCTCTATTGTTGCTGGCTGTGAAGAATCTATTTTACTGCTTTTCATGTTATCAGTAACAAAATTCCATACTCAGCATCATAAAATAATACTTGGTTTTGTATTATCTAAAAGGGACAGTCCTGGGAGGTGGGTAGGGGCTGGAAACAAAGGACAGTGCTCAGAGGTGGGGACAAGTGACTCAGAAGGGGGAGTTCCTGCACCTTTTTTCTGAGAAAAAAAGCCCAAAATAAGCCCAATCACTAGAATCTCCTATAAGCTTTAACATGCTGCAGTAATTTTAAAACTAATTTTATATACAGTATTTTGTATATGCAGTTTTCAGTAAAATATTCAGAAAATAATACCTGGTGATGCTGTCATGAAGAACCTTGTGTAGGTACTTCCTCTTATAAAGTGACACCATCGGTATCATTCACTAAGTTGTCCTCTTGTGTTGTAATCCTATCATACATTTACCCCAGGTACTGTAGCATTCTCCTAGTTAATCTGTAAATGTCGTTTTTGGCTGCACTGTAATGAGTGGAGTGGTTGTTGATCGGTTGGGTCTGATCCGGATTCCTGAGCTGAGAGTTTGATTTCTTCTCTCTGACTCTGGAAAAAGTATCCAGAGCATAGGGAGAGATTGGAATGATGAACTGAATATTTATCGTGCCCCAGCTACTCCCTGGGGAGGTGTATCCAGAAAGTGGCTGGGGAGGTGATAAATGGGCAGGAAACCAGAGCAGATGGTTCATTCCTCATCAGAGAGGGTTCCATTACCCTGGGGGGCTGTTGTCCCTGGGAGATAGCCAGGAAGACAAGAGATTGAAGTTTGGGCCTCAGCGATTGTTGGGCTGAGGGCCTGAAAAAAATTCTAATTGAGAGACATTTGGTGGGGGTATCACCTGCGGAGACTGGTCTGGAGAGGGACCCTTTTCTTATTAACTGGAGAGTGTTGCATAGACTCTGGGTGGCAGACCGCTGTCCTTGGAATTTGTGAGTAAGACTTTGATTATGGATCCCAGGTGTGCAGGAGCTTGGAGATGTAAGTGTCAGACATTGCTGTAAGGACTGGGACTGCTGGCATAGAGTGCTGGATTAGCTAGCTATTCCTTCCTACCTCAAGCAAAGGCTGGTGTAAGAGGATTTTGTCTAAAGTTTGCCCCCCTGCTAACTTCTCCTGACATTTTAGAGTATCCCTTACCCTATTCTCCTTCTTCTGTTGATTCCTGCAATAAATCTACAAAAACACATCCTGCAGACTAGTGTTTATCAACCTTTTTTCGGTACCCTTTAAAATCTTGCACAATCTCTAGGCACCCCATCCTAAATATAACTACTATACTAATAGTTTTATATAATGCAGTAACATCCACACACATAGGACACCTTTTCACGCCAGTACTGACTAGTATTCCAAGGTTTCTCTTCTTGCTCACTTTCTCTTCCTCACTCAGCTAATGTGATCCCAATGTTGACAGAGAGGTGCAGGGTAGGGGTAAACCAGGATGCTGTGCAGGAATCTGATATCCTCCTTCGCAACGGATTACATCATTGTTGTTAGGACATTGATGGCTGGAAGGTTGTAATGGCGTACAATGAAAACCCATGGCTTTATGTAACTAAAAGGCAGTCTTGATCCACTCTCTGGCTTGTATACAATTTTGGGACATCTTTTAGACATTTTGTTAAGACACCCCTGAAGAATCTTAAAGGCACCCTGGTTGAAAGAGTCTGCCCTAGACTAAGCCTGTGGTGTGCATGGAACTGGGCTTATGGATACCAGCCTCTGTACTAGGAAAGGAGACCTGGGCATATTCTCAACGGCCTCTCAAGGGTTGAACGCTACCCCTGGAGGAGGTAAATGATTACAATTGCTTAGGATTACACAGTACTTTAGGATACTAAATTTTCTGTGAGTAACCCAATGTTATTACTTGCAATACATTAAAAATGACAGTGGTCTGCTAGTCAGGATTATTCACATTGATAGAACAGCCCTTTGGAACATGTATTTCTTAAAAGCTGGACTTGGCTGATAAGCAGAGTGTCTGGGACTACATTTCCCAGGAGAGGTAGCGTGTAGGTGGGGGCATATAAATATCAAAGCTCAGGAGATTGGCCAAGAGAGTGCGGAGGGAGATTGAAGGAGAAGAAGGTGTGCTGATGGCTGAATTACTGAACTATTCTGCAGAGCCAGGATTGGAGAGAGAGCAGAAAGAACTCACTGACCATCCAGCCTGCTACACTGCTAAACAGGTCAATCTGATAGCAGGATACAGAGCGGAATGCCAAGTCTCAACCAGAGGGCCTGTGGACTGTCTCTATCCATTGTGAAAGACGGATGAGAGCCATCTGCCAAACCACATTGATCGGGTGAGAGAGACCCATGCATGCACTAACAAAGTGAAAAATGATAGCTCGTCACTTCAGTTATCTGCTTGCACATAGTTGTGAACATCACATACTGTTGCCCCAGTTTTGCAGCCTATTTATACCAGCGCCATTTTTGGAATATATCTGCATTGCAGTTGTCGTTCAAGCTGACTGCAGGACATACAGTCACAGATCAAGATACAGCAGTGCCTTTTTGTCTATAGACATTTATGTCAATTGATGCTATTTACTACTACTCAGTTCAAGATTAGAGCTCTTAAAGGGAACCTAGTACTAATTCTTTATCATCAAACAAGGAAGTGTTAAGTCTTCTCCTTTTCCTTCACTATCTTGGATGTGACCACTCTAAGGAACTACCATCCACCCTTTGATGCAACTTCACATTCATTGGGCCCCAACAAGCGCGCAGAAGACATTATAGAACTGTTAAAGGAGACACTACAAATTATAATTGAGAATTTTCTATATTTCACATTTAATCCTTGTTATCTAGTTCTGAGGACACCAACAGTGAGCTTATCTGTTATTGATAGTCATTCCTGCTTATTGAGGATTCAACAGTCCCCTCAGACTGGAGGAAGAGGATTATTTTTGAAAGCAGGCCTGCTAAACATATACTGTTATTTTATTGTGAATGTTGTTGCTTTTGCTCACAGTTGCCAAGAGTGATCAGGTTTGCTGCTATTACCAGTGTTATTTTGGTATTTTTGACTCCGTTACCTCCAAGTCCAATATAAACTTAATTTTGGTTTATACTACTCTGTGTGTAACTCCATTTTGCAGGTGTGTTTTATCTGGGTCACCATAGCACGGTGGTGTCAGCTGAGGTCAGGCTTTCAATGAAAGGTCCAGATTGACAGGGAACCCAAAAATTGCTAAGCAACCTTTAAGGAGGTAGTGCTACATTTGGTAAATGTCATCTGCACTTTAACACCCCAAACAGGGGAAGAGCTGACATTTTAAAAATTGTCCCTGAAAACATTTGCCTTTGGAAATGTTGTCTTTCAGTTCTAAATTGACTGAATTAATGCCATCTATTCATATTGTATCTTTATTTAAATTACAGTTTTTTGGGACATAGCAATACCGTGCAATTATCTTAATTGATCTTGATGACTGATGATAAAGGTGAGAACAGATGTCATGATAGCTGTATACCATGTAATGATCCCTAAGTCAACTTAGCTGTTCAAATCAAAGACCACATAAAACTCCAAACTCCTTAGGCCCTATGTACACGGGAGACTTCTGTACGATGGAAACTGACTGCTAGAAAATGTAGGTTAAAAAACGTCTGTTTAGCCGCGTTTGCATAACGCATTTATGTGCGTTTATGTGTGTTTGTGTTTAGAAGTGTTTTTTTTAAGGTAAGCACAGGAGAACCTCCAAATGGCCAGAATGCACTAAAAAGTGGTAAATTATTAACTATGTCAGACTGGTTCAGAGAAATACAGAGAGTAGAAGCAGAGTCAGCAGTATGTGTTGAGATTAGGTGTGAGTTGCTCATTAACATTTCTTTTGTTTCCAAGGGTGGGAAGGTATCTGCTGGACTGAGTCATTAAGGCCCCATGTACACGGGACGTTTCTGAACGATGGAAACTAACTGCTGGAAAACGTAGGTTAAAAAATGTCTGTTTATCTGCGTTTGCATAACGCCTTTATGCTCGTTTGCGTTTAGAAGCGTTTTTTAAAGATAACTACAGGAGAACCTCCCAAATGCCCAGCATGCACTGAAAAGTGGTAAATTATTAACTATTTCAGACTGATTCAGAGAAATACACACAGTAGAAGCAGAGACAGCAGTATGTGTTGAGATAATTAGGTGTGAGTTGCGCATTAACATTTCTTTTGTTTCCAAGGGTGGGAAAGGTGTCTGCTGGAGTGAGTCATTAAGGTCATCTGGCAGGGGGTCTTCCTGAGGAATTTGAGGTGTGAATGTGCATTAACATATCTTTTGTTTCCAAGGGTGGGAGAGGTCTGAGGTGTGAATTGGTCATTACAATGTGTGACAAGCTTGGTAGGAACATCCTGTGTTCAGTGTTTTGTCCATCTGAGCACCTTGAAAACTCTTTGCATGCATTTTTCATGAGGAAAAAAGGCTCTGGACAGCATTGGGAACTGGAAGAGTTAAAAAAAACGTCAAATGCAAATGCTTATAAATGCGATTTGCCGTGTTTAGACGCATTTAGTCGTGTTTACAAAAAAACGGCTGTAGACTCAACTGCCTGTAAATGACTGTATATGAAGATGTGTACATGGACACATAGGAAAACATTAGGGTGAGTTCAGGGGCTGCTGAAAAAAAAGCTGAACGGCTCCTAAACGTGAGTTTATCAGCTGCAGTGTACATGAGCCCTTACACTTTTCACTTCAAATGGGACTTTCAGGTGACACAGGGTCATAAATTAGCCAGACTCCAAGTAATTTCATAAAAAAAAATAACTTTTATTTAGCTGAATATAATAACATATCAAAAATGCATATTCCCAAGTAAGAGATAGAGACATACTGTAGTATATAAAGACATCACAAAATATGCACCTATGCTGGCTAACCTTTAATCATCCACTAGACAAACTGTATATAGCCTGTAGCTTTAAACATCGTAGGTGAAAATCACAAATGGGATAATGGTAACTTATTTTCTATGACCGTAGATCTGCTTCATCAGAAATGTATGGGGAATGCATTTCAAATGTCATGTGTCAGAATTCTGTGTCAGGGGAGACTGTAGGGAATATAAAAGTTATGCCAAAACCAGTGCCATTAATATCTTGGTAAATATTAAGGATATAGAGGAATAATAATGTTTGGAATTGCCATGGTACAAAATGTACCTTAGGTCCTTATGTTCAGAGGTGTCAGATCAAAGGGCAAATCACTATCCTTTCCAGTTTAGAAATCCACATGGAAAAGCTATACATGAAAACAAACTCCCAGTCCACTGGTACAGAATCATATTTGACATCCAATTGATAATGGCAAAGTATGAGGGACAAGAGTTGTGCAACATCCAAATGGACACTGCATGGGTCCCCAGGTGCTGTACTGAAATTGCTTACACAGTACACTGAACGCTATGAGCTTCTCACAGTGTGCATTGGAAGCTGCAGCAAGTCCAAGAGAGCCCACCTCCTTTCCTGGCTGGAGAACATACAATATCCTCTAGCCCTTTCCTTCACAGCCTGTCTATCCCTAGCCTGCTCCTTCCATTCATCATATTTCAGTTCCTTCAATTATTGAGGCTCAGCATCATATAATGGCTTTATCTAGGGCTGCAGGCAAATGGTTTCTCCTATGAACGCCCACTCCTTCAGACTGACTTCCACCCATTAAGGCATTTTGATATTTGCATAACTCTTTCCAGGAGTCAATCCTTCTGCTTGCTGATAGCAGGGACTAAGTTACTGGAAGCAGGAAACATATTATAGCCAGCCCCCTGCTTGCATCATGGCTGAAGGCACTTGAGTGGAGCACTAAAGCAGTGATGTTTTCAGGAAGCTATGTACAGCTCCTTGCTAGCTTCTCCCACTAGACACAATCTACCTGTATTTGCATAGAGTAGCACAGCCATAGGGAGCTATAGCTAGGAAAACCTATTGACATCTATGCAGAATGCAGAGGATCATGGGAATTGAAGTCCAGGATATCACCCATAGAATGGGACTCATGGACCCTTTACACCACAGTTGCTAGAAGACACTGAGGCAGAGGAGCGGTAGAATAGCTTTTATCGAACTGCTCTAAGGACTTTTTCCTCCTGGCAGTGCGGGAGTCCATGTGAGCACATCAGTCTGTGTGCCCACATCCCTGTGGGAGACCAGACTGGTGGGGGCTACAGCTTGAGGCCTGAAAGTGGGGGCACAGGGGTAGCACTTCATGGACTGCGGCAGCCCTATCCATCGCACCCTTGCTCCCAGGGGACTGCAGCGTCTTCTCACTGTCCCCTCGTTCACTCCAGATCACTGGAGCCATTTAAACAGAGACAAGGGGTCCCTTGCCTACAGTGGGAGTCTACACCCCCACCAAAGGGACAGGTGAGAGGACTCATTGTCCACCATTCACACACTGAAAGCAGGGACTGAGTTACTGGAAGCAGGATACTTAAAGCAGAGTTCCAGCTGAAAAAAAAAAAGTCAGCAGCTAAAAAACTGTAGCTGCTGACTTTTAAAATACAGATACTTACCTGCCCCTTGGTCCAGCCGTGTCCTCACCAAGGCTGGTTTCACCAGCCGTCTTCTCTCCCCGGCGCCAGCATCTTCATCTCCAGTGCTGGGTGCCCAGTGTGCATGCATGAGAAGTGCTGCGCTTTGTGAATGGCCCCGTAGTCTTCTGGGACCTGTAAGGTGTCCCAGAAGACTATGGGGAGAGAGGGGGGAGGACAACTTCCGCTTCCGATCGCAGCAGAAGTGGGAGTGGGTACCTGTCAAATTCGGGTACCACCCTCCCACCCACCCCCGCTCCTCAAAGGTGTTAATCCTTACTAGGCAGCGGGGCACAAAGGCTTAAAGCGGAACCCCTTTTGGGTGGAGCTGCACTTTAATACATAGCACCTACATTGCATGCTGATTCACCAGCATGTTGTGAAGTGCACCAATGCTGTTCATGGGACCCAGTTATAGCCTGCAGAAGAACACAGTAAAGGACTGCCCACTATAAAGCCATTGGACATCTATCTATTACTCATTTAAAGTGTACCTCAGTGCAGTTAGCCTAGGCCTAGCATAGTTACCCTTAATGCATGTTGGCACTATAATAGTCTCCTGAATGCAGTTAATCCAAACATATTCTGTCCATTGTTAGACTCACAGTGATCTTGCTACTGTTTATGCTGATCCAGGTGCATAGTGTTCTTCTATTCCTACTGCTGACTATTGATCATTCTGTATGTTGAGTTATACTACTATTATTGCTAATTCGCTTTCATGCCTTTATTGTTACCAATCACATTGTGTGACAATATATTGAAACTTGCCATTACTAAATTTGTTTGGTGTCTCTTTCCTAACGCAGCATCATTATTGCCTTCAGTGATTGCCTTCAGTGATTTTTGTGGTATTATTAGGCTTCAAAACACCAAAAAGCTCTGGCAGATGCTTACATTTGTTCCCTATAAAACTGATACATTGGGGTAGATATACTAAAACTGGTGCACTCAGAATCTGATGCATCTGTGCATGGGAGCCTATCAGCTTCTAACTTTAGCTTGTTCGATAAAGCTTTGGCAAAAAACCTGGAAGCTGATTGGTTTCTACGCAGAGTTGCGCCAGATTTTCCACACTTCAGTTGTAGCAAATAACCCCCATTTTCTTCCCACGGTGTCCAGTTCTTTGGTATTCTGACAACCATTGCTACTGGGACTAATACACCACCAAGGCCCATCCAAAAAATGTTTGACATCCTTCATATATCATTTATTAAATCAGATACCATTCTGATCACTCAACTCAACATTCAGTTGTAAATCAGTTAGTTAGGTACTGCCCCAGACAGGAGGGTTAGAGTTAATGCTTTTCACGGGTTATCTCTATGTTTGACCCACTGACCCTGTGATATAAAAGAGGGACAGTAGCCGGGAGCTGAGATCCCAGGGGTTTTGTTGGAGAGAGAGTGAAGGAGTGTCCTGGGGTCATAGAGAGAGAACCTGCAGCTAAACTTCTGGGAGCCATCATGATATAAGAGGTCATTGGGACCTGGGGTTCCCCCCAAAGACACCAGCCACTGGGAAATGCCACTAGTGGACCTCTTTATTCACATGGACTCTACCTTTGAAGGTATCCCGGGACGGCACATAGCCAGATTAGGAGTAGGGACTGGGGACTTAGGGATAATGACTGCTTCATTGGAGTTCTGTGGATTGTTCCATCTGTTCCTGGACTTTTGTACTGTGCATACTTTTAAACAACATTATAAAACATTACTTTCTTCTTGGTCTGAAGTCCTTTGAAAGGTGTACATTGCAAGTAACCAGCACAATTCTACACTTAGTCTACAGTTCAGGCAGGGGTGTATTTACCACAAAGCAAACAAGGCACTTGCTTAGGGTGGCATTTTTCAGGGGGGCAGCACCTCCTCCCAAAAGAAGGGATGAAAGAAGGGGCAAGCGCACCATGGGTGGGATCCGAGAGAGGCTGCGGGCTGCTTGATGGTGTATGTAGAGCCTGACTCTCATTCTCTGGGGTGTCTGGAGCTCTGTAGATGAGTGTCTTTCTCCCTATTACTGGGGAAGGGGGGGTAATGGAAGGTTCTCCCAGGTGTGGGGCAGGGGTGTTGGTCAGTGTCCGTGGGGGCAGACGATTTGTGTGTTGCCAAGGGCAGCACAAAACCTAAATACACCACTGAGTTCAGGTCACTAGCACATGGAGTATGAAGAGTCATCATGTTAAGAGTCATCCTAGTGCAAGTTACACGTGGTTGCCATAGGCAGCCTGTCAGAAATGTGCACCTGTTATAGGTGAAACTGCTTCAAGCCGCTAGGGAGATGTTCTCAGCTTTCCCTATGCAGCATTCTGTCTCCCATAGCAGCCGAAGCGGAACTGGACTGCAGAGGTCCCCATCCTGTACAGAAGTGCAGAAGTTCAAGAGTTAAAGTCAAGTGTACATTGGAGCCTGCGCTCCAACGTGCACGGCAGGGTTCCATGCTGCTACCAGGACTGGTAGTTGGAAAACTCTGGACAGGTGGCTGTGGTCAGTGTTCGGCACAGCCTGCCTAATTGCAAGCTACAGTGGGAAGATGTACATACACAGGGACCTGAGAATAACTGGAGAACAGTTGTTGTGTAAGTGTACGTTCATCTCTCGGGCTCTGTTCACATCCTTGCATTTTGTATTAAGGGCAGGATCGCTGCGATTCTGCCTTCGCTCCCAAAATGCTCTGCAAAACTGACAAATCGCACCATGTTTGATCATGTGCCATTCTGTGCTATTCATGTGCTGGGTGCGATTCTGCCATGATTGTCGAATGATAAGTCGCAGTGCAATTGTCGCAAACCACATCCCACAATGCTTGTCACTCAAAAAGGAGCATAAGCTTTTTTTGGGTAACAAGCTTCAGCTTACAGCGCGATTTATCATGCAACGATCGCAGCAGAATCGCACCCATGTTTAGGTGTCATTAAAAATGAATGGCACCTGAACAAGTGTGGTGTAATTTGTCAGTTTTGCAGAGCTTTATGGTATTGCGGGCAGAATCAGGGCGACTCTGCCTATGATACAGAACACCTAGATGTGAACTGAGCCTATGTGTAGAGGCCTGCCTTAAGGATGAGTATTCCCTGATGGCAACCTCAGCCTTGTCTCAGGGCATTGGTGAAAAAGGCACAGAGTAAAGGTACCCTATGTGTATTGAAAGTGACCATAGTACAGGTGCCTAACGTAGCCCAGAAGAACCCACCCCAGGGGTAGTCCTCTTACGTGACCAGGGGTGGACTGACCGTTTGGAAACTCGGGCACTGCCCGAGGGTGCGGGGTCAGTAGGGGGCCCCATGAGATGCCCCTGGTACCTTTTTCATAGGCTTTTTTGAGTTTGGGCAAGGACACAAGGGCCCCATGATTCCCTATTGCCCGGGGGCCCCATGAGTTGTCAGTCCGCCCCTGTACGTGACCCAGACTGTCCGCCCAATGACTTAATGGGGAGTATGGAGGAAGGTCCACAATCACCTGCCTACCCAGCACAGACCAACTGGGAAACAGGATACCGAAACTAATTTTCCATGCAAAAATACTTTCACTATTTTTTTTCTGAAAAGGAAATATAATGGTATTCATTATGTATAACACCAGAGGGTATGCAGAAGATCTGTCTCCAAAATATTCTTGTGTTGCTCTATGGAACGGGAATTTTGGCACTTAATTATAAAACTGCTGTAATACCTGAAATTCTTACAGTCCCTCTGGACCGTTTTGTTTACATATCTGTGAAACCCTTGAAGGTCTTGTAGTCACACGCCTAACACATGCTAACACATATTTTCACAGCGCCTACTGCTAAAAAAAACCCTCTTGTAGACAAGTCACGACCTACGTCCAATATATTTTCCTGTGTCTTGCATACAGCTTTAATTTACAGTGTATGGGTGCCTAGAGTAAAATATGGCTGTAGTTGCAGCACCCGACAGCAAGCATATTTTTGCCCATAGAAATGCATTACAGAAAATGCCTCGCTCACCTATACAAGCATAACTGCCAGCACCAGCATTTACTTTCACACACACATAATTTTTTAAACATAACATTTTACATTCTAAGAAAATACATCCCTACGCGTTCTTAAGTAAATGCGGGTGCAAGCAGCTACACATGTATAGCTGCACACAGCACTTTTGGTGATGCATTCTGATGGGCAAACACATCCTGGCTCTCAGGTGCCACAACTTCAGCTGTATTTTTTACTCTGTGAGGTTTATTTACTAGGGATGCACCGAAATTCTGGTGGCCGAAATGTTTCGGCCGAAAACACCCCTTTCGGCTGTTGGCCGAAATGAAAAAAAAGCACTGATAAACCCTGCCCCTCAAAGCCACCCACCCCTAGCAGCCTGTCTGCCACCACCTGTCCGCTGTCGCCCACCCGCCGGCCACCGCTCGATAGTTCAGTCTTACCTGAGAAACCATCAATCCCGGCGCTGGGCATAGAGATGAGTGAAGGAAAGATGGCCTCCACTCATCTCTATGCCCTTGGAGGACCGCAGCGATGCCACTCTCGGTTCCGGCCATTTTTTTTTTTAATGCACTAGATCAATGCTTTTTTTTGATCCACTGCTTTACATTGCAGAGGAGAGATGTGGGGTCCTATTGACCCCATATCTCTCCATAAAGAGGACCTGTCACTAATTATTTCTATCACAAGGGATGCATGCATTTCTTGTGATAAGAATAAAAGTGATTACAATTTTTTTAAAAGGGACAGTGCAAAAAAAAAAATTAAATAAATTTTTTAAAAAAAGTTTAAAGTGCCCCGTCCCCCCGTGCTCACACGTAGTGGTGAACGCATACATAGGCCATGCCCACATATGCAAATGGTGTTCAAACCACACACGTGAGGTATTGTCACGAACGTCAGAGCAAGAACAATAATTCTCGCACTAGACCTCCTCTGTAACTTTACACTGCTAACCTGTAGAAATTTTTAAAGCATCACCCGTGGAGATTTTAAAGTACCGCAGTTTCATGCCATTCCATGAGCGTGCGCAATTTTAAAGTGTGACATGTTGGGTATCTATTTACACACTGTAACATCTTCTTACATATTTTACAAAACAATTGGGGTATATATTGTATTTTTTAATCAAAGTGTATTTTTTTCCAAAAAATATATATTCAAGTGCATTTTGAATTTTCGTTTTCGTTTTTGTTACCAGAATTTTCATTTCGGTTCCCCATTATTATATACTAAAGCTGGTTCAGTCAGAATCTCATGCACTTTTGCATGGAAACCAATCAGCTTCCAGGTTTTATTGCGAAAGCTTAATTGAACAAGCTGAGGTTAGAAACTGATTGGCTACCATGCACTGGTGAACGAGATTCTGAGTGAACCAGCTTTAGTAAATAAACCCCTGTGTGTGTTTATATACTTTAAATTATGACTACGTGCAAAAGCTCTAGGAGTTGGGAACTGAGTAAGATTGGTTAAAGCAGTATTAAACCCGAAACCAAAAATGTAACATATTGCAGCTTACCAGTCATTAGATGTGGTGGTTGCATTAGTTTTCATTTTTTTAAGCTTTTTCCCTCTGTTTTCACCTGGTGAGCTTACCAGTAACACACCTACTGTATTAGAACACCCCCAAACTAAATGAATGAACACAGAGGGCATAGCAAACAGCAGCACTGTCAGTGTGGGGAGCTGGGGAGTGTTAGATGGATTTTTGGATGTAAATACACTAACAAATTAAAGCCAAACTCTAGCTAACACTTTATAATCAGTTACAGTAACCGTTTTGTTTTTAAGTAAATAAATAAAAGCTGATCATTTTAAGCACCTTGTCAGTGGTAAATGGTTTGTCTCAACTCTCTAACTGCTCCATCTGCAGGACAGCTTGTTCTGTTCAAATACAACAGACGTACTGGTCAGATCACCAGGTGAAAATAGAAGAAAGAAAGTCTCAAAAAGAACATGAATGCAGCCATCACATCTAAGAATTATTAAGCTGCAATAAAATAAAGGTTTTCTTATGGGTTTAATAGTGCTTTAATGGAGGTACTAACGTAACTAAGATGCTTCTAGTGGATGTCACAAAAGCATTGTTTGCTGTGGCTGCTGTAGTAAACCAGTAAGTAAGTAAAAATACTTAATAGAAAGAGAAGTATAGCCAAAGCTTTTTTGGCCATACTTCTCTTCTGGGTCACAGGAATGCAGTTATTTCTGCACTCCTGTGACCCAGATTCAGGCAATAGTGGGCTAAAGCATTCTGTGGGCTGACATCACAGAGCCAGTGCAGGCTCTACAAGAATCCCTACTTTAAGGTTGGGATCCACCCAGATGCCTGATTGACAGGTGGCACAGCCCTCAGCGTGCCACTGAGAGCCTGAGCAGGTCATTCCCGCTCCCTTTCTGCTCTGCTGGAGGGGCAGAGCAGAAGGCAACGATTGACTCTCTCCACTCTATGCTCAGTTAAGATGAGAACTGAGCGATCAGCAGTCATGTAATCACAGGGTTCTTGGTCTTAGAGTCCATGGGGGACAGCTGCAGCATTGTTTTTTTTTTTATTTCTGCCACTTCACCTTCCAATGCGTAAGTAATTAAAAGTAAAAAAATTATGGGTTTTGGGTCCATTTTACTGATTTTCGTTTTGTTTTGTAAACTTTTTTACAATATGTTTAGTTATTGTTTTTCAAATAAACATTTACTGGCAAATCTGATGAAGGATTCCCAGAGCACTATGGTTTTCTAAAGAGATGGCCATGCAGTGAATACTTCCTTTGAGGCAGGCTGTCTCTTATTGAAACCTCTGACAGAGGCATTGTCAGGGACAGGGAGAAAGATGGATTTGTTGCTGCTCTGGCTAATTTATTTGTGCATGTTATTTGCTGCTTAAGTTTGATCTATCTAGGAAGAACCACTGGCTATTTACACTCACTGGCCACTTTTATAGGTACACCTTGCTAGTGCCGGGTAGGACCCCATTTTGCCTTTAGAACTGCCTTAATTCTTTGTGGCATAGATTCAACAAGTTGTTGGAAACATCCTTCAGAGATTTTGGTCCATATTGATATGATAGCATCATGCAGTTGCTGCAGATTTGTCGACTGCACGTCCATGATGCGAATCTCAAGTTCCACCACATCCCAAAGGTGCTCTATTGGATTGAGATCTGGTGACTTTGGAGGCCATTGGAGTACAGTGAACTCATTGTCATGTTCAAGAAACCAATATGAGATGATTTGAGCTTTGTGACATGGTGCATTATCCTGCTGGAATTAGCCATCAGAAGATGTGGACACTACAGTCATAAAGGGATGGACATAGTCAGCAGCAATACTCAGGTAGACCTTGGCATTTAAACAATGCTTAGTTGGTATAGATGAATCAGAGTGACTTGCGAGCCACAGGTGTGATAATTACTAGAGGATCGCAAACATGAAACACATAACTACAACTGTGTTAGAAATATCTACAAATATATGTTGCGCTCCTAAATACTTCTCAATAAATAATTAAATTATTACCATTAAATTAATTCAAATTATGATACAAATAACTAATAAAAGTGTATAAATACCAAAAAATATTTAAATAGATAATTTCAACTAATCAATCTCCTCCAAATAAATATCAAAATAATTCCACATAAAATACTCCTCTGAAAAAATATTTTGCCAAGTGCTCATAAATCATTAGTGGCATGATGTACTTACGAATACCCTCAATTTCATTTATAATCATAATACCCTCATTTAATATAACAAAAATAATAAACCAACTAATAACACTCAACTAAAACGCATTTAAATGATCCCCATAAACAAAAATAACCAAATGCTCATAAATAACTAGTAGTGATTAGTATGAATCCAAACATCATCAAAATAATAGTCCCATTGAATAAACAATTGTTTGTATATAGTGACTTGGTGCTTGTTGTTCCTCAATTTGTGACTTTTGTGAATCCTTCAAATAGTGAAGATGTGCGCTCACCTCCTTTGATGCCTGCAATTAGGCTATACACGCTTTCAGTTCACTTTCCCTGAAACCTGCTGGACATATACTTTTGCTGGTAAAATTGGGAGATCCTTCCTTTAGGAGTAATGGATGTATCCTCTGGTGGCTGATTATCCCCTCAGGGATTACACACTCCTTTTGTTATCTCAGACCTCTTAATTATCCTCTCCTTGTGTTACTCCGCATGCAGGAAGAAATAGAGGACATAGTGCTTTACCTTTTAAAACTTTTTTATTCCCACCATCCAAGTATTAAACTCACATTAGACAAGTTTAAATAACGCAATATCCCATTGGAAATCCTCTGCTGGCCTCTGAGTCATACACCTGCCGTCTATCGTGTTGTGCGGCTCCTCTCCGAGTGATGACGTAGCCCCTCCCCTACGCGTTACGCCTCCAATCACGTGGCTTCATCAGGGGGTTGTGATAGGACAGGGGAGGGGCTACGTCATCACTCGGAGAGGAGCCGCACAACACGATAGACGGCAGGTGTATGACTCAGAGGCCAGCAGAGGATTTCCAATGGGATATTGCGTTATTTAAACTTGTCTAATGTGAGTTTAATACTTGGATGGTGGGAATAAAAAAGTTTTAAAAGGTAAAGCACTATGTCCTCTATTTCTTCCTGCATGCGGAGTAACACAAGGAGAGGATAATTAAGAGGTCTGAGATAACAAAAGGAGTGTGTAATCCCTGAGGGGATAATCAGCCACCAGAGGATACATCCATTACTCCTAAAGGAAGGATCTCCCAATTTTACCAGCAAAAGTATATGTCTAGCAGGTTCCAGGGAAAGTGAACCGAAAGCGTGTATAGCCTAATTGCAGGCATCAAAGGAGGTGAGCGCACATCTTCACTATTTGAAGGATTCACAAAAGTCACAAATTGAGGAACAACAAGCACCAAGTCACTATATACAAACAATTGTTTATTCAATGGGACTATTATTTTGATGATGTTTGGATTCATACTAATCACTACTAGTTATTTATGAGCATTTGGTTATTTTTGTTTATGGGGATCATTTAAATGCGTTTTTGTTGAGTGTTATTAGTTGGTTTATTATTTTTGTTATATTAAATGAGGGTATTATGAATATAAATGAAATTGAGGGTATTAGTAAGTACATCATGCCACTAATGATTTATGAGCACTTGGCAAAATATTTTTTCAGAGGAGTATTTTATGTGGAATTATTTTGATATTTATTTGGAGGAGATTGATTAGTTGAAATTATCTATTTAAATATTTTTTGGTATTTATACACTTTTATTAGTTATTTGTATCATAATTTGAATTAATTTAATGGTAATAATTTAATTATTTATTGAGAAGTATTTAGGAGCGCAACATATATTTGTAAATGCTTAGTTGGTACTAAGGGGCTCAAAGTGTGCCAAGATAATTATCCCAACACCAATATACCACCACCAGCTTCCTGAACCGTTGATACAAGGCAGATTGGATACTTTCTCACTGGATCACTGGATATTTTCTCTTTTTTGGACTATTCTCTGTAAACCCTAGAGATGATTGTATTTAGATAATCAGTTTTTGAAATACTCCGATCAGCTCGTCTGGCACCAACAACCATACCATGTTTAAAGTCACTTGAATCCCCTTTCTCCCCCATCCTGATTCTCGGTTTGATCCTGACATCAAGTCATCTTCACCACGTCTAGATGCCTAAATGCATTGAGTTGCTGCCATGTGATTGGCTGATTAGCAATTAGTGTTATCAAGCAATTGAGCAGGTATACCTACTAAAGAGGCCAGTGAGTGCATATTTCTAGGGAACCCAACACAGTTATGTCTACATTAATACCTGTATTCTCTGCAAAAATAGGATTTTCCCAAGAGGGTGAAGAGGTCACTGGACCAGAATGAAACATCTGGAAAAGGTAAGTATAATGATTTTTCTTGTTAGGTCTCCTTTCACATGGCTGTTCTGATAAGGTCTGCCTGTCAGTTTTTAATAGGGAACTGACTGGACGGTCCATTCAACTTTATTGACCAGCGGGTATAACCAAACATGTGTCTATTTACACCCGCCTACCTCCAATCTGATCTAGGCCGTTAAAAAAACCAGAAGTGGATTCACCCCCCTCAGTCTAGGCAGATCTGATTTGAGGCAGTCTGGTGCCCTATTTACTCCTGGGCACTCATAGAGCAGAGCAGGCTGTTTCATGTCCGCTCTGCATCAACCGAGCAGACACAGGCCTGTCATCCCCTCACGCGGAGTCCTCCTCGTGTGAAAGGGGCCCCAAATATAAGATCATTCCATCTATACCAGACAAATGTTGGAGGTGGGAGAGCCAGGTAGTGCACATCTTCATCAATGGTGGCCTTGCACTAAAATCAAACCCTACTGGACAGCTGTATTTCAGCTACGTCATCTCCTCACAGGTAAGGCATGGCCAGAGACACCAGAAGTTGCTCTCCTTTACATGATCCTGGATCAATCATATACATTAGAAAGGGAATTTTTAGATACATGTTTATTGTAGGCAGAGCTTCGATTCCTAGACATTGGAAGTCCCCCACAATACCTACTATATGTGAATAGGATACAGAATTAAATTATATCATGTGCATGGAGGGACTTGTGGTTTCCATGGATAGAATTCTCTGATTCCCCAAAGCTAATGCCATTTCTAAGACATTAGATACCAGTACTTACTTCCTGGTAGTATGTTGGGTTGACCCCCCTTCTTCTCATTGGACACCCCCCTCTCCAGTTTTTTTTCTCTCCTTCTACTCCCTATTCCTTCCCATTTCCTTCTTCTACTCCCCCATATTTCCTGGAAAAGGTGGCCCTGATGGTAACTTTACATCTAACACAACTTTTGTTGACTTACTCCCACAAAATCTCTCATTCCCCCTAGAAACTCATGTCCGTTTTGGTACTTGGATTACTTTTTTCCATCACCTTAATGGAACCTAATCAGCTCAGTCTCCCAGGTAGCCGCAACTTTGGGAGTTCGTAGTCTCTGTTTTGTCCTCTCCTTTGAGCCATATTCATGCTGATTGTTGCGTTTTGGTGATGATAGGCTCAAGCATTGAATGTATTATCACCATCACAGCATAGTGCTCAAGTGTCTTGCTTTGTTTTTATTACTGTCAATGTGCCACATCTTTCAATGGTGGTAGGGGTCAGATGACCAAAAGCCCAGTCCAGCTTGGTGCTGACAAGATATTGAAGGAGCAGCACCACACTTATGAGTCACCACTCTGCTTCCCTCCTTTCAGCAAGCTTCCAGTGTTAAACTGACAGCACTGAGCAATAAAGCTGAGCCTGGTTGGCTCCTAATGCCCAGAGGCGGACTGACCATTCTGGTGCTCGGCACTGCCCGAGGGCCCAGGGTCAGTAGGGGGCCCCATGGGATGCCCCTGGTACCTTTCATAGGCTTTTTTGAGTGTGGGTGAGGACACAGGGGCCCCATGATCCCCTATTGCCCGGGGGCCCTATGAGTTGTCAGTCCACCCCTGCTAATGCCCCACCCTTTATGACTGCACGGCATTATACAAAGCTCTTATAAAACAAATGCACACATGTAGACACTTTCCTTTAAATTAGATGTAATGGGTGCATTGGAGTTTAATTTTATCTGTCTGGAGCTCAGCTTTAAAACAGATGAAATGTTAAGCTATAAAGTCTTCCAAGCAGTGCTTTCCGCTCTCCCTAGAGAGAGCAAATTTATTTTTAATAAACATATAGAACTCTTGCTCATGTGGGGAGAATAAGAAAAAACTTTCACAACATCTTTCGGCGGAAAAAAAAAATCAATTTTTACAAATGTGGATACACTCAACATTTCCCAGCCTGAAGCTCTTTAAGGAGAAGCTATAAACTGCATTCCAATGGAACTGAAATGAATCCTGCCCGCAAGGAGAAAAACAGACCGCGCCGAGTGTGAGAACGCTTTCTAAAAATGTTTTCCTCTGCAAAATTAAAATGACACAATGCCTCTCTAATGTAATGTAATATGCTAATTATAGAACAGCGTCCTCTCCAACCGCCGTAAAAAGTGCGAGACTTCATTTGTTCAAAATTAAAAATGTAATCTTATTGTTATATTACTATGATGGTAAGCTAGAAGTGTAATATCCTTAATTGACTTGGAATGTGTGTGGGGGATGGGGGTAAGACGACAAAGCCAGCGGATTGTCACTTACACGTTGTTGCGATAATTGTTGCTGGCCACCATGAAGCATTCACGTGTAGTGATGTAATCACCGATGATTGTGAAGAGCACCAACATCTAATGCATAGAGCAGTATTCGGACATTGAGCTGTCCCCAGGCACACAGAAATGCCAATGCCATTTCGTACGAGTTCACCAACCACATTATTGTTACTGTGAAAACTGAAACCTGAATGTACTGTGAGAAATAATACAATCTTTATGTACAGTGATGGAATGAAACTGGACTATTCACCACCCAAGAATCTGCAGAGAACGATTGAATGTCAGGGCAGCTAGAGGAGTTTAAATCCTAAAGCTGAACTCTAGGCAAACAGCTAAATACATACAGTAAGTGAAGTACATATATGAAACCTGTATTATCTGCCAAAACGTTTGTATTTCTGTCCATTCAGTTCCGAGATTGTCACAGCTCTGCCACACAGCACAGCTTTGCCTGGCAGGACAGGAGATCTGCTGCAGTTAAGTTATACTTACAGGTCTCCTCGCACTTGTGAAAGGATAACTAGCAGGATCGATCATCTCTGTCACTCTGATCTCTCCTCCTATCAGCATGTTCCTTGCACTGCAGCACAACTGATTGGCTCCCTGTGCTGCTTCTCCTTCTCCCAGTTTGAGCTCTGATGTAGAGATTTCAAGATACTGATACCAAGTCAAATTCAGGTGCTTGTGCTGCTTGCATTACAGAAAAAAATACATATAAGGATGTATTGATGAATACAGACTTAAAGTGATACTAAAGTCTTCTTTTTGTTTTTTTTAAATAACAAACATGTTATACTTACCTGCTGTGTGCAGTGGTTTTGCGCCGAGCAGCCCAGATCCTCCTCTTCTCGAGTCTCCTACCGGCGCTCCTGGCCCCTCCCTCTCATCAGGTGCTCCCACAGCAAGCAGCTTGCTATGGGGGCACCCAAGCAGGCACACTCCTGAGCCGCGGCTTTACATGTCCATTCACACACAGGGCTGCAGCCCCGCCCCGCCCCGCCCCTCCCTCTCCTGATTGGCTCAATGACTGTGATTGACAGCAGCGGGAGCCAATGGCTTCCTCAGCCAGTTAGGAGTGCGAGTCCCTGGAGAACCGAGGCTCTCGTGGACATTGCTGGATCAAGATGGGGCTCAGGTAAGTGTTAGGGGGGGCTGCTACACACAAAAGGTTTTTTACCTTCATGCACAGGATGCATGAAGGTAAAATACCAAGAGCCTTTACAACCACGCTTTAAAACTTTTTTTAGTAAAATTTAGTAAGAATAGTAAAATTTCCATTATTTTTCTTTCTAACTGTGAGCCCATTGGGGAGGTTCACCCTTACTATCTGCCTTTGTTAAATCAAGAAAGGAAAATGGGGCAGTAGATGTCACTGGCACAGGAAGACACAGACAACAAATAAAACACTAAAATTCCAAACATTTGTATTTCTTATCTTGATTGCTCATACAGATGCTACTGGCTAGTAAACCTCCTTGTCCAGAATTTAGATTTCCTCTGGGATATGTAGTTTCTTCACAGGAAGTGTCAGTTCTTAAAATACAGACAGAGGAACAAATGACACCATGAAGTGACACCATGAAAGTACATGAACAATTCATAGCTTATGCAAGTGAAAAGCAGAAGGTGCAGGTAGTAATGCCTTTACCAGACCAAGCTGTCTAGCAAGAAGTAGCAGTTAGAGGGTTGAGACAAACAATTTAACACTGACAGGGCTTTTGTTAATTTATGTAAAACAATTATCTTAAAGGTTAAAAACAAATCTATTGCTGTAAAAGCCTAAAAAGGATTAGCTGGAGTTCAACTTGAATTTGTTAGTCAGGTCTGTCTAAATCTGCTATTGCATCTAACACTACCCTCTTCCCAAACTGACAATGCTGCTGTCCAAAGTGTCTCTGTTACTCCTTCAGTAGTCTGCACTATAAAGTTTCCATTTTGTTCATACCTGTCATTCTGAGTGTCTGAAGTGATAAGTTAATGTTAGATTAATAGATTCACACCCCGCTCACATCAAGCCCGACTTTGAAATCGTGCGACTTACTCTTTTTTCTAAAAGTGAGTTCCATCATAGGATTTGGGAGTTCACCCATACGTGTTCATGGTGATAGTGAATCCACTGTGTTTATGGTGAAGATTTTTTGTGAACATGGGAGTATGCTGTGAATTGGATGTTACCTGCTGGGACTTTCTCAATGCCTTTATGATAAAGGACACTTATTTATGCAATTTAATATATTACATTAATTGGATTTATTTGCAGTTGAAAGTATTGATCTTTCTCGTATTTGTTCATTGCCAGCATGCTGTTTTTTGCTTATTTGCATTTTTTGTTCTCATTTTGAGTGAGCACTTTACTGTATAGCATTTTAGTTCTGATTGATATGATGTGACTAAACATTTTAGTGGTAGCTGCTCTTATGTCTATTTAGTTTTACTGTTTCTAGTGTTAGTAAATTAGGAGTAGCGTGGGTTTTTTTTATTGTTTTGTACTGTGTTCTTAGCACTTAGCATTATATGTTCCCAATTATCATAAATTAAAGTGATACTAAATGATATGCTCATTCTCCAAAAATAATCCATACACATCCACTATTTAACTCGTGGTTGTTTCGTGGTGTGCACTGCTCTATGCAAATTACAAATCCATAGTGCATAATCGAACCAAGCAAGAGAGGGTGACTAAATCCTACATACAGTGGAACCATGAAGAATGGCCACCCTCTAAAAGGAAGTCAGCAACGAAAAAAATTTGGAGGAGGCTGAGAGAGTTATGGAAGGTATTTTTTTTAGTTAACCACTTGCCCTCCAGAGGATTTACCCCCCCCCCCCTTCCTGACCAGGCCATTTTTTGCGATATGGCACAGCATTAATTTAACTGACAATTGAGCGGTCATGCAACGCTGCACCGCAATTAAATTTATGTCCTTTTTTCCCACAAATAGAGCTTTCTTTCAGTGGTATTTGATCGCCTCTGCGGTTTTTAAAGACCAACAATTTTGAGAAAAAAATATATATTTTTGACTTTGCTATAAAACATATCCAGTAAAGAAATGTAAAAA